>NC_040097.1:54969283-55273828 GCF_003369695.1 Bos indicus x Bos taurus | reverse complement strand
CGCTACTGTGGAAACTTTGGATGGCTGGGCAACACTGAGTCGGTAACAGTTTTTTCTGCTATGCCTGACAACAATAAGCTGGAGAAAGGGCCACCTACTTGCTGCAGAGGCTCAGCCTTCCATCCCAAACCCCGCCGAGCCTTCATCACTCGTTCACAGCACCCGGTGACCCCACTAGTGTCTGGGTTTGCAGCTTCTGTTCTAAATAAGCGCATTCAAGCTCTTGCCAGCTCCGTAAAGCAATCATGCTGCAAAGAACATACAGGTTGTTTCCAGCAGGGATCTCAAGCAGGGGTCTCCAAGCACTGCTGGCAGGCCAGCACAACCCTCTGGAAAGCAACTTAGCAAGGTACCAAGGACTTTCCAAATCTCTACACTCCTTGATCCTGTAATTTCACCCTTGAGAAGCCATCTTAAAGAAATAATTCCCTACACTGCTCCATGCAAATGTGCATCAGACTTAGTTTATAATGGAAACAATTGGAAACAAGTAGAAAGTTTATGCTGAAATCTTTAGGTAAGCTATACTATGTAGCTAGTGAGCTCTAATGCATATAAACCAAAAATGCCAATTAAGGGTCATTCTACTAAACCACAGGCTTGTGCTCTGCAAAAACGTTAATTCATACAAATCAAAAGATAACAGATAAGGCCTTTAGGATTAAAGGAGACCCAGGAGACAGGCCTGCTAATTTTAATGTGTTATCCTTGACAGAACCCAATTTGGAAAAACATTGCTATATAAGACAGTGGTTGAAGCAACTGGCAAAAGCTGAATAAGAACATTTATTAGATAATTGTATCTATATTAAATACCCTAAAGTTGATCCTTTCATCGTGATTATATAAGAGTGTCCTTGTTTTTAGGAGATATTTGCAGAAGCATTTAGGAACAAAAGTAAAGTCTTTAACTCAGTCTCAAATGATTCAGAAGTAGAAAACAATATTGCATATGGAATAGAGATAGAGATAATGCCAACGTGGCAAAGTTTTTAATAACTGGTGAATCTGGGCAAAGGATAAATGTGTGTTTGTTGTACTTTTCTTGCAATTACTGTGGTTTAAAACATTTTCAAATCAGAAGTTAAAGAAAAGATGCTCATCTGGAAAATGCCATGACATAATGTTAAATAAAAAATTCAAACCAGGCAATGTATCCAATGTGATCTTAAGTTATAAAAATTCTTCTATTCGGAAAACAAAACTGGAAGAAAAACACTGAAACATTAACAGTATCTAAGTTTGGTGAGTGGACTGGACTGGGAATGGCTTTACACTTTCTCCTATATTTTCTTCACATTTTTAATAACCATCTATCACTTTTATAATGAAAAAAAAAAGTATTTAAAAATGTACCAAGCACATAGGAAAAAACAAAGTCATTTTTTTCCCCACCTCTCCAAATTTGAGCCTGAAGCCAGAATCCAGAGCAACAACAGAGGAAATGGTTCAAGCCCTCAGCTATTAAGGTGTGAAAGAGTGTGTTTCAGGGGATGCCAAGTGACCTTTAATGAACACCTGTCTGAGACAGAAAAATCATAGTTTTGCAAGCTGAGGACTCGCTGTATAATTTAGTACCGCAGCGGGGCCACTGGTTATATCCCCAGATTTAAGATTTATGGCCAAACAGAGGAGTATTTTTAAATCTGGCTGGTTCTTTATGGACTTAGACCCCAGGTTCACGTGCTGCAAACTAGCTAAACTTGACTTCAGATCAGAGGCTGAGTGGGTCAGGCCTGACCAATTGGTAAGTCTCAAGCCTCTCTCATCAGGGCAAGGCGGGCATCCTTCCTGTTCCCTGGAGGGATCCTGGCCAAGACTCCCCAGCAACTCCCCCTCCACCCACCTCCTTCCAACGAGCTCCTTCTAATGCGCTGACTGCTGTTTCTGTTCTCTGACTCCTGTTCTTAGAACCCACGTCCTCTCCAACCTTCTGCAAAGAGGCCACCTCACTCTTATCTCTCAAAAACAACTCTGTACCCTTAACAGCCCTCTCCCTTCCTCTGGCCTTGGCTGCAAGCATCCAGTAAAAGCCTCCCTTCCCTCCATCCCACTGGCCCTGGGCATTCTCTCCAAGCTCCCTGCCTGTCACCCACATCCATTACTCCATCCTGCTGGAAGCCCGTCTAGTTTGGATACCCCAGTAGCCCCTCACACCCACTTAGGCTGATACTCATGACTATCGTCAAGGTCGCCCCAGCTGCGGCAGAGCCCAGGTCCCAGCTGGCCCAGACCAGAGCCGCACTGTCAAGATTCCCAAGTCCCCTCCTGCTTGGGGGGCCTCCCCTGGTGATTGCCATGGTTCTCTTCCCCCCCCGCCATAATTTTCTTTATTTACTTATTCATTTTTGGCTGTGCTGGGTCTTCTGTGTGGGCGTTTCTCCAGCTGTGAAGAGTGGGGGCTACTCTCGAGTTGCAGTGCTCGAGACGAGATGGCTTCTCTTGTTGCGGAGCACAGGCTCTGGAGCATGCAGGCTTCAGAAGTTGCAGCCCCTGGGTTCTAGCGCACAGTCTCAGGAGCTGTGGCACACGGGTATAGGTACACGGGATCTTCCTGGATGAGAGACTGAACCCGCGTCTCCTGCACTGGTAGGTGACTTCTTCGGCACTGAGCCACCAGGGAAGCCCCGCAATGGTTCTTAGAAACCCTCTCATAGAGCCGACCATCCTGACACCTCCTTCAAGCCCTTATCCAGCTGAGGTTCCAGGACCATCACCCTCAGGCATCCTAGAGGCCCCTCACTCCCCAGGGTCATGCAAAGGCACTGAGCTCCTTTCGACATGATGCCAAGGCACTGTGCTTGAAGCCCAGAGTCAGAACACCTGAGATCAAATCCTTCCTGTGTCCCCTTCCATCGATGAGACATCACGTAAATTACAGACCTCTCTGGGCCTCAGGCTCTTCATTTATACAGCAGTAATAATAGTATCTACCTCATAGGGTTATTGAGAGAATTAAATGACTTATACTACTTATCATGCAAAGAACAGCACGTGGCACAGAGCAAGTGCTATCTAAGCGTTAGCTTTTATCACTGTTCATGTGTCTGTATCCATTATGGCCACCATCCTGAGACAAATGCTCCTTGAGACCCAATTGTTACATCACTTCCCTGACATATTAGGAGTTTAGAATACTTGGTGGGCAAGCAGCACACAAGAGACCACTGCAACTGCCCTAACAGGTCAAGAGAAATTATTAAACTGAAACATGTGGAGGGAAAAAAGTGAAAAAATGGGAAGAGTCTCTAAAATCTATAAAATAGTATCAAATGATCCGACATACATGTAACTCGAGTCTCAGAGGGGAGGAGTGACCAATAAACCAAAGAAATTTTTGAAGAGATAAAAGGCTGAGAATTTTCCAAAACTGAAGGAAGACATCAAACCACATACCAAAAGGTCACAGAACCCTCAGAAGGTAAAGACAAGGATAACTTCATAAGTGAAAAGGCCGGAAATGAAAGATAAGGAAAATTTTGCAGGCCATCAGGAACAAAAGGCAAATTATATCAAGGGGGAAGGGGAGACTTTCTGATTTTTAATCAGAAAAAGTGAAGCCAAGAAGACAAAGAAATGGCAACTTCAAAGGTGCAAAAGGAAAGAGAAACTCATAGGACTTTATATCCAGCTTTGCTCCCAGACACCTGTTTTGACCAGGAGGGGTAGTACCTTTTGTTGTGTGTCAAGTTCAGGGATATAAGAGCCAGTTTCTTTTTTCAAGTCCAAAGTCCACTAAGACGGTCATGGGGCCCAAGGACCATCCACTCCTTCTGCAGCTCTGAGCTCAGCAGAACTCCTAAGAGAGCATCTTTCATTAACACAGTGGTTCCTAGCCTTGATACTCAGCCGGAGAACCACCTGTGGAGCTTTAAAGAATTATACACATCCAGGCCCCACACCCTGAGATTCTGATTTAGTCATTCTGGGGTTGGTGGCTGTTGTTCAGTGGCCAGGAGTGTCCGACTCTGTGACCCCATGGACTGCAGCACACCAGGCTTCCCTGTCTTTCACCATTTCCCTGAGTTTTCCCAAGTTCATGTGTATTGAATCAATAATGCCATCCATCTCCAATTCAATGAACATGAACTTGGTCACACTCTTGGGAGATGGTGAGGGTTGGGCCTGGCTTTTTTTTTTTTTTTAACCAATAAAATTATAGTGAGCAGCTAGGGGGGTTGGGTGGTTTAAAAACCTATTATTTAAATAGGATTCTTTCTCCTTTAAGACAGACATGATTTTACATATCAACGTTATTTCCTATGTTTCTAAACATTAAGGGCATCCTGACTGTTTTAAAAGTGGTATCAGAAGCAGCATGGGCAGGATGGCCATTCTGCTGACATGCTCTCCATTTGGATGCACGTTGGTAATACAAGAGAAATTTTTCAATATCCTGCTGCCTGGATCCCTCGGCTTCCCTGGTGGCTCAAGTAGTAAAGAATCAGTCTGCAATGCAGGAGACATGGGAGATGCAGGTTTGATCTTTGGGTCAGGAAGCTCCCCTGGATAAAGAAACAGCAACCCACTCCAGTATTCTTGCCTGGAGAATTCCATGGACAGAGGAACCTGGTGGGCTACAGTCCATGGGGTCGCAAAGAGTCAGACATGACTGAGCACGCACACACGCTGCCTGGATCCTCAGAGATTCTGATTTATTTGGAATGGGTTACAGCCTGGGAGTCCGGATTTTTATAAGCTCCATTGCTTTTGAGATTTTTATAAGGTGCGGGTCCCCAGCACGAGGCTGTGGGCAGGGGTTGACCTACCCGAGGCTGTCGTGGAGCACAAGCAAGAGCAGGGGACTGAGTGCTGACCTGCCTTATCTGTGCTCAGTCACCACGTCCACTCCTCAGCGGGGCATCCCCAGGCCCCTCTGGCCCGCTGTACCTTAATGGCCAGCCCAGCCCACTGCCTGCTCAATGTAAGAGCTGCTCCTTACAGACCTCACATGCCTTCCCCTGGTCCCTAATGCTCACACACAAAGTGGAAACCTTGTTACATTAGAGTTGAAGGGTTGTCAGGAAACAAGTATTTGCTGCTGTCTGGGTGTCCTGGAGCAGCAGGTGCAGGCCCAGGGGGGTGGGGGGCAACAATGATTCCTGAGCATCCCTGCAAGGCTGTCAGAACCCTCAGCAATCATCACCACCACAGGAAACACTGCTCATGACCATGGAGCGGGCTGGCCCCCTCGCTACTCTCATGGTTGGGCAAGAAGGTTAGTCTCCCAGCCCCAGTACCGGGATCACAGCATCCAGCCACAGTTATGTTGCCAAGTCCAAGCTCATTCTGCCCGCCTGACACAGTGAGGCCAAACAATATTGAAACACCAGAGTCTGGGACAGAGGTCTATTACAGGACCATGGAAAGAGAACCAGTGACCTGTGCACAAAAACACCCTGAACTCCTCAGATGATTTCAGCAAAGCCTTTTTAAGGGCCAAGTGCAGAAAGTGGGTCACAGTATGTGACCAGCTCCTACACAGTTCTCTGGTTGACGGTGATGTAACAGGGTGGTTAACATGATCAGTCTTTAGGCCCCAATAAGTCTGGGGCTTCATGATCATGACATAGTTAATTTCCTCTGTTTGGTGGGAGGTTTTAGCATCTGAAAAACTCAGGAAATATGCACTGGATACTACTACCTGGGTACTTCAGAGAGGAGCTACAACAGAGGATATTGGGGGTGGGGCGTCTGTCCTGGGAAGGCCCCACTGGGTTCTCCTGGGTAACAGGGAGGATTTCATTGCTGGAAAATTCAAATGCCGAGTCCCACTGACTTCTGTTAATCCAGTTTCTGTTCTCTGACGTCATTGCTTCTGATGCTGCTGGTTCAGCTGCAATTCTGTGAATCTTTGGATTATCTTTAGTGCCTACTTCTTCATCATCACTGAAATTCAGAGTCTCTCAAAGAATGCTCTCAAGATCATACAATTACATCACCTGGGGTATCTGTCCAAAGCTCAGACTCCTAGACCTACCCCAACTCCACTGAGTCACATGTACAGCAGAAGCAGATATCTGTAGTCTGAGCAAGTACTCCGGGTCACCCTGTGACCCGGAAGCCTGGATTCCTGGGTATGAGTACTAGTTTGGCAGCTCACTGACTTTGGAGCCCTGAGCAAACTCTCCCAGTTCCAGTCTCCTCCTCTGGAAGGTGGAGCTGAAGTACCATCAACCTTCTAGGACCGCGGTGAGGAGTAATGAGCTAACTCAGCTGACATGCTTGGAAGAGTACCAGCCTGGGATGGAAACAGACTTCACACTTCACCAATAACTAACTGAGAAAAATCCCATTCACCTACCCAGAGACTGGAGTCAATATACTAGCTAGCTGACTGATTGAAATATGTTTCCTTTTTAATATAATTTCTTTATACATATGTTATTTAAATATTATATGATATATAATTATATATCATATAATATTTAAATATTATATAATCTACATAATTGTATGTAAAAAATGAAATTACACAGTAGCTTTTTTAAGTTAGGTTACAGAAAAATTGAGCAGATAATACAGTCTTCACACACCCCACTCCCCCTGCACGCATGGTTTTCCCTTATTAACATAATTTATTAACATCTTCCATTAGTGTGGTATGTTCGTTAAGATTCAACCATGAATACTGATACATGATTATTAACTAAAGTCCACAGTTCAATCCCATGGGCTCTGACAGATGTATAAGGATACGCATCTGCCATCGAAGGATCATACAGAACAGTTCCTCTGCCCTGAACATGCCTGGCCTCCACCTACTTGTCCCTGCCCTCTTCCCCTCAAATGCCTGACCTTTTTACTGTCTCTGTAGTTCAGCGTTTCCCAGTATATCATACAGCTGGAATCACGCAATCTAGCTTTTTGAGACTGGTTTCTTTAACTTAGCAACATGCATTTAAGCTTCCTCCTTAAGGCTGACATCTGTTCGTGGCATAACAAGTCGTGTATTTTCATCATTGAATAATATTCCATCATGTGGATGCACCATTTTGTTTATCTAGTCACCTATGGAGGGACATCTTGGTTGCTTCCAGTTTGGGGCAATTATTGATAAACATTAATAAATAATAATCTAACATTTTATTACAAAGTAGAAATTATGAGCAAGTTTTTGTATGGATATATTTTCAATTCATTTGGGTGAATACCAAGGAGGGGAACTGCTGACACATATGGTAAGACTACATTTAACTTTGTAAGAAACCGCCACACCATCTTCCGCTGTCTGTACTACTCTGCATTCCCACCAGCAGTGAGTTAGCGCTTCTGTTGCTCCACGTCCTCGCCCACACTTCGTGTTGTCAGTGTTCTGGGTTTTGGCCATTCTAGGTGTGTAGAGCTATCTTACTATTACTTTAATTTGCAATTCCCAAATGGCTTACGATGTCAAGTGTCTTTATGTGGGCTCTATGCATATCCTCTTTGGTGAGGTGTCTGTTCAGTTCCTTTTGCCTGTTTCTTAACTGGTAGTTTCTTTCTTTTGTTTTAAGAGTTATTTATATATCCTTTTGGAGAAGGTGATGGCACCCCACTCTAGTACTCTTGCCTGGAAAATCCCATGGGCAGAGGAGCCTGGTAGGTTGCAGTCCATGGGGTCGCTAAGAGTTGGACACAACTGAGCGACTTCACTTTGACTTTTCACTTTCATGCATTGGAGAAGGAAATGGCAACCCACTCCAGTGTTCTTGCCTGGAGAATCCCAGGGATGGGGGAGTCTGATGGGCTGCCGTCTATGGGGTCGCACAGAGTCGGACACGACTGAAGCAACTTAGCAGCAGCAGCAGATATATCCATTATCAGGTAGATACAAGTCCTTTATCAGGTACATATTTTGCAAATATTTTCTCTTGAATCTGTCACTTGTCTTTCATTCTCTTTAACAGTGTCTTTCAGAGAGCAGAAATTTTTAATTTACTTATCAATTTTTTTTCTTCATGGATCATGCTTTTAGTGTTATATCTAAAAATTAACCACCCAACCCAATATCATTTAGCTTTTCTCCTACGTTAATTTCTAAAGGTAATATCATTTAACATTTTACTTTGAGATTAATGATTCATTTCTAGTTAATATTTGTGACTGGTATAAATTCTGTAATATCAATATGCATTGCATTTCTAGGGCTAAATTCCCAGTAATGAATTTTCAGGGTCACAGGGTTATGCAGTTTTCATTGTACTAGGCAATGCCAGAATGCATGTTCAGAAAATGTGTTAATACTCCACTTTTGCATCATAAAAACATGGGTAGAAAATTTTACCCATGTTCTCAGTATAAATTTTTTTTTCTCAATATGGTGGATGTGAAAGGATATTTCTGTGTTACTTTTATTTCTCTGACTACTAGTTGAATTTGAAAATATATTTTATATTTGGCAGCCATTCATGTTTCATTTTTATTAATTATGCATATATTAGGGGTTTTATTCTGTTTTTTATTGCCAATTTGTAAGAACTCTTTATATATTATAGACATTACCCTTTCACTACATCTTCATTATACCTTTTTCCCCCCAATCTATCTTTTTAATTAAATTTGTTCATGGACCACTTCATCCTTGATTTTATTTCCATTTGAAAGGATCAATCATTGGCTAAAATGTATAGGAAATATTTTAACTAAAGAAATCAGAGTCCAATGAACAACCGAACAGGTCCCTCTCTGAAGGCTATAGACATAAGGAAATCACAGACAGAATAAGGTCATTCTGCTTGGAGGAGAAAATAGTAGGCAGGGGGTTGCTGCTGCTGCCGCCTCTAAGTCGCTTCAGTTGTGTCCGACTCTGTGGGACCCCATAGACGGCAGCCCACCAGGCTCCTCTGTCCATGGGATTCTCCAGGCAAGAACACTGGAGTGGGTTGCCATTTCCTTCTCCAATGCATGATAGTGAAAAGTCAAAGTGAAGTCGCTCAGTTGTGCCTGACTCTTAGTGACCCCATGGACTGCAGCCCACCAGGCTCCTCCATCCGAGGGATTTTCCAGGCAAGAGTACTGGAGTGGGGTGCCATTGCCTTCTCCAAGGCAGGGGGTTAGAGAGGGGGAAAAAAGTTATTTCAAGTATCTGAATGACTGCCATGTGGAAGAAGGACCATGCTGATTCTGAATGCTCACAAGTGAGAGAACAACAAGTGGGCTGCATTAGGTTTGATATAAGAAGGAAATGTCATGGCTGCCTCAGAACTAAATGGTAACTTATGGTTTAGAGGATTCCAGGAAACATCTGAAGATTGCCAACATAAAGATTCCAGGAGACAATACCATGGATAGTTTCTATCATTCAGGAGAACTGACGCAGTTTCAGTTCAGTCACTCAGTCGTGTCCGACTCTTTGTGACCCCATGGACTGCAGCACGCCAGGCTTTCCTGTCCATCACCAACTCCTGGAGCTTGCTCAAACTCACGTCCATCGAGTTCGTGATGCCATCCAGCCATCTCATCCTCTTTCATCCCCTTCTCCTCCCACCTTCAATCTTTCCCAGCATCAGGGTCTTTTCCAATGAGTCAGTTCTTCACATCAGGTGGCCAAAGGATTGGAGTTTCAGCTTCAGCATCAGTCTGTCCAATGAATATTCAGGATTAATTTCCTTTAGGATTGACTGGTTTGATCTCCTTGCAGTTTGATACAGTTTAGGCACTGTAAATAAAATGTGGTTCAATACAGACAATTCAGTGATCACTGAACTATTGTAAGGACTGGAGAAGTGGAAGGCAGGACTCGGAAATTAGCTTTCAGCTTCACTTCCACGATTCTAGTCTCACAAGATGGGCAAATGCTGCTGTCACAGAGGGGTTGGTAATGCAGGGACCTCACAGCTAACTTTCCAGCTCCCCCGGTAGCCCCAAGTCACGTGAATCTCAGGAAAGCTCAGAAACCACTGCAAAATCCAATAGCATCCAAGCAAAGCCCACATCACACCCATGGCCACTACCAGAGGAAGGAGAAAGCAGATTTCACCCCTACTCCACCTTACTGTAAGTGCCTCTCTTGTTGACAGAGTGTAATGGTAAGTGATATCCTCAGGGCTGGAAACAAGAGGGTCTGGGAAATACAGTTCATAGACTTCTAGCCCCTGACAGGCAGAGGAGCATCAGAAGGATAGCACAGGGCATAAGGTCGTCAAACACCTAGAGTCTGGCTCAAGCATCAGTCTGGGGGACAGAGGGAGGGTTGTACTTGAAGCTACATAGCCTGCTTAAAACTTACAGAAGCAGGATTCCATGTCACTCTGCACATCTTTCCTTCTCAAATTGCTTTTAAAGGTTTTCTCTGTCTTCAGAAAGTATGAGCAATGCTGCCTATCTAAATATGATGGAAACACAGCCATTGTATCACTCTTGCCGATTCTGTGCAAACTGTATTTTAAAAGATGTCATTCACTTAAGGTGACCATCTTTGTGACTGCTAAAAACACAAGCCTGTTATTCAGCTCAATTAATGTGTATTAAGGAATACCTCCTATGAGCTGTCAGAGGCCCAGCTAGCCGCTGGTGTTGCAGACACCACCATGCACCTAAAGCTTCCCCTTCCGCCACAGCATCACTGCAGTGCCTTCTGCAAGGCGGGGGAATAAAGACCAGCGGCCTCCTGACTTGGGTTAACTGCATCATGATGGGTGGGCCTCCAACCTCCACGCGGTTTATGCTCCAAATTTCAGGATCACTCCCATAAGATCACATAATGAAGATGAAGCCATAGATTTGACTGAGGAAAGGAAACACTAAGGCAAGATCAGCAATACAGAAATCCACAGTCATCTTCCTCTTTCATTATTCTAATGGAAAGGCATGCCAGGGCCAGGGATGGGCACCTCTCAGACCTCATTC
Source organism: Bos indicus x Bos taurus (assembly GCF_003369695.1). Classification (NCBI taxonomy): domain Eukaryota; kingdom Metazoa; phylum Chordata; class Mammalia; order Artiodactyla; family Bovidae; genus Bos; species Bos indicus x Bos taurus. Next base: position 55,262,998 of record NC_040097.1, on the reverse strand, counting down.
AAGAGAGATCTGCCACGAGTAGCATAGTGAGCAGACAGCCTCCTCTTTCAGGGCCTCTGGGATCCACAGGAAGGCCAGAATTCCTCCAGAAGTCCCTGATGTCTAAGCATCATACAAGCACCAGGGGACTGGCCATTTTTGCCCAGTGGGGGACTCCTCTGCAGACAGTCTTGGTGCTGGCCTTCCCTGGTGGAGTGACCAAAACCATCCCAGAGCTCCATCGGGGAATGCCAGGAGCAGTCTCCTTGTGCGCCTGTGAGGGATTCCCTGGGGTGCCTTCCTACTAATGAAACTGTTTCACATGGCTCTCGTTACAGGTCAGCTCACTCGTGCATCACATTTTCAGGCCTGCAGTGTATTATGGGCTTAATGTGGACCAAACTGCAGAATAATTTACAGTACTTCTGAAGCAAGATGCCCCTTTAAGGATCCACCTGCCACCACCACTCAGAAATTATAACTATGACAAACTAAAGATTATTCCTTGAGCACATAAACCAGAGACAAATGAACTTGTATTGGGTTTGGAAGACAACAGCAGACTCCCGTTAAAGGAAGAGGCTCTCATAGCAGCTGGAATCACCACCGAGACTGAAACAGCATCTTCTTTGAAGAAGATTATAGAACTACAAAGCTAATCCCATTTCATCGAGGTGAGAACCTCACGGGCTTCCTTTCTGCATACCTGTATTAAGAGCTTTATCCATGAGCGAGTACAATGCACCTGTCAGAGGCTCTTCCTCCCACACCTGCCTGCCTTCCTCCTCTCTTGACATGGTGTCAGATCCACACTGCAGTCTGAAGTCTTGCCCGGCCCCTGCCTGCTTCCCTCTGGCTTACCTTCACTGCATTATCCCCAACACGTTTCTCACCCTTGTAACTGGGGCTCAGTGTACACTTGCTCGATGACCTAAATGAATACAGCTATGACAGCTGCTAGACACAATGTGGGTTTTGTTCTTGAGAAGGGAGCCCTTCCCTCTTTTTGCCCCCCCCCCCATTTTCACATTGCTGAAGTGATGGGGTGGGGGGATAAAGAATGGTGGGGGGAAGGGGGATAAAGAATGTTATTGCCAAGTAGGCTGGATTGGGGATGCCAGCTGTTTATAGCGGTTGTCTGAGGATGCCAGCTGCTCTGATTCTGTGTGAAATCTGGCTCTTGAGATGACAGAAGATTACGGTCTATAGGAAGCTGATTTTAGATGGAGCTTCTTCCACTGGGAGAAAGGAGGTCCTGCTCCCAGATGACTCGTTGCCCAGGTGACCCAACGAAAACTGTCAGGGCTGTTTGGAGATAGTTCTGCTCGTGTTCAACACACAGACAATTGCTCTTTTTATTCACACACCGTGGCAGCCTTCAAAGCAGGAGATGCTTAGGCAATCCCGGATTCTACAGCTCCCATCCCTAACTTAGAGCAGGGATATACATGCGTTCCCTGATATTAAAATTTCCAATTAAAAAAAAAGTCCAGCGAGAGATATACTGTCACACATGTACTACTGTGTACTCCAACTCCAAAACCACATGAGCTTGCTGTCATGTTTTGCAAGGATTTATTTCCCCCACTTCCTCCCCAACATGCCACCTCCGCCCCCTTCCACCCCAGGACCATATCACCATCCTTCTTTCCTCTCCCTCACTTCATTTGTTCTCTCTGATGCAGAAGAGAGAATCAGCACGATCCCGGCCTTTGGACAGCTGATTTATTCCAAGGAGCAGAGTACAGATCGCGTGTTCCTGGGTCCACACCTCTTTGAAACAGAGGCTGGAGACACTAAGATGCAAAAGTAAACTGTATGAATGCAAGTTATGACAGCTTTTCTAGCAAGGGAACCCAGGACTTAGGTATCTAATCTGGGTACCCCTGTCCCTCCCACAAAGTCTAAGCACACGGTTGCAGAGACCAATGGAGAAGCATGGCGCCATGCTGGAGGGTGGGCATCACAGGACAGACTACGGTCTTACTTGGCTCATAATCTGTAGAAGGCACCAGGGAGTTGGGCCAACACTTCCACTTACCGATGATGGGATGGGTGTGACCCTTCACCTACTCAGAGTTTTACAACTAGTTGCGGTCCCTCAGAAATAGGATTGTAGTCTCCAGACCCCTAATCCACCACTCTTTCCTCAGCATCTTATTGCTTCTTGGTCATTTGACATTTTTCTGCCTCAGTTTTCCCAGCTGCTTCAGTGTAACCCTCACCAAGGACAGGCCTAGACAGGGTGGCCGTGATTCTCTCTTGACTCGCTGCAAGGATGCAGCGCAATCAGCAGGCATCATGTGAACTGTCACCAACCAGTACTATGATTTTCCACCTGTGGGTCAGTCCCTTATATTCTTATCATCTCACTTGCCCTCTTGTGTCCAGCAGTCCTACCATCATCCACATTTATTGCTTTCTCCAGAGAGGAAAGAAGCACACTTTATAAAGTTGATGAAGGTCACTGAAATTTTTAGGTTCAGTAAGCAGAAACAGGTACAGGCAGGCAATTACTGCTCTTCCACAGAGTCAGTTGCTTACAGTTATTACACGTGGTCATTTGCATCACTGGCCCCGCTCTTTGTCTCTTTCTGAATCCACACCCTTTTCTGTTTGTGCGTGCTCACTCAGTCGTGTCCTACTCTTTGGGATCCTATGGACTGTAGACCACCAGGCTCCTCAGTCCATGGGATTCTCCAGGCAAGAATACTGGAGTGGGTTGCCATTTTCTACTCCAGGGGATCTTCATGGCCCACGCATCAAACCCACATCTTTTGCATCTCCTGCATTGGCAGGAGGATCACTGAGCCACCAGGGAAGCCCACGTGTGTGTGGCCACTTTGCTTTGTCAGCTTAGCTAGCTGAGCTGGAATTTCATTTCCTGAAACATTCTTCTGTCTAGTCCTAGATTAAGTTGGCACTAAAAAAATGCATGTGGGTTTTGGAAAGGGGAAGTCAAGCAGCAGCCACTGTCTTTGTTCTGGAGGTGGGCGTCACCACCTGTGGGCTCCTATGTCGGCACAGAGGGCAGCCAGGCCCCAGCACCTCCGGCCCCTGTTGGAAATTCTCCTTCACCTTCTGCAGCTCCCGTGCCAGGGGAGCGCGTGGTAGGCCACACGCACACCAGCAAGACTGCCAGCCTCCCTCCCCATCATGGTGACTTTGTGCCTGAAGACAGAGGCTGACCTGGGTTCCAGGTGGTCCCTGCTGGAACCCGCGGCTGTCTTACTTTCCCTCCCCGATGTGGCCCTGACAACTGCCGGTTCAATGTCAGGTACAGAGGGAACGGCCACGTGCTGACTTCTGCACCAGCTCCCACAACCGCGTGAGGCTCAGTGCCTGCACCAAATCCCTTATTCCTGTCACGCGTTGTAGTCCTACTTCTATAGTCAAACCCCCAGTGATGCTCCACCAACTTTACACCAACCCCCTCTCCACCAGAAAGTAAATTTCCTCACCGCTTGACTTTGGATTTGGCTGGTACCCTGCCTCGATGTGATGCGAGAGGGAACTATGCAGTGGACGCTCTGCTGTCACCAGAAGAAGAGTGTGCTTCGGCCAGCCCCCAAACTCAGGAGGAAGAGGGATTCGTGTGGACACAGAAGCGCCTCCAGACAACCCCAGACCCACAGTGCAAAGTAGAGCCGTCAGTCCCAGCCCAGGCTCAACAGCCACACACTGCTGACTCACAGAAACATGAATGACAGGAAATACTTGTTTCATTAAACTCACTGAGTTGTGAGGTGCTTCCTTACACAGCATGAACTGACCAATATACTGTCATAAAATTTTTATGTCAGAAAATGGATTCCATACGTCTCTGACTTTTGCCAAAGTTTACTTTTATGTGTTTTCAGATAACTTAGGCAGCACTTCATTAAAAAGTCCCTCTCTTTCTAGTCTGCTCTACAGAGGCAGGAGAGGGAAGTGAGGACTCGAGTCGTGGCCCAGGACAGCTTCCCAGCCTCTCTGTCTCCCTGTCATCACATGATTCCCAGGAGGTTCAGGGAGTGACTGTCAGGCAAACAGCGTGGAGATTCCCACAGAGAGCTGCAGGTGTGCCCCAGGACCAGCCCTCAAGGGGCAGGGAAGGAGCAGCAATACCTGGGGATGGAGGTGAGATGAAGGGATACCCTGCACTTTTACCTTGAGGCTCCTGGAAGCTTCCCTCCCTCTGGTGCTTCTGGGTGAGCCGGACAGAGCAAATGAAAAGCATCTTTCAAACAAGCCAGGGAAGAGGCCGAGTGGCATGTGTTCAGAGGCCCCGAGGCATCCCTTTCAGGCCCTGTGGACAGGTGCTCGCCCTGAAGCAGAGCATTCCCCTTAATCATGCGGGGACTTCCAGTGAAACCTCTGTGCTGGCCCAGGTCTCTCCAGCCCGAGATGACCGCTTCCCTCATTCAAGCCTCGGGGCCAGCCTAATTTCTGCCCTGTCAATGTAAATAGCTCTTATTAGACCTGTCCCGGCTTTAGCCAAACTGCCGCCCGTCGGCTTTCATAGATCCTTAATGCTACAGGTAGCTGAGGCAGCGTTTATAGACATAAACTTCAATTTGGGAAGTCGGGGTTAACATATACGTATTATTATATATAAAACAGCTAACAAACAAGGACCTGCTGTACAGCACAGGGAAATATATTCAATATCGTGTAATAACCTATAATGGGAAAAAATCTGAGAAAGTATATATATAGTGTGTGTAATTGAATCACTTTGCTGTACACCTGAAACTAACACAATATTGTATATCAACTATACTTCGATTAAAAAATTAAATTTAGGGTTTCCCTGATGGCTCATGTGTGTGCACTAAGTCACTTCAGTCGTGTCCAATTCTGTGCAACCCTATGGACTGTAGCCTGCCAGGCTCCTCTGTCCATGGGGATTCTCTGAAGAATACTGGAGTGGGCTGCTATGCCCTCCTCCAGGGGATCTTCCCAACTCAGGGACTGAACCCACGTCTCTTATGTCTCTTGCACTGGCAGGCAGGTTCCTTATCACTAGTGCTACCTGGAAAGGGGTAAAGAATCCATCTATCAACGCAGGAGGCAAGGGTTCAATTCCTGATCAGGGAAGATCGCACATGCCATGGAGCAACTGAGCCTGTGCGCCACAGCTACTGAGCCCGCGCTCTGGAGAGGAAAGCCGCGGCTGCTGAAGCTGGCGTGCTCTAGGGTCTGTGCTCCGCAACTAGGTAAGCCACCGCAACAAGAAGCCTGTACACCACAATGAAGAGTGGCCACCGCTCACCACGACTAGAGAAAAGCCCGTGCTCAGCAGCAAAGACCCAGCACAGCTAAAATAAATAAGTAATATTTTTAAAAACTGTATTCAAAAAAAAAAAAGACACAAGCGTCCATGGCCTCCTAGCTGGCCTCCTATTTCGTTCTCTCCCTGCTCATCCATCACTGGCCCAGCAACCAGAGGGCCTTTTTAAAAACATAACAAAATGGTGTGCCACACTATCCTTGCTGAAACCCTCTTAAGATACAGGTCAAAATAATGCACATTTCATTCACCCACAGGAGGTGCAAGAAAGGCCCCAGTGCCCTCGTTATCACTGGTCTCCCTTTGTTCTCTGTCTCCCTGACACCCCAGCCTGTTCCGCCGATACACTGCGCTACTTCCGGCCAAGGACCTCTGCACATGCGCTGTTAGCAGTCTCCCTTCACGATTTAACTCTTTCTTACCTCTTGGGCCCCTGAGCTAGACGGCCTCTGTTTCACCTTCCAAACCCACTCCCCGCTCCACCTCCCTTTCCTCATCCCAGGAGGGGCTAGTCTATAGGGACGACATGAATGGTCTCCTTTGTCCTCCGACTTCTGGAAGGATACTGAAGAGAGACAGAAGAGTTAGGTCAGAGCATTTCTTTTCCCGGATTACACTTCACAAAGGAAAACTCTTCACAACCGTCAAGCATGTTGTATTGGTCAGCCATTGGCGTGTAAAAACTAAAACCTCTCAGGGGCATAAAACAATACTCTTCATTTCTCAACTGTGTCCAGGTCATGTCGTGGAGGGAGAGGGACTGCTGGTGTAGGTTGTTGTAATGATAATTCTTGATTTTCTGTAATGGATGATTTGACATCTTGAGGGTGTGGGCCAGGGACTACACCCGTGTCTACTGGCTGAGACTCTGCTCCCAATGCAGGGGGCCCGGGTTTGGTCCCTGGTCAGGGAACTAGTTCCCACATGCCACAACTAACAGTTTTTGCATGCCGCAACTAAAGAGCCCACATGCCCCAACTGAAAAAGATCTCCTGTGCCGCAATGAAGGTCAAAGATTCCGAGTGTCACGACTGAGACCCAGCACAGCCAAATAAATACATAAAAACCAGTTTTTTTTTTAAAGTACTGGCTTTAACTTTAGTAACAGCTAAAGATGTTTACATCCATATTATCCTTGTGTTTTTTTCAGGTTGCACAGATTATCATGACAAGCCCCCTAACCACAAACCCCAACACCTGTTTCACCCAGTAGGGGACATCCTGCTCACTGGGGGACATCCCTGCCTAACACTCTCCCACCACGAGAGTGACAGAGGCTCTCACTCCTGCCTGTGCCTCCCCTCACTCCCTCTGCTCCAGACTGGCCAGGTGCTTCCTCACAAGGCCCTGTGCAGTATGGCCTACCCCTTCCTCCTGGGAACTGTAAGTAATGAACTTTCCTTTAACACTGACATTGATAACCCTGACCTCTCCATGATGGCACTTAGTCATCTCCACGAATTAAGTCCCAGGTACATTTTAAAACAGACATGCTCAGCTGGGCGGCAAGAGCAAGCCTGATCACATAAGTACTTCTGATGATTTACCTGTCTCTTCTACGAAACTACTAGCACCCAGCTTATTCTGCTCACCTTTTCAGTCTCGTCACCTAATAAAGAGCCTGGCACGTTGCAAATTCTTGATAAATATTTACTGACTGCATGGAAAAAACAGGAAGCCTGTGTTAGATGCAGCTTGGTACCCTAATGTAAACGGGGGTGGGGGCACTATCAGAGGGGCTGTTCCATGCTTCACATGGAAGAATTTTGAAAACACATGGACTTCCTCTGAGGGCACAGGTGACTATGAATTGTCACTGTATAAAAGTGACCACTGCTTGCTAAAAGCAGCCAACCGGATGTAGACAACATAGCCCACCATACTGACCCAGACAGTGGTGACCAAGGCTTCAAAGGTACCTAAGATGCCCTGGGACTTTCAACAGATGCTGAGTGAGTGACTGGGAGGTGGAACTTGGAATGAAATAGGCTGACTTGCTATTTGTTTGCTTTCTTCAAGCCTTGGTGGGACACCATTACCTGCTATAAGAGCTGCGGTGAAAACAGAAGGACGATGTATGAATGTTCTGCAAAAGTGTACGCACCGTGATTCACGTACATTGTTCTTCGGGTGCTGGCAGTTGTGGTCATGTTAGTTGTTTTTATTATTCACAGCTGTGACTGGGGACAAATTGAAATAACATATCCATTTTTCACTTGCATGGGGCTCTCTGGAGCACATACATGGTTTGAATACGAAGGAGAAGTGGAAGGTGAGGAGATGGTTTGGGTGAGCACCTACCTGTGCCCTCTGATCCTTGCACTTAGGGGCCCTCAGTGCTGACAGAGTGAGAAAGGAAGGAAGCAGAGAAGGAAGGACACCCCTGCCCTTTCAGGGTGCTGGAGCCTAGAGAGGGGTGCAGCATGTCAGAGCAGGTTTCTGTGTCCCAGAGACCCAGGTTCAGACCCGGCTCTAGCACTTCCCAGCTGTGTGATCCAGGCATTGTGCTCAGCTGGAGCCTCCGTTCAGTTCAGTCACTCAGTCATGTCCGACTCTTTGTGAGTACATGAACCGCAGCACACCAGGTCTCCCTGTCCATCACCAACTCCCGGAGTTTATACAAACTCATGTCCATCATGTCCGTGATGCCATCCAACCACCTCATCCTCTGTCGTCTCTTTCTCCTCCCGCCTTCAATCTTTTCCAGCATCAGGGTCTTTTCAAATGAGTCAGTTCTTTGCATCAGGTAGCCAAAGGATTGGAGTTTCAGCTTCAGCATCAGTCCTTCCAATGAATATTCAGGACTGATCTCTTTTAGGATGGACTGGTTGGATCTCCTTGTAGTCCAAGGGATTCTCAAGAGTCTGCTCCAACACCACAGTTCAAAAGCATCAATTCTTCGGTGCTCAGCTTTCTTTATAGTCCAATTCTCACATCCATACATGACTACTGGAAAAACCATAGCTGTGACTAGATGGACCTTTGTTGGCAAGGTAATCTCTCTGTTTTTTAATATGCTGTCTAGGTTGGTCATAGTTTTTCTTCCAAGGAGCAAGTATCTTTCAATTTCATGGCTGCAGTCACCATCTGCAGTTATTTTGGAGCCCCCCAAAATAAAGTCTGCCACTATTTCCATTGTTTCCCCATCTATTTGCCATGAAGTGATGGGACCGGATGCCATGATCTTAGTTTTCTGAATGTTGATTTTTAACGCTAAACTTTTCACTCTCCTTTTTCACTTTCATCAAGAGGCTCTTTAGTTCTTCTTCACTTTCTGCCATAAGGATGGCATCATCTATGTATCTGAGGTTATTGATATTTCTCCCAGCAATCTTGATTCCAGCTTGTGCTTCATCCAGCCTGGCATTTTGCATGATGTACTCTGCATATAAGTTAAATAAGCAGGGTGACAATATACAGCCTTGACGTACTCCTTTCCCTATTTGGAACCAGTCTGTTGTTCCATGTCAAGTTCTAACTGTTGCTTCTTGATCTGCATACAGATTTCTCAGGAGACAGGTCAGGTGGTCTGGTATTCTCATCTCTTGAATAATTTTCCACAGTTTGTTGTGATCCACATAGTCAAAAGCATTGGCATAATCAATAAAGCAGAAGTAGATGTCTTTCTGGAACTCTCTTGCTTTTTCAGTGATCCAGCGGATGTTGGCAATTTGATCTCTGGTTCCTCTGCCTTTTCTAAAACCAGCTTGAATATATGGAATTTCACGGTTCACATACTGTTGAAGCCTGCTTTGGAGAATTTTGAACATTACTTTGCTCGTGTATGAGATGAATGCCATTGTGCAGTAGTTTGAGCATTCTTTGGCATTGCTTTTCTTTGGGATTGGAATGAAAACTGACCCTTTGCAGTCTTGTGGCCACTGCTGAGTTTTCCAAACTTGCTGGCATATTGAATGCAGCACTTTCACAGCATCATCTTCTAGGATTTGAAATAGCTCAACTGGAATTCCATCACCTCCACTAGCTTTGTTCATAGTGATGCTTCCTAAGGCCCACTTGACTTCATATTCCAGGATGTCCGGCTCTAGGTGAGTGATTACACCATCGTGATTATCTGAGTCATAAAGATCTTTTTTGTACAGTTCTTCTGTGTATTCTTGCCACCTCTTCTTAATATCTTGTGCTTCTGTTATGTCCATACCATTTCTATCCTTTATTGTGCCCATCTTTGCATGAAATGTTCCCTTGGTATCTCTGATTTTCTGTTTTTTTTTTTTTCCTCTGATTTTCTTGAAGAGATCCATAGTCTTTCCCATTCTATTGTTTTCCTCTATTTCTTTCACTGATCACTGAGGAAGGCTTTCTTATCTCTCCTTGCTATTCTTTGGAACTCTGAATTCAAATGGGTATATCGTTCCTTTTCTCCTTTGCCTTTTACTTCTCTTCTTTTCTCAGCTAGTTGTAAGGCCTCATCAGACAACCATTTTGCCTTTTTGCATTTCTTTTTCTTGGAGATGGCCTTGATCACTGCCTTTGGTACAATGTCACGAACCTCTGTCCATAGTTCTTCAGGCATTCTGTCTATCAGATCTAATCCCTTGAATTGGGGACTCATTTGTCTATAAAACAGGACTCAGGAATATTCCCCTAGTAGATTTGTTATATTAATTCAGACAACATATAAGGTTCTCTGCTGCTGCTGCTGTTAAGTTGCTTCAGTCGTGTCTGACTCTGTGACCCCATAGACAGCAGCCCACTAGGCTCCTCTGTCTCTGGGATTCTCCAGGCAAGAATACTGGAGTGGGTTGCCATTTCCTTCTCCAACGCATGAAAGTTCTCAGCACATGCTAAATTCCCCTGCATAATCAGTGGCTGTCACTCTGTTTCAGAGAAGAGTTAGAGCAAGAAGAGATGGGAGAGAGCCAGCCAACTTTTATCCACCATCGTGTTCTCTATGGCCACCCAACAAAACTCAGCTTTCATACAGCACTCACTCATGTGTAGAAATCTAGTAACTGCCAGCAGAGGATGACTGTAGAGAGACTCTGGACAAACACCCTCGGTTAGGTCCCTAAACTTGAGTGCCTCGGAGGTGGATCGTCTACATCCCATGTCATCACCAGGGGCTCCCTGGCCAGAACAGGTCAGCTGTTACACAGCTCATCACTACTCACGTGGGTGAGCAATGAGGTCACTTTTCCCTTGGCATCCAGTCGCCCTTAGCCAACCAGGCACTCCGCCTTTGTCACACTGGCCATGTCGGCAAGTAAGACCATAAGTTCTCACCTGTTGTAAGTGACAGGGATGCACAAGCAGAGACCGGGGCAAGAACACAAGTCCTCTGAATAACTCCCACGACAGCCCATCAGTCTCTGGCACAATGTCCCAGACAGTTTAGGGGCTCTGTATTCATCTCCTGTTGCTGCTAACAAATTACTACAACTTAAATGACACACTTATGGCTTTAAATGACACACTTATTCTCTTAGAATTCTTGAGTTCACAAATTCAAAATGAGTCTTGCCATAGAGAACAGACTTACGGCAGGGGGGACGAGCAGGTGAGACTCATGGAGAGGGTAGCATGGAAATATGTACATGAACGTGGAAAAGAGACAGACAATTGGAATTTGCTGCATGACTCTGTGACCTCAAACCAGGAGTCTGTGACAACCTAGAGGGGAGAGGTGGAGAGGGAGGCTCGAGAGGGTGGGGACATATGAATGATCCATGCTGAGGTGGAGAGGGAGGCTCGAGAGGGTGGGAAATATGAATGATCCATGCTGACATATGGCAGAAACTAACACATTACTGCAACTATCCTTCAATTACCAATAAATAAGGAAAAAATGAGTCTTGCAAGGCTGAAATCAAGGTGTTCCCAGGACTGGCTCCCTGCAGAGGCTCAAGGGCAAGTCCATGCCTCGCCTCTTCCAGCTGCTCTGCCTGCTGCACCGCTGGGCTTAGGCTCACTCACGCCAGTCTCTGCTTCCTGTTCCTCTTCTGCAGTGAAATCTCTGCTTTTTTTCTCCTACAGGATATTTTGATTACATTTAGGACCCACCTGTATAATCCATGGTATAAGTGCTGAAGAATTGATGCTTTTGAACTGTGGTGTTGGAGAAGACTCTTTAGAGTCCCTTGGACTGCAAGGAGATCCAACCGGTCCATCCTAAAGGAAATCAACCCTGAAGATTCACGGGAAGGACTGATGCTGAAACTGAAGTTCCAATACTTTGGCTACCTGATGAGAAGAACTGACTCTTTGGAAAAGACCCTGATGCTGAGAAAGATTGAGGGCAGGAGAAGGGAATGACAGAGGATGAGATGGTTGGATGGCATCACTGACTTGATGGACATGAGTTTGAGCAAGCTCCAGAAGTTGGTGATGGACAGGGAAGCCTGACATGCCACAGTCCATGGGGTTACAAAGAGTCAGATGCAACTGAACTGAACTGAACTCCCTTTCGAGACCCTTGATCACACCAGTAAAGTCCCTGTCACCACATAAGGTGACATTTGCTTGTCCCAGGGGTCAGGATGTGGACATCTTAGTAGGGGGCTGCTATTATGGCTCCCTTCACACAAAAGCTGGAGTAATAAATTCATGGCTTAAAAGAATAAGAATCATTAGAAATTGTAGTCTTCCTGATTGCTAACTTCACTATGTTTCACACGCTCTTTAATTACTGAGGAGGAAAATGAGCAAACAGGGAACCTGGGAGAGAGAATCACAGAACCCTCAAAGGTAGGTAGATGACAGATAGACAAATGGCCCCAGACTAAGAGAGATCGTGGCCAGTGTTTGGATATTTGGTCAAAAAAATCACAGTGCTTGCTTCTCCCTCTAGTGAAGCCCCCGTCACAAATGTGTGTGCCCATGATCACACCCCCGGATACCACGCACGCACACACACACATACACACTCACAAACAACGCTTCTCTGAAAGTAGTCTGCTTTCCTTTTTATTCTCGGGACACAGCTCTGCCTGTCACCCTGTAAGAAAGTGGCACTCCACCATGCCCACAGAGGCTGCATCATGCCACCCTTTCCCACGATCGCTTGTCTGCTGCAGTGCTCAGCGCTAGGCACAAACAGCCCTGTCGGTCGCTCTGCCATCTCCACTAAGCTATGGTGTAACGGCTGGAAGGACACAGTACACAATCCCCATTTGAGACTTTCAAACCATCTGAAATAGATTCCTGGGACCAGGTAAGTGGAAAGAGGTTATTAGCCCAGAAAGGTATTTAAGAACAAAAGCAGAGGGGAAATTGTGTGATGTGTGCAGGGCCATGCAGATGTCCTAGTGTGTCTCAAGAGTAACAAAAATGACGAATTCAGAAGGGAAACATAACTCGCAACTAATAAAACAAGCTTTTGTTTAGACAGTAGAGTCTCTCTGTTTGCATGTTTAACACATATGATGACAGATTCAAAGACAGAGAACATAAGAGACAAAAAACAATTTTCACAACGTGGTAATTCCCTTCATTCTTTCCAGTGAATGTGTCTTGGGGTGAATTCCCACTAAGCAGATGCCGAGATAAGGACTGAATGCATGGGATTGGTTTGGAGGTATTCCCAGGAAGCACTGGTAGGGGTAGGGAAGTGGGAAAGGGAAGAAAAGGCAGGGGTGGGGGATGCATTCATGAGCAGGATATTTCTGTACAGATGATGCGCAGTCCCTCAGGGCTCCTCAGGGAGACTGGGTAAGACCTTTCAGGGGTCTTTCACAAGGGATGCAACAGTTGGGGTATCTATGCTGCAACATCCATCCAACTAGCAGAGGGCGGCTCTCCAGCATGGGATTCGAGACACACTCATCTCCCCCAGGGCAGGCTGAGCTCCCCCCATCAGAGGAAGCCCTCAGGCTGGGACTCAAAGGTGTTCGTGACTAGGATTGTCAACTGTGAACTCTGAGTGCACAGTGCCGACCCCAGGGTCAGTGAGAGACAGAAGATGCGTGTCAACCACTCTCCCATCCTGATTCTTGTGTGGTTCCCATCCCCTGAGCATGCCAGCAGCTGAGTATCACTCTGATGTTGAAGGGAGGCATCTACCCTGAATGTAAAAACGCCCACTTTATTGGGGGCTCAACAGCAAACTGCCCCAGCTCCTGGCCATATGGCAAGAACCTTTGTATCTAGACCTTGAAGAAGACCTTGTAGCTTCAGCTTCCCTCTGCCGAGAGGCATGATGAAAGGAAGTGAGGCGAGGGGGCAGATCAGAGGTGGTAGCAGATGAAAGGAAATGTTATTGTCAGTGTTGTTTTAAACAGGTTGATAAAGGAGATCTGAGGCTTTACTTCTCTTAGTCTGTAGAGCAATGCAGTTTGTAAAGTAAGAAGAAATCCAAGAATGATATTACTAGCTATATGGCATGGGGTAGTTTATCTTTTTACTTTGTTTTCACCTTATCAGGATCCTTTCTTACATGTTATGGGAATTCCATAAGCCAGGGTATATTTAAAGATATCACTGCGGCATGCAATGCACTTCAGCTCATTTCAAAACTGACATTTGCTGGGTAAACAAACACCATCCATGTATTATCTTGTGTCCTGAAAGTCAAAGGCAGATCTGGTTCAGAGCCCTGACACACTGCCTCTAAAATTTTCCCGGGGGAATTGATCCTGCAACTTCCCTTGGCCAACGATACATGCTCTATATCTGGGACTGGATCCCAGGGCGCAATGGTGTTCTCAACTCGGGGCAGTAGAAAGGAGGGCTGCTTCTTAGCTGCTATGACTTGCGTGTTCTCAAGGAACTTGACATGAAACTCTTGCCAAAGCACACCTGCTGAACACTCTGCACTTGGCCAGGCACAAGTGGGAACCGATGTGTTATTTTTTTCCCAAGTCATTCTCTTTGGCCATCATCTGTTGAATCTCCCTTCCTGTTGCTGACCCTGGACAGATTCTAAGCTTTTCAATTGTTTGACCACTTAAAAAGTCCCATCTATTTTAAAACTTCATATATTCAATCTGGCAAAAAAGGAGAGAGAAAGGTGACCACAGGTAGAGTCGTAAAGGAAGAGCAGTTGCAACAGACCGTCCTGTGTCCCAGGCCTCTGACCAGGGCCCTGGGCTCTCCTGCCTGGCACTAAGAGGGAGCACAGTGGAGCACCAGAAGCGGCAGCGAGCAGGGTCAGTGTGGCTCAGACAAGGCGGGTTGTTCCTACCCGAAGCCTGTCATAATGGCTTGATGCTTAAAGTTAAGCCATTCTGCATCTCCCCCCTCACCCAATCCTCCTCTAAACCCCAAATCTGGATTTTAATTGCATACAGGGTCTCTCTACTTGGGTGTTTAATAGGAATCTAGACAAACAGAAAGCTAACCACCCTTTGTTTTTCTTTATCTGTGGCCTATATTCTGATTAATCCGTTGCTGTCACTCTGCCATTGCTTCTGCCAGTGACAGAAGATAGAAACCACTGGATCATTATTTTTCCTTTTCTCATCTGTTCAAAGTCCCTTTCATACTGTCAGAACCCAAAGCCTCTTGCTACTAAGGTATTCTTCCCTGACTGACATCCTCATGGACGAGTGGCAGAAAAACAATCCAGCCCCACTCACGGCAGACTCACTTCTCCTTGTCACATCAAAGGCGGTCACATTCTGTGCCTGCCCTCTCTCTCCACCGTGCAATTTCGAATTCTCTTTTCTATCTTCTCAAAAAGACCCAGGGCAGCACACTCAGCACATACCCTACAGGCAGATATCCAGGCCCACCTCACCCTCATAAAAGCCCCGTGAGAGACGGTACCCAGTGGCTCTCCTGCTAAGGCAGCAACTTAGGACTTAACAGTTCTCTCTGCCTCCCCTGTCCCAGTCTCCTGCTTCTATAGAATTAATGACAAGACTTGGGTGGACTGTGTGGCTAGGACACAGCTGAGGGAAAAAGACCAATTTAGGCTGCCATTTAAAAATTTATTTTTCAAAGCTGCATACAGAAAAATTCACTTCTCCAGGGAATATACAATTCTATGCCTTTTGACAAATTCCTAGAATTGTATAGCAATCACCACAATCGAGGTACCAGTTTCCTCACCTCCAAATATTCCGCCATACCTTCCCCCTACACTCAAACACTCCCATCGTTTAAACCCTGGCAACTACTAATTTGTCCTCTGATCCTCCCATTTTATCTATTCTAGAACGTCATGTAAATGAGATTGCATACAGTCTCACTTGGCGTCTACAGGAGATTGGCCCCAGGAGCCTCTGTGTGTGTGTGTGTGTGTGTGTTCAATCAGGTCCGACTCTCTGTGACCCCAGGGTCGGAAGCCCGCCAAGCTACTCTGTCCATGGGATTTCCGGCAGGAATACTGGAGTGGGTTGCTATTTCCTCCTCCAGGGGATTTTCCCGACCCAGGGATTGAACCCACGTCTCTTGCATCTCCTGCATTGGCAGGCGGATTCTTTACCACTGAGCCACCTGGGAAGCACCCCCAGGACGCTGGCAGATACCATATCTGTGGATGCTGAAAGCCCTCATGTATAGTGATATCATACAGTGGGCACTTTGTGTCCATGGACAAAGAACCCCAATAGGGAGGACTGACCACATCAGACCTCTTCCACTCGGCACAATACACACACAGACTCACCCACACTTGCTTGTTCCATGGCGTGCTCCTTCCTCTCGCCCAGCAGAACTCCACTGTATGATTATACCATAGTCTGTCACCGATTTGCCAGCTGAAGGACCTCCAAGTCATTTCTAGTGTTTGACAACTGCAAATAAAGCTTCTGTAATCATTCACATATATGTTTGGAGAGATAAACAGATCATATGGTGAGTATAAGTTTAACTTTACGAAACACTGTCAACTACTCAAAAGATATATACACAACCAGTAAAAATGTTTAAAAGAGATTTTCTTGGCAAAGCCTGGATTTCCTAATCTTGAAAAGTTAATATATGTATAATGTACTTCTCATATATGCATATATAATGTGTGTATTTGTGTGACCAGCCTACTTATAAAACTAACTCGGGGGTATAAATTGGCAGCTTGGAGATATTTTAAGGGCTTAATGAAACAGATATATAACTGGACATGTCCAGTCTGTTGGGATGTCATAAAAGGCAGAAGTTAAGTGTAGGAAGCCAAAGAAAGATTATAAAATGAATCACTTAAGCTCTCTTAGTGAATAACTGAGCTTGATTATGATGGAATAAGTAGCAGCCCAGAATCGGCATCCCTGAGTTGTTCACAGAAGCCAAGGGCTCGCTCTGAGCACTCAGGGACACAGACGGTGAGGCCGGGTGAGCCCACTGTATATCAGGGAGAGCGAGTTGACCATGTGCCCTGCTACCACTGAGTATACTGCCTGAGCCTAACCCAGGAACTCATAGAAAAATGCTGGCTCTGGTGAAATATCAACTTTCCTGTTTTCATTGTAAAATGAAATGAGAGGAAATGTGGGGAGAGAATTACAACCAAAAAATGGCTCCAAAATTAGGTTTGTGAATGTCCACCAAGAGGTGAATGAGTGAGAAGCAGTAAAATATTCACAGAATGGATTACAACTTAGCAGTTAAATATATATATATAAACTGTTTACTGTTAGAGACAATGACATGGATGAGTCTCAGAAAGTTTGTGGAGCAAAAGATTCCAGACAGAAACAGTACCCACTGTACACTCCTGACTCGAACCTCAGATGATGGGATCAAACACAAGTTTCCTGGCCAGGACTGGAGGGGCAAAGGGGCACAGGGCCACTTTCTGGTGTGATGTAAATGTGGGCCTTGACTGTGGTGCTGATTACACGAGTGTGGCAGGGAAGGTGAGTTTTTAATTCTACCCTCTCAGGGTCTTTTGACTGGCCCCGAGAATTATACTGATGTCAGAGACAGATTAACAGGAGAAAAGCAGACAAATTATTATAAATTTCACATGACGTGGGAGCCCTTGTAAGAAATGAAGACCCAAAGAAATGGCAGAAACTACAGGCTCTTATAGCAGGTTGAACAAGAGAGGCAAAGTGGAAAAGTAACTAAAATATGTGTGGAAGCTAGGGGACAGTAAGAATAATTTTAACAAGGTCTATGTTATAGCGGTCTCTTGGTCTCAGCTTCCCCTGCCAATAAGAACGTTACTCTCCTTGTCCTACAGGAAGTGAGACAGGCTGGGATTCAGGACCCTTTGTTGCAGGGCTGCAGTGCTCACACCTGAACACAGCTCTCCTCACACCCCTCCTTAAGCTGCTGCTGCTGCTGCTAAGTCACTTCAGTCATGTCCAACTCTTAGCGACCCCATGGACTGCAGCCTACCAGGCTCCTCCGTCCATGGGATTTTCCAGGCAAGAGTACTGGAGTGGGGTGCCATTGCCTTCTCCATCTCCTTAAGCAACAGAACACAAAGAAACTGTACGGCATGAAGAGTAACTGCACACATGCGCAGTTGGGGCAGATTCTGGACAAAAGACACAAGGAGACCAAAAAGCCCAACAGCCATTCTGAAGCGCCTGGAGCAAAAGCAGGGGGTTGGGAGCAAAAGCAGGGTACCGTGCAAGCCCCCTGCACACAACACCATCTAAGGCCTGGGTCAGGAAGGTCCCCTGGAGGAGGGAATGGCCACCCACTCCAGTATTCTTGCCTGGAGAATTCCATGGACAGAGGAGTCTGGTGGGCTACAGTCCATGGGGTCATAAAGAGTTGGACATGACTGAAATGATTTAGCAAGGACTGGGCAAGCCATCTAAGCCACCCCTCCAGCCTGACCCCAGCCCGACACACCACTACCCTCACCCCACATAATGAACTAGCTCGCCTCCCCCTCAGGCAGCAAGTGAACAAGGGAGCCTGTTAGTTATTCTCACCCCTCTGCTGCAGCAGGGGCCCCAGGAGAGCCTTGCCTGAATTTCTTGTCTGGTTTCTGATCAATTTCCATTGATTCAGGAGGACAAGAACCCTAGTTGGTAACAGAAGGACATCTTTCACATGGGAATTTTGTCTCCTACTTTTCAGAAAAAGAAGGAAGATCAGAGCGTTTTTCTTGTCTTTGCTGTTATTCAAGTGCCTTTAACTCCACCCTTACGCCAAAGTGGCACATTTTGCGGTGGCGTCTTCTGCCACTCTTCAAAATTCATTGAACTATACACTTAAAATAGGTGCTTTTTAAATTCTAAATGTATTAGAATTTAAAAGATAGGTTTGTAGCACAAACAGCAAGAACAGTTATCACACGTTAACAGAATGAGCAGTTCCCTTACGGGGCACTGTGATTACGAAAGCGCTTCCCTGAGTGTGGAGGTCTACATGGAGCAGCCAAGGGTGGCTGCTCCCCATTGTAACCACACGTCAGAATTACCCAGTGTCTTCCGTAAATTCAGACGTGATTGTGCTGGGGGAGTGGAGGCTTTCCGAAGCTTCCTGGGTGGCTTCAGTGCGTAGCCAGGGGTGAGGAGGGGAGCGGAGGACACAGGTGGCCGACACCCCCTTCCCCGGCCCCGGCTCCTCAAGCAGAGAACAGAGATGTGGCCGAGCCGCTTGCCCTCCAGGCCGCCCAGGTGCTGCCTCAGATCAGGAAGGCCCCTGAGCTCAAACCTCGCGGACTCAGATTTGGCCATGCCCAGACTGTTCCCCTGACTTGGAGGTCCCTCTCACGCGTTCACCTGGGCACGCGTGCTCACTCAGTTAATTCGCCAGACTCAGCTGGTGCTGGAAGACAAGGTGAGTCCTTTCAGCTCCATCACTGGGTGTTGGGGTATGTTCATCCCCACACAGAGGACCACTAGGTGGGACTGAGTGCCAGGAAATCCTGCGTTTTACCTTCTCAAAACGAGGGAGGAGATGGGGGAAACATCAGGACAAAGAAATAGGCATAAACATTCAAAGCGTGATGCTCTCCCTGCCTCTAAAAACGGAGGAAGGAGCTAATACACACTGAGAAGGGCTGCGCACTGGGTACTCTGAACACATTATCCTACTCAGCCCGCACTGTCCTTGTTGCACACTCTGCACCAAAGGCCCATTTGGTGCTGCAGCCGCTGAGGCTCAGAGGGGCCACTTGACCAAGGCCTGGCAGTAAGTGACAGAGCCATGCCTTAAGTCATTTCCTCCAAAACCTACGTGCACTCTTTCCACTACGCAACACTGCCTCTTATCTGAAAACTCATAACCATAAGTGGTAGTAATAGTAAGAGTTTTCTATGTGCTAGGATTAAATCTAAGGTTCTAACTGCATCTATACTTCAGGAGACGTATCTAGACCTATGTTTATACCTAGATTGTTGTTGTTTAGCTGCTAAGTTGTGCAACCTCAGGGACTGTAGCCTGCCAGGCTCCTCTGTCCATGGGATTTCCCAGGCAAGAATACTGGAATGGGTTGCCATTTCCTTCTCCACGAGATCTTCCCAACCCAGAGGTCAAATCCACACTTCCTGCACTGGCAGGCAGATTCTGCTACCAGGGAAACCCTTACGCTCAGATCTGAGTGTGTACTATGTCACTTCAGTCATGTCCGACTCTTTGTGATCCCATGGACAGTAATCCACCAGGCTCCTCTGTCCATGCAGACCTATAAAAAGCCACTTAATATTAGGTAGATACTATTATTATCTTCTTTAAATATGATACAACTGCTGCTAAGTCGCTTCAGTCGTGTCCGACTCTGTGCGACCCCATAGACGGCAGCCCACTAGGCTCCTCTGTCCCTGGGATTCTCCAGGCAAGAATACTGGAGTGGGTTGCCATTTCCTTCTCCAATGCATGAAAGTGAAAAGTGAAAGTGAAGTCGCTCAGTCGTGCCTGACTCTTAGCGACCCCATGGACTGGAGCTTACCAGGCTCCTCCGTCCGTGGGATTTTTCCAGGCAAGAGTACTGGAGTGGGGTGCCATGATACAACTAAGGTACAATAAGGTTAAATAATTTTCTCAAGGGCACGAGGCCACAAAAGATAGAAGTCATTTAATGACAATCCTTTGCTAAAAATTACCCGACTTGACAAAACCAGCCAGAAAAAAAAGATAAGAGAATTTTGCTAACCTTGCTTTCAACCTCAATACTTAGTCCAACTAAGACTGTAAAATACTGGCTCTTTCCCTCAAATTTTGCGAACTTATGACAGCCCGTGTGCCTTCAGTGATTATGGTAGGTGGGAAGGCACTAGTCATGGCAAGCTCTGATTTGCAAGATCAATAAGAATATTATTACTCATGCTTGTAAAAAAGCATGGATTAGTAAGAAAGAAAAAGGTTTCTGACAGCTTCTGCAGCAAGAAAAGCAATGCATTAGGTCTGGTGAAAAGGGACTGAAGAAAGTGGTGCTTAGAAGCCAGGACTGGAACTGACGATGGAAAAGCAGAGCCTGCTCCTTAATCAGATCCACTTCCAAGCAGCAACCATGTATCTGGGCTCCCATTTCACCGACATAAGCGAGTTCAGAGCTTGCTGAGCCCCGCAGGGCAAGTGCAAGCCTGGAAATGTGAACTGGGCCCAGCCCTGCCTCATACATCATCAGCACAGCTGTCAACAGAATTTCCAGCAAAGAAGTTTTATTCATGAGGATGCAATCAGAACTGGAAGGGAATTGCAGAACTCCTCCAACTAGCCGCGTTTTTACGTGCAGGTATTTATATGTACATATACTCAAGGCCGTGTTAGATCTAAGCTGGAAAACTTCCAATGTCAAAGAAAGATGATTTGAATGATAACTCGTCCCGTTTACCAGCTTAAAATTTTTATGGGTTATGAGAAAGCATTTGCGCTCGCGTTTAACAGTCACCCACATTCATACAATTGTCATTCGCATACTTTTAAACTGAGATCCAGACCTCATCTCAGTCCCAGGGTGTGGGTCTCAGGGGGCTCCTCCCTCCTCATTTCCTCAGTGCTGGCTGGGCTTAGCTGTGTGTCTTCAGGAAGGAGAATTCTTGGGGCTTCTCCAGTGTGGCAGGGGTGCGTCTTCACCTCGCCCTGAGCTGCACCTCGTGGACAGATGAGGGCAATCAAACCATATCCCCTCCCTGGTGGCCAGCCTGGGAGTCCAGCTGTCACATCACCAGGGAAATTCTACACTTCCTGGATTCCACTTTGCTAGATGGGATTGGTTTATTGAGTGCCTCTTCTCATCAGAGTGTAGAAGAAAAAAGTTCTATTTTTTCCCCATCTCTACTTTTATCCCTGCTTTATCAAATCCACATTTTCTGACTCTTAACAACATCTTGGGGAGATTCCAAACCATTTAGTCAATTTTCATTATTAAAGGTGGTCTGAACCAGTCTTAAATTTCAATCTCGTGTGCACTTCCAAGCTCTCCGTCTCCCACTCCACACTGGATTTGTGGCTGAAGGCAGAGAGCGCATGTCTGGGCAGGGGTCATGCTTCACACATTCAACTCCACACCCTCCCAAGTTCTGCCTCTTCTGAGCTTCCTGGATTGAAAAACAGAAGGAGAAGGCAGGAAGAGGAGCAGAACATCATCACCTCCCTGACCCCAGAGACCCACATCCTCTTCTTGGCCATGGCAGCTTCTCCGGCCTTCATGTTCTGGCCCTCAAGACAACGTGTCAGGCCTCCCTGTGCTTACAAACATGGGGGTGACTTCTCTGCAGAGCCGTGAGGTTTCTCACAACCCCGCAGTTCCCTGAATTGGGGGCCCAGCAGCATTTCCACCCTCCTAGAGTGCCGCCCAAAAGCCTCATGGCCTTTGCTGCCAGGGTCCCTCACCGGGCAGGCAGCCCCAGGCTGGCATATCAGGACAACAGGCTGAGTGCAGGTACCCTGTGTAACATCTCCTCTAAAACAGCTCCTTTCTGCCAATGACAGAAGTACCGCCAGCTTCCCTGCCCCTTCCCTGTGCCTCTGGGCTCTGTGTCCCCTGCTCGGTGGGCACAGGGGCTCATCAGCAAGGCTACTGCCCAAGCAATAACCACCTGAGAATAAACATCTCTTTATCTTGCAGAGCAATACCTCCACCCTATACAAGTGCGCTCAAGAACTCAACACCTTCTTTGCTTTGGACAGAAAAACACAGCCCTCCTCCCTACTCTGTGTGGAGAGAGGGGGACCCTCTCACTCCCCATGACACCCTCTCCACAAGGCTGCCAGTGAAGACTGTCCCCTCCCCAGTGGTCTCACTGTACGGACGGGAGGCACAGCGGGGCTGGGTTACTAAACGCAAGTGCAGAGCAGTTCCTATCACGTTTTCATAAGCCCTGGGCTGAAGATGCTGAGTCTGAGACTGCCAGAAAGATGCAGGACTCCCAGTTAAATTTACATTTCAGATAAAGAACCAATCGTTTTTAGTGTAAGCATGCCCTAAGTATTGTATGGGACATGAATAATTTTTTTTTTTTTTTTTTAGTATAAGTATCTCAGGGTATGCCTCCACAGGAAGAACCCAAGCCCAGACACTCCCTTTTGACCGGGAAACAGAATAACACAGAGCAGACAAAACACACCGGGGAAGGCCGCTTCTCTACCCTTATCCATTCCTGTTATGATTCCCCATTCAGGCACTCAGATCAAACCACTCCTCAAAAGTCCTAAAAAATGAAATCCAAAGCTTCTCTTTTTTGGAACATTTATATGCACAGATTTTTTTTTCAGAAAGGAAAGGGCATTCTAATCCACTTACAGAAATTATGACAATTAGCTCCAAGAGGAACTCGAGAGTTTCAAAGTCATAATGTTGGCAGAAAGAATTGAAACACACAGAGTGAACATCAGAATTGTAAATTTCTAGAGCAGTTAGATCATTGTGTAAGAGTACTGTGGGGAGGAGAGACACTTTTCTCATTAGCAGGAAACTTCTAAGAATCCCAGGCTGTACTAAGCATTTTTTATGAAAAAGTCCAACTGAAATCCAAAGCATAGACAGTGAAGAATTTTTGCTTTTAATTTTTTATGTAAAAGGACCATATTCAAGCAACTAAGAGAGCCTCATTCTAGAAGGAGCTTCTTTGTTCCGGCAGGTAAGCTGGCATCTGCTCAGAGGGCATTGTGGGGGAGAGTGAGGAAGGTGGTCCCTTCACACTCTGATAACGAAGCCAACCAGCTCTCTGCTCACCTCCCAGATAAGCCAGAATCTCAGGCTGGGTTCCGCAACAGCATAGCCTGACACAGAGATTCTTGGGTGTGTGATTTAGTGAGGGAATGTTCTCAGGTGAAACCTGCATGGGAATGAGGGATGCAGGGTAAGGCAGATGAAAAGTCTAACAAAGATGCAGGTTTTTTCAATCAATCCCACTGTGAACTCTGCAAAGTCAAGCGGAGCTGTCCTGCCTGGCAGTGGGGGCTTGTCCTGCCTGGCAGTGGGGGCCAGGCTGTTAGACCCTTGCTGACAGTCACTGATCGCTGTGGACGGCTAGGTAGGGGTGGAGAGGGGCAGGGAGGTGTGATCACCCACCGTCTCTGGGTGCGACAGCATCAGCCAAGGAGAAACTATCTCCAGGGAAGGGGGCCAGCGGTGGGCCCTGAGCAACCACTGTCCACAGCAGCTGGGGTGGGCACGTCAGCCTCGTAAAGGGATGTAGAGGCACCAGGAGTAAGTAAATGCCGTGCTAAGTCACTTCAGTCATGTCCGACTGCAATACTACGGACTGTAGCCCACCAGGCTGCTCTGTCCATGGGGCTCCCCAGGCGAGAATACTGGAGTGGGTTGCCATCCCCTTCTCCAGGGGATCTTCCCGACTCAGGGACTGAGCCTGCATCTCTTACATCTCTTATATTGGCAGGCAGGTTCTTTACCGCTAGCGCCACCTGGGAAGCCCAGACGGTTACGTCAGTACCTTAATGACTCAGATCACATGCCACTGCAAGGTGACCTATGGTCAGTAGTTTTCCAGTAATTTCTAAAGAAGGAAACCTAATCCTCAAATTTATTCCATTTTATAATTACCCACTGCTGGCACACAAATGAAAGAAAAAGATTTTTTTTTTTATCTTTTGCAACTTAACATTTCAGCCTTTATTAAAAGATGTATATCTCATTCTCTCCAAACTTCGCAACCTCTGCCTGGAAACCTCCCACTCCCCACCCCAGGCTGCTGCGTCCTCTGCAGGGGTGTGCTCGTCTCTGGAGAAGCCAGGCAAGGTGGACTACTGAAATGCCTAGTTCCCCAGCTCAGCTGAGGGGCCAAGTCCCTGACAGCAGCAATGAGTGGTTTCCTCAGGGTCTTGCTATTTTGATGTTGAGATCTAGGAGAGTCCCTTCCAGCAATGAGGGGTTTAGGTGGAGCATCAGAAGTCCCAGAGTTTGGTCCTCCGAGTCGTGGCAGGTCAGTCTGAGCTCCCACACTGGGGCCATCTCTGAGGACCAGAGACAAGCATGGTCCAGATGCCATGTCCAGTCTCACTAGAACCACTGTAGTGTGAGCAACAGCTGCTGGGCAAGGGAGCTGCCGCAGGTGTGAGGTGGGGCGAGGCAGCCCAGGGAGAGCTGACCTCAGGAATGTTCCTGACAGACTGAACACCTCAGGCACACCCAGAAAGGTCAAGACAAATGCCACCGGGGCCATCTGAGCCCATCTAGAGACCTTTCAAACTAAATAACCACTCTATGAAGCGCTGATTTGGAAGACTCAGCCAGCACTGCCTTCAGAGCAGAACAGAAGGGGGTTCATTCCTGTCGTGGTTCCCCTGAAGGACAATGTGTCTGTTTAGCTCAGGTCTGTGTTAGAGGCTCTCCTGCTGCCGCCCTCCCCACTAGGTTCTGTGTGTGGAGAGCATTTTCATGGTAAGGATAGAGCCTGGAAGGGAGTCGAGGTGGGTGGCGGCTTATACTTGAAATGAATGGTGTTTGGAGCCTTTGAAGAGCAAAAATATAAAACTGTTTATTGACCTACAGCCATCCATGAAATGGAATATAATCCCTGGCAGAAAGTATAGAACAGAAAGTCCCCAACATTGCAGCTGCCTAGAGATGAAAAGATTATCTGGAGCTAAGAAGACTATTTTTTCATCCACAGTCTTAATGCTGAGTCTCCCACAGAATCCGGAAAAATACTATCTGCTTCTGGGCTTCAGAGATAGAGACAGAGATATTCAAGGGGAGCAGAAATACCACCCCAAAGTGTATACCTTTCTTTTGGCTTTTTTCCAAAAAATATTTACTTACTTGTTTAGCTGTGCTGAGTCTTAGTTGCAGCATGAGGGATCTAGTTCCCTGACCAGGGATCAAACCTGGTCCCCCTGCATTGTGAGTGCAAAGTTTCAATCACTGGACTACCATGGAAGCCCCCAAAATGCATCTCTGTGTTATGAGGATGATTTTAGGCTGATCATTTTGGGCGGGGGTAGGAGGAGGCTGTGATGGGTCTTTGTTGTTGCACGCAGCTTTTCTCTATTCTCAGCAAGCAGGCGCGACTCCTCGTTGTGGCGTGCAGGCTTCTCGTCGGGGTGGCTTCTCTTGTGGAGCACAGGCTCTAGGTGCATGGGCTTCAGGAGTGTCAGCTTGCTTAGTTGCTCTGAGGCATGTGGGATCTTCCTGGACCAGGGATCGAACCAGTGTCCCTTGCATTGCAAGGCAGATTCTTAACCACTGGCTAGCTGATTATTTTTAAGAAACAGCAGACACAAGTGAAGTACTGAAAACTGCATAGAAGTTACCCTTCAGTAAGAAACATATGGGCTTCCCTGGTGGCTCAGTGGCAAAGAATCCACCTGCTAATGTAGGAGATGCAGATTCAATCCCTGAGTCAGAAAGATCCCTTGGGGAAGGAGATGGCAATCCACTCCAGGATCCTTGCCTGGGAAATCTGTGCTCCAGGGAATCTGATAGAACACATCCTTAGATAGATACTTTGAGGAACTGATTTCATGATCACAATCCTTGCATCTCTTCAAACCTAGAAAATCACTAAATCCCTTCATGGTGACATCAGCTCTTACATCTAGCAAAAAACCTCTTGTAAAAGGGTGTGATTGCACTGAACCCCCCCTTCACCAAAATCTTATCTTTGACTTCCCTGACTGCCTCTTTGGAGCAGTTACTCAGGGCTATCTGAGGTGCTGTCTCCCGGGCTGCAGTCCTCATTTTGCCCCAAATAAAACTTAATTCACAACTCTCCCATGGTGCATCTTTCTTGGTCAACAGCAGGAAATAAAACCTCCCATGGGAAAGGCACCTTCCCTGTCACCAGACATAGGATCCAGGGCTAAGCAGCTGTATAAACAAACTCTGTCACTTCTTCATCAATTTACTACTCTAAACCTGAACGTTTTTATCCTGTCAATTCCTCACAGGTGTTTCTTTATCTAAAAAGGATAAAAGCTGCCTGCCTTGGTCACGTCTTCAGACCTTATATTGCTGGGGCCGGGAGGGATTCAGCCAAGTTCAGTCATTTTAATTACAAAATTAAATTTAAATTTGCTTTCTCCTGATAATTTCCCTTTTATTACTGGGTGTGGGGGGGAGATGACTCAGCCAAGAACCTAGAGGAGTCAAAGGAAAATTCGTTTTCCTCCCTCACAGCATCATTTTCTGAGCATGCTGGGGTGCTCACCCCACTCTGTGACAACCACTCCTAGGCACTGTCTCATCAGGTCCTCGAAATGCCTGCACAAAGGAAACACTCTTTAAAAGGTGAGGAAGTGAAATCAAACTCAAGGCCATTTCCCTGAGAAACAGAAGAACCCTGTTCAATCTGACCCCGGCCTGAGCTCTTCACCACTGGGTCTTCTAATGAAAGCAAAGTACACTCTAGACTATGGGCTTCCCTGGTGACTCAGGCTGTAAAGAATCTGCCTGCCATACTGGAGACTTAGGCTCAATCCCTGGGTGAGGAAGATCCTCTGGAGGGGGGCATGGCGACCCACTCCAGTATTCTTGCCTGGAGAATCCCATGGACAGAGGAGTCTGGTGGGCTACACTCTATGGGGTTGTAAAGAGTTGGATACAACTGAGCAACTAACACTTTCACTTTTTTTTCACACTCTAGATTGGGACCGTCCCATTGGCTCAGCAATAAAGAATCCACCTGCCAATGCAGGAGATGTGGGTTCGATCCCCGGGTTGGGAAGATCCCTTGGAGGAGGGGGATGTGCTGTATTCCTGCCTGAAGAATCCCAGTGAGGGAGGAGCCTGGTGGGCTGCAATCCATAGGTCAGAAAGTCAGACATGGCTGAAGCAACTGAGCATGTGAGCACATTCTAAACTGCAGCCACCATTCAGTGGGCACTCACCATAGCTGCTAGCATTTCAGGGCACTGGGTTCCTCGGGCATTGGCCTGTCACCCCTGCTGCTCATAGCTGAGGGCAGAGGGCCCGCAGAGCTGCGACCATTGACTCATCCAGTGCTTTGACCTTCGTAGCTGTCAGCCACTAAATAGATTCTTCTTCGAAGGGACTCTTCATCACCCTTTCCACCGCATTTCCCCTCCACTCTGGGTTCAATGTTGCCTCCTATTTGGGTCACAGCGACATTCTCCTCACAGGCTTCTCTGACTCAGCTCTCTCCTTCCTCATCCAATCTGCCTGCTCCCTGCCAGGCTTGGCTTCCAAAAGCAGTGCGTCCTGCTCAAACACCGCAGGCAGCTCTCTGATCCCCAGTGGCCTAGGCCTTGGCTCACAGAACCAAAGTCCAGCCCTGGTTTGTACCCTTTCCATCACCTGCCTCCCCTGCACATCTAGCCACCTTCACCTGTGTTGTCATCCCCTCCACACGCTGTTACTTAAATCACATCCAAATGTCTGGGTCAAGTTCAAGTCTCACTTCGCCCTTGAACACTGGACTTGAAGACAAACCACCAACCCTGATGTTACTGTAGATAACATGGCTGTTTTTGTTTGAATTACAGCCAAAAGGAAATGCTCAGACAAGAATCTGAAGGCAAATATAGTATTTGAAAGCTACAGGAAAGGCTACAGGGAGGTGGAAAAGAGGGACAGGGAGGAAGAGCCGCCAATAAAAGGTGCAGATCAAGTCGGTTACCATCGGAGCAGCTGGAGCTCAGTCCTGTGGGGATGGGCTAGCCAGGACAGGACACACACCTCCGTTATTCCACCCAGGAGGAGGGAGCTGGTGCATTGATACACCAACTGGAGAGTCCAGTCATTGTTGGAGAGCTGCTCCACCTGGAGCTGGCACCCTAGCACCTCCAGCCTATGAGCAAGGCCAGAGGCAAGAGAAAGCTCCACATGAAAGCCACGCAGGTGCTGGAAGCTAGAAACCCAGCATGAACACCAGGACGGTGAGGGGGACAGGATACGGATGGGGCAAGGCCCACGTGTGCTTCAACAGCCACACACAGTTCATCACTCAAACCAGGGCAATCAGAGAGTGAAAGGGAGTACCATCAATAATCATTCTGGGAAGCAGGCAGGATTCAGGATGACCTGGGCAAATTACCACGCGTGAGCTTGCATTTGTAGCTGTGACTTTTGTATCAAGCTGATACAACTCTACGCAGTGCCTTCCACGTGGTCCAGCTCTGTGCTCATCACTGAACCAAGTCAGGTGCTTAAAATAAAGAAGATGCTCAGAAAACACTGCACTGCTGGACCCAGGATGAGGGGGCCACCGCAAATTCAGAGTCATATGCTATTCAAAGGGCATAGGCTTTAAAGTCAGACAATCCCGAGTTGAAACCCAAACCCCACTGATTCACTGCTAACCCCAGGTGTAGATATGACATCTCAAGAGTTGGGGTGACGATGATGATATCTGCCTTGCACAACTGTCAAGGATCAGAAAAGACCTATACAAAAGCAAGTCAAACTACAGCAAACTTAACCTCAATTTCATTATTATTCCACAAGCTAATAATGATAATATGGATTATCAGTTTGATCATTATCCTTCAGGCTCCTACTCAGCACTGGTTCTGTGTCTGTCTCAGCTCAGTGTTTTATTTTCTTCTCTGTGGCTGTGGATCGTTTTCACATAGCAGATGAGTTGAGCCTTTGTGAAATGCACTTCCATTCACAGGGACAAGGAGGCTGAAATTGGCTAGACATTCTCTAAGTCAGGAGTGGATATGAATTTGAAAAGGGAGAAGTTAAGAGGGTAAGATCTGGTATGAGCTGTTAGCTGAGCCGATCAAAATCAGAATCTCCAGATTAAGCTTCACTGTTTCTCACACTTTGAAAGGCTATGAATTAAGAGGAAAGTAACAGTGGAAAGACACCCGGCTTTTCAAAAAGAGACGTTTAACACCCCAGAAGTAAACAAACCTGCCTTAAGCTTCTGAGTCATGTCCCTGGCTTACTCATCACCACTGCTTTTATTGTCCACTGGGAAGATTTTCTTTGTGTTTATATAACAACAAGAAAAATGGGGTAGACAGAAGGGAGAACTTATAAACCCAATTACTGTCCCTCTGCAATTTGGAATCATAATTTTTCACTTTGTGAAGAAGCTTAAAAACACCAGGCTCACTGTAAATTTAGAAATGAGCGGGGAGAAATATAAGACAAAGTGGAGAAACGTACTCTCACCCTGCATAGGCTTCTGGCACATCCTCGTGTCAGAGACACTATGATTTCTTTTAACTTATTTATTTTATCAACATAATACATGCATATAATTTTCAAAGGTTAGTGATAACAGTACTAAAAATTTGTAACAAAATACAGCAATAACATGCACCACTATTCCCTGTCCAAAAGGCTCATTCTCCAACCAGTAACTAATTTCAGTAAATTCAGATACTACTTCTGGAATTTACTTCCACATTTCTAAATAATATGAATAAATAAAGAAGAATGATGAAATGGTTAATTCCCCTATATGCAGTCTCCCATTCTTCCATAGGAATACATATGCCAACTTCTAGCTGAGCTCAAGAGTTTTTGAATAAAAATATATTTTTTCAAGCTCCCCTATACATGGTTGTGCTATTAAATCTGGGCTAAAGGGATGTGAGTAAAGCATTACATGTCACTCTCAGGAATCTTCCGTAAAAGACAATTGAAACATATACTTTGACTTCTTCTTCATTCTTTCTTCCTTCTTGATAAATGGAATGCAGACATAATGAGCCATACTGAATCATGAGGTTAACTTGGGAATGAAATTGTGCCCTGTCAGAACAACAGAACAAACAGAAGCAGAGTGGGTACCTGACGTTTTAGGGAGCAAGGCTGTCACCTGAAACCTGACAGCTACATTAGGAGAGAAATAAAAACTTTTGCCTAATGCAACAAAAAACCAAACAACCCAATTGAAAAATGGGCAGAAGACCTAAACAGACATTTCTCCAAAGAAAATATACAGATGGCCAAAGGCACATGAGAAGATGCTCGACATCAGTAATTATTCAGTTCAGTTCAGTTCAGTTGCTCAGTTGTGTCCGACTCTTTGTGACCCCATGAATCGCAGCACGCCAGGCCTCCCTGTCCATCGCCATCTCCCGGAGTTCACTCAAACTCACATCCATCGAGTTGGTGATGCCATCCAGCCATCTCATCCTCTGTCATCCCCTTCTCCTCCTTCCCCCAATCTCTCCCAGCATCAGAGTCTTTTCCAATGAGTCAACTCTTCGCATGAGGTGGCCAAAGTACTGGAGTTTCAGCTTCAGCATCATTCCTTCTAAAGAAATCCCAGGGCTGATCTCCTTTAGAATGGACTGGTTGGATCTCTTTGCAGTCCAAGGGACTCTCAAGAGTCTTCTGCAACACCACAGTTCAAAAGCATCAGTTCTTCGGTGCTCAGCTTTCTTCACAGTCCAACTCTCACATCCATACATGAGCCCTGGAAAAACCATAGCCTTGACTAAATGGACCTTTGTTGGCAAAGTAATGTCTCTGCTTTTCAATATGCTATTTAGGTTAGTCATAACTTTTCTTCCAAGGAGTAAGCGTCTTTTAATTTCATGGCTGCAGTCACCATCTGCAGTGATTTTGGAGCCCAAAAAATAAAGTCTGACACTGTTTCCACTGTTTCCCCATCTATTTCCCTAATTATTAGAGAAACACAAATCAAAACTACAGTGAAGTACCACCTCAGAAAACCCATCAGTAAAAAGTCTACAAATAACAAGTGCTGGAGAGGGTATGGAGAGAAGGGCATCCTTCCACACTGTTGGTGGGAATGTAAGTTGGTGCAGCTGCTATGGAGGACAGTATGGAGGTTCCTCAGAAAACTAACCCTGCAATCCCACTCCTGGGCATATACTCAAACAAAACTAAAACTCAGAACAATAATAACCTCCCAAAAAGGAACAGGAAGAAATAGGAAACATGCACAGACTAATCACAAGCATGGAAATCAGAACTCTAATAAAAAATCTTCCAACAAACAAAAACCCAAGGTCAGATGACTTCACAAGCAAATAGTACCAAAGTTTAGAGAAGAGCTAACACCAGTCCTGCTCAAACTCTTCCAGAAAATTGCAGAGGAAGGAACATTCCTGAACTCATTCTGAAACCACCGTAACCCTGATACCACAACCAAAGATACCACAAGAAAAAGAAAACTACAGGCTAATATCACTGATGAACATAGATGCAAAAATCCTCAATAAAATTCTACCAAACAGCATCCAACAACACATTAAAATGATCCTCTATCACAATCAACTGGGCTTTATCCCAGCCATGCAAGGAGTCTTCAATATACTCAATCAATCTAATATACCATATTAACAAATGGGAAGATAAAAACTGCATGATCATCTCAATAGATCCACAGAAAACTTTTGACAAAATTCAACACCCATTTATGATAAGAGCTCTCCAGAAAGTAGGCACAGAAGAAATCTACCTCAACATAATAAAGGCTAGATATGACACACCTACAGCAAACATTATTCTCAAGACTGAAAAACTGAAAGCATTTCCTCTAGATCAGGAAAGACAAGGGTCCCCACTCTCACCACTATTAATCAACATAGTTTTGGAAGTCCCAGCTATGGCAATCAGAGAAGAAAAAGAAGTAAAAAGGAATCCATATTGGAAAAGAAGTAAGTCTCACTGTTTGCAGATGACATGATAATATGCATAAAAAACCCTAAAGATGCCACCAGAAAACTACTAGAGCTTTTCAATGAATATAGTAAAGTCACAGAATATAAAATTAATACACGGAAACCCCTTGCATTCTTACACACTAATAATGAAAAATCAGAAAGAGAAATTAAGGAAACAATCCCATTAACCACTGAAACAAAAAGAATAGCTGGGAATAAACCTACCTAATCCAAGCCAGGCCCCAACAATACATGAACCATGAACTTCCAGATGTTTAAGTTGGTTTTAGAAAAGGCAGAGGAACCAGAGATCAAATTGCCAACATCAGCTGGATCATCAAAAAAGCAAGAGAGTTCCAGAAAAACACCTATTTCTTCTTTATTGACTATGCCAAAGCCTTTGACTGTGTGGATCATAATAAACTGTGGAAAATTCTGAAAAAGATGGGAATACCAGACCCCCTGACCTGCTTCTTGAGAAACCTATATGCAGGTCAGGAAGCAACAGTTAGAAATGGACATGAAACAACAGACTGGTTCCAAATAGGAAAAGAAATATGTCAAGGCTGTATATTGTCACTGTGCTTATTTAACTTATATGCAGAGTACACCATGAGAAACACTGGGCTGGAAGAAGCACAAGCTGGAATCAAGATTGCCGGGAGAAATAGCAATAACCTCAGATATGCAGATGACACCACCCTTATGGCAGAAAGTGAAGAACTAAAGAGCCTCTTGATGAAAGTGTAAGAAGAGAGTGAAAAAGTTGGCTTAAAGCTCAACATTCAGAAAACTAAAATCATGGCATCTGGTCCCATCACTTCAAGGGAAATAGATGGGGAGACAGTGGAAACAGTGGCTGACTTGATTTTGGGGGGCTCCAAAATCACTGCAGATAGTGACTACAGCCATGAAATTAAAAGATGCTTACTCCTTGGAAGGAAAGTTATGACCAACCTAGATAGCATATTCAAAAGCAGAGACATTACTTTGCCAACAAAGGTCCGTCTAGTCAAGGCTATGGTTTTTCCAGTGGTCATGTATGGATGTGAGAGTTGGACTATAAAGAAAACTGATCACTGAAGAATTGATGCTTTTGAACTGTGGTGTTGGAGAAGACTCTTGAGAATCTCTTGAACTGCAAGTAGATCCAACCAGTCCATCCTAAAGGAGATCAGTCCTAAGTGTTCATTGGAAGGACTGATGCTAAAGCTGAAACTCCAATACTTTGGACACCTGATATGAAGAACTAACTCATTGGAATAGACCCTGATGCTGGGAAAGATTGAAGGCAGGAGGAGAAGGGGATGACAGAGGATGACATGGTTGGATGGCATCACTGACTCAATGGACATGTATTTGAGTAAACTCTGGGAGTTGGTGATGGATAAGGAGGCCTGGCATGCTACTGTCCATGGGGTTACCAAGAGACAGACATGACTGAGTGACTGAAGCAAACTGAAGTGAAAGAGACAAAAGACCTGTATGCAGAAAACTGTAAGACACGGATGAAAGAAATCGAAGATGACACAAACAGATGGAGACGTATGCCATGTTCTTGGATTGGAAGAGTCATCATTGTGAAAATGACTGCATTACCCAAAGCAATCTATATATTCAATGGAACCTCTATGAAACCATAGAGTTCTCTATTCTTTATTCTCTAGTTCTCTATTCCTTAGAGAACTAGAACAAAAATTTTCATAATTGGCATGTAAACACAAAAGACCCCAAATAGCCAAGGCAATCTCGAGAAAGAAAAACAAAGCTGCATAAATCAACTGTCCTGACTTCAGACTATACTACAAAGCTAAAGCATGGTACTGACACAAAGATAGAAATATAGACAAATGGAACAAGATAGAAATCCCAGATAAAAACCCATGTGACAATGGACACCTTCTCTTTGACAAAGGAGGCTCTTCAATAAGTGGTGCTAGGAAACCTGGACAAATACATGTAAAAGAATAAAATTGGAACACTTTCTAACACCATACATAAAAATAAACTCAAAATGGAGTAGAGACTTAAATGTAAGTCCAGAAACTATAAAGCTCTTAGAGAGAAACATAGGCAGTCCACTCCTTGACATAAATCATAGCAAGACCCTCTATGACCAACCTCCTAGAGTAATGAAAATAAAAAGAAAAATAAACAAATGGGACCTAATTAAACTTAAAAGCTTTTGCACAGCAAAGGAAACTATAAACAAAGTGAAACGACAACCCTCAGAATGAGAGAAAATAATAATAAATGAAACAACTGACAAAGGGTTAATCTCTAAAGTATATAAGAAGTTCATGCAGCTCAATATCAGAAAAACAAACAACCCAATCAAAAAGTAGGCAAAGACCTCAACAGACATTTCTCCAAAGAAGACATACAGATGGCTAATAAACTCATAAAAAGATGTTGAACATCACTCATTATTAGAGAAATGCAAATTGAAACTATAATGGTATATCACCTCACAGAATGGTCAGAATGGCCAGCATCAAAAAAACCTACAAAAGATAAATGCTGGAGAGGGTGTAGAGAAAAGGGAACCCTCTTACACTGTTGGTAGATAAATTCATACAGTCACTATACAGAAAAGTATAGAGATTCCTTAAAAAACTAGCAATAAAACTACCATATGACCCAAAAATCCCACTACGGGGCATATCATCTCAGGAAAACTTAACTGAAAAAGACACATGCGCCCCAATGTTCACTGTGGCACTATTTACAATAGCTAGGACATGGAAGCAGCCTAGTTGTCCATCGACAGATGAGTGAATAAAGAAGTTGTGGTTCATATATACAAAGGAATATTACTTAGCCATAAAAAGGAATACATTTGAGTCAGTTCTAATGAAGTGGATGAACATAGAACCTATTATATAGAGTGAAGTAAGCTAGAAAGAAAAGAAACAAATACCATACATTAATGTATATATGTGCAATCTGGGAAGATGATACTGATGAACATATTTGCAAGGCAGCAATGGAGACACAGATGTAGAGAACAGGTTTGTGGACACAGTGGGTGAAGAAGAGGGTGGGATGAATCGAGAGAGGAGCAATGAAACATATACATTACCTACATTCAGTTCAGTTCAGTTCAATTCAGTCGCTCAGTTGTGTCCAACTCTTTGCAACCCCATGAATCGCAGCACATCAGGCCTCCCTGTCCATCACCAACTCCCGGAGTTCATTCAGACTCATGTCCATCGAATCAGTGATGCCATCTAGCCACCTCATCCAGCCATCTCATCCTCTGTCGTCCCCTTTTCCTCCTGCCCCCAATCCCTCCCAGCATCAGAGTCTTTTCCAATGAGTCAACTCTTTGCATGAGGTGGCCAAAGTACTGGAGTTTGAGTAAGCTGTTTCAAATGTTACCCATTACATATCTTTCTTTTTTTTTTTAATTTTATTTTATTTAACTTTACAATATTGTATTGGTTTTGCCATATATCAAAATGAATCTGCCACAGGTATACATGTGTTCCCCATTCTGAACCCTCCTCCCTCCTCCCTCCCCATACCATCCCTCTGGGTCATCCCAGTGCACCAGCCCCAAGCATCCAGTATCATGCATCAAACCTGGACTGGCAACTCGTTTCATATATGATATTATATATATTTCAATGCCATTCTCCCAAATCATCCCACCCTCTCCCTCTCCCACAGAGTCCAAAAGACTGTTCTATACATCAGTGTCTCTTTTGATTATTTCTGCTACAACTCTCATTTTTCCTTGAGTTAATAACTGCTCCATTTATTTCATTTGCTTAGTTTACTGTGTGACTGTTACAGGCTAAATTATGTCCTCCCCAAATATGTATGTTGAGTTCTTAGCCCTCAGTACCTCAGAACGTGACTGTATCTGGAGGCAGAGACTTTAAAGAGGTGATTAAGTTAAAATGAGGTCACTATGGTGGGTCTTAATCCAGTATGACTGGTGCCTATAAAAAGGAAATCAGGAAATGAGGACACAGACACATACAGGGGAAAGACCACATGAAGATATGGTGGGAAGGCGGCCATCTGCAAGCCAAGGAGAGAGGCCTCGGAAGAAACCAACCCTGCTGACACCTGCATCTTGGACTCCACCCTCAAGAACTGTGAGAAAATGTATTTCTGCTGTTTAAGCCACCTAGTCCGTGGTATTTGTTATGGCAGCCCTAGCAAACTAACACAATTAACTCTTTGCTAAAAAATCTAAAAAAGATATATGCACCCAATGTTCATAGCAGCACAATTAGGCAACAAGACAAGGAAACCACCTAAATATCAACAGATGAATGGATAAAGAAGATGCCATCCATATACAAATGGAGTAAGAAAGAAAGCCATTTGCAATAACATGGATGGACTGAGAGGTTCTCATACCAAGTGAGGCCAGTCAGAAAGAGAAAGGTAAATGCCATATATCACCCATATGTGGAATCTAAAATATGATATACGTGAAACATCTGTGAAACAGAATCATGGACACATAGAGAAAAGAATAATGGTTGCCAAGGGGAAGGCAGTTGGGGTGGGGGGATGTGGGAATGAAGTGGCAGATTGAGGTTAGCAGATGTAAGCTTTTATATATAGAATGGATAAATGACAAGGTCCTGCTGCAGAGAACTATATCCAATATCCTATGATAAATCAATGGAAAAATACATACATAAAAAGTGCATATACATATATAAATGGATGACTTTGCTGTATAGCAGAAATTAACACAACACGGCAAATCAACTATATTTTGTAAACAAAAATTGATAAAAAACTTTTGCCTAGTTTAATTGTTATTTTGTGTCTCTGTATTTTACAGTTAACCAAAATATGTATATTTTTGCTACTTCATTTCCCAGTTTTAGAAAGTATCTACTGATGATCTATCAGTTCAGTTCAGTTCAGTCACTCAGTCATGTCCGACTCTTTGCGACCCCATGAACTGCAACACGCCAGGCCTCCCTGTCCATCACCAACTCCGGAGTTCACTGAGACTCACGTCCATCGAGTCGGTGATGCCATCCAGCCATCTCATCCTCTGTCATCCCCTTCTCCTCCTGCCCCCAATCCCTCCCAGCATCAGAGTCTTTTCCAATGAGTCAACTCTTCGCATGAGGTGGCCAAAGTACTGGAGTTTCAGCTTTAGCATCATTCCCTCCAAAGAAATCCCAGGGCTGATCTCCTTCAGAATGGACTGGTTGGATCTCCTTGCAGTCCAAGGGACTCTCAAGAGTCTTCTCCAACACCACACTTCAAAAGCATCAATTCTTCGGTGCTCAGTTTTCTTCACAGTCCAACTCTCACATCC
The DNA here is from genome assembly GCF_003369695.1 of Bos indicus x Bos taurus. Lineage (NCBI taxonomy): Eukaryota > Metazoa > Chordata > Mammalia > Artiodactyla > Bovidae > Bos > Bos indicus x Bos taurus. The sequence continues at coordinate 55,225,625 of NC_040097.1, read as the reverse complement.
ATACATGACCACTGGAAAAACCATGGCCTTGACTAGACGGACCTTTGTTGGCAAAGTAATGTCTCTGCTTTTGAATATGCTATCTAGGTTGGTCATAACTTTCCTTCCAAGGAGTAAGTGTCTTTTAATTTCATGGCTGCAGTCACCATCTGCAGTGATTTTGGAGCCCCCAAAATAAAGTCTGACACTGTTTGCACTGTTTCTCCATCTATTTCCCATGAAGTGATGGGACCAGATGCCATGATCTTTGTTTTCTGAATGTTGAGCTTTAAGCCAACTTTTATAATCAGATCAGATCAGTCGCTCAGTCATGTCTGACTCTTTGCGGCCCCATGAATCGCAGCACACCAGGCCTCCCTGTCCATCACCAACTCCCGGAGTTCACTCAGACTCACGTCCATCGAGTCAGTGATGCCATCCAGCCATCTCAATCTCTGTTGTCCCCTTCTCCTCTTGCCCCCAATCCCTCCCAGCATCAGAGTCTTTTCCAATGAGTCAACTCTTCGCATGAGGTGGCCAAAGTACTGGAGTTTCAGCTTTAGCATCATACCCTCCAAAGAAATCCCAGGGCTGATCTCCTTCAGAATGGACTGGTTGGATCTCCTTGCAGTCCAAGGGACTCTCAAGAGTCTTCTCCAACACCACAGTTCAAAAGCATCAACTCCGGTGCTCAGCCTTCTTCACAGTCCAACTCTCACATCCATACATGACCACAGGAAAAACCATAGCCTTGACTAGACGAATCTTTGTTGGCAAAGTAATGTCTCTGCTTTTGAATATGCTATCTAGGTTGGTCATAACTTTCCTTCCAAGGAGTAAGCGTCTTTTAATTTCATGGATGCAGTCACCATCTGCAGTGATTTTGGAGCCCAGAAAACTAAACTCTGACACTGTTTCCACTGTTTCCCCATCTATTTACCATGAAGTGGTGGGACCAGATGCCATGATCTTCGGTTTCTTAATGTTGAGCTTTAAGCCAACTTTTTCACTCTCCACTTTCACTTTCATCAAGAGGCTTTTGAGTTCCTCTTCACTTTCTGCCATAAGGGTGGTGTCATCTGCATATCTGAGGTTATTGATATTTCTCCTGGCAGTCTTGATTCCAACTTGTGTTTCTTCCAGTCCAGCGTTTCTCATGATGTACTCTGCATATAAGTTAAATAAACAGGGTGACAATATACCAGATACATATTTGGGTTTCAAATAACCTCTACTCCTCCACTTGCACATCCTTCATCCTGTTATAATATTATAGCTATGCAATTTTTGTTCACTGCCAAACCAAGTAATACACTATCAGCATTTCCTTTCTTGTACAACTTTTCATGTTATCTGGAATTAATAACTGCCTTATTTTTTCATTTAGTTAATTTTCTCTATGGCTACTGCTAGTTTTTCTATACAGCAAGGAAACATATCCAGTGATCTATCAGTCCTATTTTTATTATTTCATGTTATTTAACATTTTTCAGATGCTCCCGCTAGAGTCTTTTCTCCCCCTGCCCCTCAGGTCGGGCGCCTTGTTCCTATGTGGGATTCTCAGTTTCCTTCCTGTCAAGTAAATCTGCTCATGTTTTGGTTTCTCCTTTCCTGTAACTGGAAGCTTCCTAAGACTGTCTAAAATGTAAATTATATTTCATCTGTCTTGTAGGATGCAGATATGTGGATGGCCTCAGGAGTTCTGCAGGCTTGCAGGACCCATCAGAGCCTGGAAGAAGTGATGCTGGCAGAAAATCACTTCATTCTTCTGTGCTGTACAGAAGAGTAAAACCAGGCAGGGAAAGACAGTCTCCGCAACAAGGTTTTCCAGAAGCCGATAAAAGGCGTCATCGCTGCACCTGGATGCAAGGAACGCAAGAATGCCAGACGCTCTTCTTACGAATGTGCCACCTTTCAAAAATCTGACTTAACTCTCTCCCCTGGGGCAGAAGATGTTATGTGACATGTGATGCTTTTCCCCCTCATCACCTGGAATGAGAGACTCTGAAAGCAAACTCCTGAAGCTCATTAGCTGTATAATTAACCAACTCAAAATCTTCCAGCATTGCACAAGGAAATCAGCAGGTGGGCAGCCCTGTTAGCCCAGGAGACTGCTGGCAGGCGTGCCTCCGGAGAGCCCAAATTTTGCCCTGCCCTTCCTCCATCTCCTCCTAAGCCCTTGATCTCAGACCAGCAGTGAGCATGGTTTTGTGAAAACTTCAGTCTGGGTTTGGGCCATTTCCCGTGCAGTCTTGGATGGGTACCTTAGAAAACCTGTTTCGCTCCGGGTAAAAAAAAAAAAAAGCCACGGTGAATGAATCCAGTACCATTGTCTTGTTTTTTAACTGAAAATTGTATCTCAAGGTGTATTCACTGAAAGCAAACACACAAAGATCCAGGAAGCAGAGGGAGAGGCTATTTCCCACCACTTGACTCTGCGACCCAGAAAATCAGGCTCGTGATATTATTGCAACGTAGTCTGAGCAGCATCCACTAACCTACTGAGAAGGTTTAGCATTGCCATAGGGACTCGGTGAGCAGCTCCGTGGCTTATCACGCAGCAGGGACTCAGGGAACCCCCATGCTCCATCGCTAAGGACTGCAGAGGAGTTGGTGGGAAGGTTCTATGGCCCTTTTGGTAGCCCTGGTGCCATTTCCCTCTTTTCAGAGGAGGACACAGCAGACAGCTCTTCTCTTTGGCTGTCTGTCCTTTTCCTTCTATTTTTCTCACATTCCCTTCAAATGTGGCTGCCTGTGTGCTATGCTGATGTTCCCCCAAATGTACGTATCATATACTATTATATACCCCATAAGTTAAGGCAGTGTTTCTTGGAAATACAATATCATGACGGTGAGATTCATGTGAAAATGGGCTTGACCTAAGTAATCGTCCCTGTACGGGATTTTTTAGGTCTTCAGTATATTAGTTTATTGGAGAAGGAGATAACAACCCACTCCTATTCTGCCTGGACAGAGGAGCCTGGCAGGCTACAGTTCATGGGGTCACAAGAGTTGGACACGACTGAATGACTAAATCACCACCACCATGTTAGTTTATGATCATGCTCCAAGACTAGGTTACTGAAAGTGCCATTTCCAAAACTTACTTGACCACAGAACCCTTTACTTGGGGAGGGGAAAGGGCATTGGATGTTTCCTTACATTTCACAGCCACTGATCCAACAAAATCAAAGGAAATGCTGGCAGAGCTGGCCTCCATGTGCCCAGCAGCCATGGTTTATTATTTCTAAACCAGAGACCGAGAGGCCAGGATTTGAAAATTTCCTGTACCATATCCTGGCAGTTTTACCACTGGTTAACCCCTATGAGATCCATTTCCCTGTCTGTAAGATGGGGACAATTATACTTACCTTTTAAAGAGATGTTTAGAAGAGACTGAATGAGCGACTAAAGATAAAGCCTCCACTAAATGCCTCATCCTCAGTGGCATCAACAGTAGTTAATAGCTCTGCTAATCTTTTTCAGCTTCTTCTGTCATACCCACACCCACCTCACTTTATCAACTTCAGTGTTACCTGCCTATTTGCTGATGTCTGAAATATCTTTTCAGAACGACTAAAATAGGTAAGGAACCAGGAAGAGGGGGAGTTAAATAAAGTAGTGGTTGTCTAACACTGAAGCAGCAAAATTATATGGCAAGTTTTTTTTTTAATACTACATAAAAAATGCTCATACTTGCAGATGTTCACTTAGGAGATCAAGGATCAGGTGCTGACTTCTATATTTTTAACAGAATCTCTAAGGAATTAATTATGATGCAAATAAAACTTTGGTAATCACAACATTTGAAGTAAATACCTACACAGATCTATCTGTCAAGACTGAGATGTAAATAACATCAGAGGCTTCTGTGAGAGCAAGTAGGGGGGACCGGGAGATGGTTAGGACCCTGGTGACTGAGAAACAGAGCCAGAGAAGGCAGGCAGAACAGACTCAGAAGCTCTAGTTCCATGTCTGAGGAAAGCGTGCCCAGGATGGTGGCCAGGTGTGGAGAAGATACTCAGTGGCCACAGCGAGTGCAGCAGGGAAGCTGTGGAGCCTCAGCAGCAGGACCCATCAAGCGGCATGCGCTTGAGCTTGGTAAGCAGACAGACTCCGGGCCCTAGAGTCACTTCCACTTCACTGCCAGTGCCTTTCACCCACACCAACTGCAGGCTGGGGTTGCACTCACAGCCCCCTGACAAGAACGGGCAGGGGTCTGGGAAAGCCCAGACACTGAATGACCCACGCCCCCAAGGTCTGGATGACGGGCAGAGCGGTCCCCTCTCCTGGTGACCCGCAGGTCACCCACAGGTTCCTGTCTGTCCTTTGAGAATGGAGCCACCAAATCGCCCTCCTATTTGGCAAATCCAAAATTGAGGAAGAAGGAAATCGTCATAGAAAGAGAAGCAAAGGGATCACAAAATAAACAAGTCTGCCCCTGGATTTCAGGGTTCCTACGAGGATTCCATAACTGACATGGTGTCCAGCCAGGAGCAGCTCACTGTCTCGTGTCCTCGGGGGAGGAACAAGAGGCACGGTTTTTAGGTATCAGACTACGGACGTCTTCAGTGCAAGGAGCAGGCCTTTCACTTCTGTTGCCCAAGTCGGTCCAGGGCCCAGCATCCAGTAAGGACTCAATGAATTTCAGCTGGCTGACTGGGCAGCTGACGCAGATGCACATCAGCAAGTTACTCGAACATATTTAGTGGATGGCACTCTACAGAGGCCTCTTTATTGGGGCTGTGGTTCAAAGAGACAGAAAGTCTTGTCCCAGATTGAAACTTTTACAATTCTGTCTGGCAAGAAAAGCTTACATACACACACACACTGCACTTGAATACCAGTATAACACGCAATCAAATGACTTCACAACATGAAGACACAATGTGATAATCTAGATTAAAGGAAGTTTGGTTGGGTTGGGGCAGCCTCATTAGCGATGGACTCTTTGTGAAGTCATGGAGAAAATACTGGCCTTGGAGTCAAGCAATCTTGGTCCACATTTAACTTAAATTTCCTCTTCTGTTAAATGAGAATACATAGTAATAGTGCTGGAGAAGGCAATGGCACCCCACTCCAGTCCTCTTGCCTGGAGAATCCCATGGACAGAGGAGCCTGGTGGGCTGCAGTCCATGGGGTCTCTAAGAGTCGGGCACCACTGAGCAACTTCACTTTCACTTTTTACTTTCATGCATTGGAGAAGGAGATGGCAACCCACTCCAGTATTCTTGGCCTGGAGAATCCCAGGGACGGGGAGCCTGATGGGCTGCCATCTATGGGGTTGCACAGAGTCAGACATGACTGAAGTGACTTAGCAGCAGCAGCAGCAGTAATAGCGCTTGACTCATAGGATGGCTGGGAGGACTTAAGGATTGGAATGTAGAGCAAGGTAATATTTTACAATACTTTTTATATAAACGTTTCACATTGGGTAGTGTGGCAGGGTGAACAATGGCCCCAAGTGTGTCTACAGCCCAATCCCTGAACCCATGAACATGTAACTTTATATGGTAAAAAGGGCTCTGGAGATGTCACTAAGTCAAAGGACTTGAGATGGAGAGATTATTCCGGGTTACCCAGACGGGCCCAGTGTAACCCCAGGGGTCCTTATAAGGGGAAAGCAGGAGGATCAGAGTTACAGCAGGAGCTGGAAAGACAGGAAGGAGCAGAGTTGAGTTTGGAGGGATGCAGGGGCCCACAACGGAACTCAGACAAGAACAGAGCATTAGATGGTTGGCTGCGTGTGTGAGTGCTAAGTTGCTTCAGTCATGTCCTACTCTTTGCGACTCTATGGATCATAGCCCACCAGGCTCCTCTGCCCAGGGGATTCTCCAGGCCAGAATACTGGAGTGGGTTGCCATGCCCTTCTCCAGGGGATCTTCCCGATCCAGGGATCAAACTCGCATCTCTTAGGTCTCCTTCATTGGCAGGCAGGTCTTTGACCACTAGTGCCACCTGGGAAGCCCAGATGGTTGGCTACTACTGATTTCCAAATAGACTCCCAAAGCACGTTCAGAAACAACAGCTGTGGAAGCCAGGACATTCACTTCACAAGAGTTGTGATTTTTTTTGAGCAAGGAGGGAAAAAATGGAATCTCAGGTTCCAAAGATCAAAAGCTCATACACTCAGATCAGAGGATGGAAGAAGAGGTGGGTTCCTGAGAGACGTTCAGCCACCACCCAGGAAGAGCTAAAGCCTGGGAGTGATGTGGAGGAGCATGCAGGGGAACAAGGTCACACGCGAGATGCAGCCCTTCTGACCCAGAGGGGAGGTGGGCAGGCAGCTGTCTGTGAAAGTGAAAGCGTTAGTTGCTCAGTTGTGTCTGCCTCTTTGCAACCCCAGGGGCTATAGCCCACCAGGCTCCTCTGTCTATAGGATTCTCTGGGCAAGAATACTGGAGTGGGTTGCCATGCCCTTATCCAGGGGAACTTCTCCACCTAGGGATCAGCCTGGGTATCCAGCATTGCAGGCAGATTCTTTAACACCTGAGCCACCAGGGAAGCCATGTGTGAGGTGCTAGTGAAACCCAGTAGGATGAGTTCAGGCCTTGCCGACCGTGAAGGGTCTTCTGCCCCAGCTCACTTCAGTGGTTCTGGCAGAAACGCCCTGGGAGCTCCCCAGAGCATGCCCCACCCACCACCAGTAAGCAGGAAGTGAACAGAGACCACGGACTTGAGGCAGCCAGAACGCTTCCCACTGGATCCCAACTCCAGCGCTCCAGTGGAGGGCCCAGCAGAAGGCTGAGAGGATCCATTCACCGAGAGGGAGCTGGGTCAAAGGAAGACAGCAAGTACACGGAAACCATGGCCGCGGCCTGTGACTTGGCCCACGGATGGCGGGGAGCAGCACAGCAAGCTCAGAGCAGGAAACAAGGCCCGCCCACCTGAGAAGAAAGCATGAGCTCCTCTGAGGCTCCCACGACTGTCGACGGAGAACTCCCTCCCTCCAGCTGTGACGCTGCGTGGGCTTTCCTCTGCACACGGGCAGCATCCGGAAAGGAAAGCGGATGGGAGAGCCCCTAAGAAGGGAGAGCAACCTAAGATTTCTGGAAATTTCAACTCTGGATTAACAAAATGTATGAGAAATTTATGACTTGTGAGAATTGATTAAAAAAGAAATTGTTTTAGCCAAATAATTTGAGTTGTCTTGGCATGACAAAAAAATTCTGCCCCACCACCAAAAGCAAGCTGAATTTGATTACAAAGAAGGAAGTTGAAATACACTGTTGTTCTTGCAACTTGTGACCATGGGTGTTAAGCCTGGTACCTAGGCATGAAGCACTCAGCACACAGGAGATGTCCAATGATATTATCACATATTACCTTTTGCAAAGGAAGGAAGGGGTTTGTCTAGGGGAAAAAGAAGGGTAAGGACATATTTTGTAGAAGGAACTAGAATCCAGTCTTAAAGGAAGTAGCAGGTGTCTATTGCCACCCCTTCCTGACCAGCTGCTGAGGCTCGGGGAGCAGGGAATGAATTCACCAAGGCTACACCCACCCTAGTCCTGAGATTTGGGTGGGAAAGGATTTGCCAGAACAAAATCAGGGCAAGTGCAGAAGAGACCATGGGGGCTAGAGAGCAAAAGCCACAGATGCCACCTTAGCGGATATGATGGAGCAGACATCTGAAGCTGGAAGAGAAGCAGTCATAGCAAGGCAAAACTGAGAAAGCCGCCGAGAGAACGGAGGTGAGTGATCCCACTCGAGAGACATGAGCCGTTCTTCCTAAAGTGTGGATGGCAGCCTGGATCTGTTTATCCTGTATCTCCAGGAACCTTTGGCACAACACCCGGCAGTTTTTGAAATGTTTTCATTGAAAATAAAACCTCTCTCAATTGAGAGAATGTTTTCCACAGCTAAGGAAGACTACATTCTTCAAAACTGATGGCTTTGCACGCAGTGTAGGGTTCCCTGGGAGACGCAGGAAGCTCTTTCATTCCACCTTGTTCAGCTTCTGTATGAGAAAGCAATGAGGAATCACAGGTGAGGAAGTTATAGCCTCTGGCCCCAAATTTTGCATGTTATCAGCTATAAACTTCAGAGAAGCTAGTATCAACATTTTTTTTTTTTTTGAGTAAGGCTTTTTTTTAAATTGCAGTATAATTCATTTACAATGTTGTGTTAGTTTATACTATACAATGAAGTGATCAGCTATTTGTATACATATATCCCCTCCCCCTTGGACCTCCCTCCCACCTCTCTAGGTCATCACAGAGCACGGAGCTGAGGTCCCTGTGCTGTACAGCAGTTCCTTGCTAGCTTCTGTTTTACAATGGTAGTGTATATATGTCAATGTCACTCTCTAAATTTGTCCCCTCTCTCTTTTTCTCTCTTTTTCTGTTTAATCAAGTTCTCCAGCCACCATGTTCTGACCAGGAAAAAAAAAAATTGACTCTTTCCCCTTCAGAGAAACTCAGAATCTTCAACTTAGCCTATCCATGATTTAAATTTTGTCTCCCGAAGATCTCTATTCAGTCCCAGCTACATGTTTTGGCCCCATTGCAACACTAATTATTAATCCTCTCAGGACATTATTAATGCTCAGAACAGCCAGAGCAGAACATCACACCAAGCTGTAAGCCCTCTAAGCAGGGTCCCTGGACAGACAGCAGGTGACACGAGCCTGGCCTCTTCATGTCTCTTCCTCCTCCTCCCCTGAAAGAGGAGACTTCCCAAATGCCTTTCCTCTAAAGAACCTGCTGCCAATGCAGGAGACAGAAGAGATATAGATTCCATCCCTGGGTCCAGAAGATCCCCTAGAGGCGGAAATGGCAACCCACTCCAGTATGCTTGCCTGGGAATCCCATGGACAGAGGAGCCTGGCGGGTACAGTCCATAGGGTCGCAAAGAGTCGGACCCCTGACTGAAGTGACAGCACGCACGCATGCACCCCCTCTCCAGGTTTACCAGGACAGGCGGTGCTTTGACTGCAAATTGTTACCAAGCGAGAGGCCTCTCCCGCCTTCAGAGCCTCCATTTAGCACTTAAGTTACATATTCCTTTCCATCCCATCGCTGGCCATTGCTTACGCTTTGGGGTCTGTTTAGAGTTCTTTCTCAGTTATTTTATCTGACTTACTGCAAATCCATAAATCTCACCCCTCCACCCTGACAGGTGAATAATATTTTGGCTGCAAATAAGACTCCTCAGGCAGAGACCTTTCCTCTTGGAAGTGTATGTAGACATCATTCTGCTATCTTCTAATTTGCAGTGTTGTCAGAATACAGTTCCAGTGACAGTTTGATTCTTTTTTTCTGCCTAACTTTATTTTTCTGTCTGAAGGATATAAATTTTTCTCTTTACCCTTTAGGTTTAGGAATTCTGGCAGACACATTTAGTTACATGGTTCTTCTCTTCAATACTGCTTGGTGCTTGGAACACTTCAGTCTGCAGGCTAAGAGTTTTCTTTAGCCTCAACTCTCTCCTCAGTGCAGATGAATTTCTTTTTATTATCTGTTTACAAATAAGCTCTCCAGCATCACTTCTTTGCTCTTCCTGGAACTTTGCTGTTCATACGTTAGGGTCTTGGGGGCCTATGTACAAATCTGTTAAGTCCTTTCTTAATGATTTTCTTCCCTATGCAAACTTGCTCCATCTTTCTGCTCTCACCCTCCTGGTTCAAATCTCAATCGTCACCATCCTCTTCCACTCATCTGCAAGAATTTAAAATTAAAAGATCATGGTCTTGGTTCCACAGAATGTTCTTTTCTTTGTGCTAAAGTCAAATTACCTTTAGTGGGCTTCTTGCCCTTTCACGTGAGCTCTTGAACAGGCCTCCCAGCACCTTCATTTCTTTGAGATGCTGCCTGGACAGGGGTCCCGCTGTTCTTCTTTCTTGCTCTGAATTTGAGATCTCTCCACCCTTGTCTCTGGAGCCCAGGGCTGCACCAAGAGCGGAGCACTGGCCACAGTCTGCCCTGCATGCCCGCTGCTAAGAGCATCTGCAGGAAAATGTAAACAAGCATAGAACCTCTTTATCTTCACTGTGGATGGCAATTGAAACAATGTCAGTGATAAAATACTCCTCTCCCAACACTCTTCTGTTGGTCTAAGTTTTAAACAATGGCTGTGGTTATAGTAGGGTTTGAATTATACATACACTAGCTTCAAATTAGCATATTTTCGTCACTTATCTCTTAATAGACACTACATTCTACATAGAAGCTAATTCATAAAACTTTCAGTTGCACAGTTGGCCTCCAGTACACCCGACTCAGTGCTGAGCTTCTGTGAAGAATAAGCTCACAGCGAGTTGGAAACCCTCCGGTTCAGGTCTGTCTCCAGCCCCCAGGGTACCAAGTGTCCCTGTGTTGGCACAGTGGGCTCTAAGTGAGCAGTGACAGCATGGTAGCTACTGTGGCCAAGAAAGAGAAGCTGGGTCACTTCAGTTCTATTACAGTGGCGTTATCTGTGTTTAAAATCTTTTTTAATGAAACGAAGTATGAACTGCAAGCCAAACTATTTCATTTGGGAAGCGAAATTTTAGTTCATACATCTAACATCTTCCTGAATTTGAATAACATTTTGAAAATTAAAATTTCTTCTTCGTTCATTCTTGTTTATAAAGAACAATTAAAATTATTGTTACCAAATACTACATGATTATCTCTGAAAATAACGTTGTCATATAAAGGCAGGAGTATTAAAATATGACCTATGTTGGCTATAAAATACCTCGATACTTCCCTGGGTCCACTTCCTGGGGCACGTTAGTGGCCAGAAATGGTTCACGGCCTGCCCTGTGGGTCAGTGGGGACCCACCTGCGAGGTGTCATCCCCAGGACACCTCAAGACAAAGCATCTGGGCCCCTCAGCCGCATTGGCAAACACCAGCACTTCTGGGTGTCAAAAGTAGGGATGATTCACTGCCTATTTCAGATCCCTCACAACTTCTCAGGATCTGGCACCAGGAAGAAGTCCCAGAAGCATGCATAGGGCCAGTACTCTTCCCCCGTCACAGGCCGCAGACCCCTTAGGCCATGCTTTCTCCAGGAACCTGTACCTGGCTCCTCACCCCACAGCTCTCTACAGTGCCCCTCAGCTCCTATTAGGCTCAGAAATCGAAAGAAGTCTTAAGATAGTTCCTTCCAAAGACTCCAGCCAAGCCCAAGGCCCGCTGAGGGTCCCCACATCATCCTGCCTGCATGGAAGTTGCGTTTGAGGAGGTCAGTCAACTGCCATCTTTCCAGAGTCCCCACCATGGACTCGAACAGTCACAGCTTCAGATGTACAATCTGGAACTTTATTTTTTGATAACTAAACTTGAGTTCTTTGGCCACTCTTTTTCCTACTTGGAATTGAAAAAATGTTCCCAGTCAATGTAAATCAGTAACTGGCAGACTTAATCATGATCGATTCCAGATTTAAATTCAGTCAGTTCAAGATGGCATCCTTCTCCCTTGCTCTAATCTTCATCCCGTGGCCAACCTGAGTTCCTGAGACGTGCGTTCTCCTGGCCTGGGGGAGGGGCGCTGCTCTGGGTCATCAGCGCCTGGGCCTCCTCTGAAGCTGGGCTCCTCGGAGTTCTTTATGATCAAGCTGGGGAGGTTTGGCAGTTTCCCTGTGAATTTTTTGACACTCCCCCTATCAAGATGTGGAGTCTATCGCCTCCCTTTGAACCCGGGCAGGACTTTGTAACTGCATCCAGGGAGAGAATGCAGAAGCGCTGCCCCATGGTTCTGAGACCAGTTTAGAAAAGGCCACGTGGTTTCTGTAAGCTGTTTTGGGGACACTGGCTCGGGGAGCCTTCAGCCACCACCCGAGATGTCTGGGACTAGTGGCTGCACTACAACAAGACCGCACGGAGAAAGAGAGAGGCCTGAGCAGCACTGATGTGCCTGCCCTCGGCCGTCTGAGTCTTCCTGGCCTGGGGTGAGAAGTGTAAGGAGACAGTCAAGGGAAGCCCGCCCCAAGTGCCTCCTGACTGCATCCACACAAAAGAGCCTGAGCAAGAAGGGCCCCGCTGGGCCCAGCTATCCAGCCCCAGGCTGGTGAGCAAAACTAAGAACTGTTCTGAGTTTAAACTCATGCCAATGGCTTAAGCTAGTGTCTGGTTCATTTTGCAGCAATAGACTGCTGAAACACATGTCTATGAACACACCTATGGTTCCCTCAGCAGAAGCAAAGCTCAGTAGCTGAACTGGGAGCTCCATCTCTTCCCTGCCATGGGTGACTCTGATTCTGGGCTAAGTCCCCATCTGTTCCTGGCCTGGGATAAATAACCCACAGCCTCTCTCATGAGGTCCCTACACCCAAGGCCACACAGATGCCCAGCGGTCCCACCAGCTCTCAACTCTTAGCCTACTTCCTGGTCCCACTCCAGTGTGAGAGGTGGGGTGCTACCCCCCAACTCTTCTCCAGACAAGGTCAGCAGCCTGTGCCTCGCCTACTGTGAGGGCCTCTTTGGGGGATGAGGCTAAAGACTGTTTGGTTCTAAATGAGAAACTGCAAGGAATACCCTCAGCCCTCAGACACACCAGGCATCTTCTCTGCGTGCAACCGCGTCTAAGCTCCAGTTTCCTTCCTTCCTAATTTCTTACCCCTACTGGATAAGTTTTTCCTCTGATGTGAGATTCAAAGGCTCTTGCGCCATCCCATATATTTCCATCTCTACTTTGTGTGGCACATAACTATCCTCAGAATTCTCCAGTAATTATGATCTATACAAGGCTCCAAGTGTTTGATCATCAAAGGTCTTACGGGTTAAACCAAGGAGTCTGCCCCAAAATAAAAATTCCTGAACACAGCCATGAGCAGCAGCCTTCAGCATCCTGCCTATCTCCCAACACAGGCTCTCAAATTATCAAAGAAATGGAAACAAACAAAAAAAAGAAATGGAAACAGAAGCTTCTGCTCCCTAGAATAAATCAGAACACCTCCCACCCCCATCATGACCGAAAATAAGGCAAAGGGGTACAGCAGTGTGGAGCCAGTCGGGAGAGCAGGCAGGATTTCCTCCGAGTAAAACCCTGCCATTGAGACAATCACCTCATTCCGAAATTCCAGAAGAGCTGAAGAGGGTGAGGTCATGGCTGTCTGCAAGTAAGTCCAGTTTCCAAGTCATCATTCTCCATTAGAATCTCCACCTTGGCTCAAAGCTCGTAGAGAAACACTGTGATGGATGCAGTCAGCAGGAGAGGCTTGAAATGCACACGTCCCCCTGAGCACCTTTTCTAAGTGCTGTCCGTGTCACCTGTGTATGTGTGCAGAGCAAAAGGGCAGAGAAGGAAAAGCCGAACTGGGAGAGAAAGAAAGTTTCTCATCAGTTTTCTGATCCAAAACAAAGAAAAACCCGTGAGGGAGGGCTCATCTACTGGATACATCCCAAGAGCTGGGAGAAAAGTACGGCAGAGTCCTGGAGGTTTCAGACACTCATTCCCAGGGCAGGAGCCTACCCAGCTCGTGTGAGAGAGGAGAAAAATAGAAGCAATGTTCCTGAATTTCCAATATGACTGCAGCAGCCTTCCCTTAAAAATACCAAGGGCCTTAGCTCAAAATACCAATTCAGAAATTAGCATTCTTTTATAGCCATTTCTCTGATATTTTGAATAAAATTAACTTTATTAATGAAATCAATTGCAAAAGCATCAAAGCCACTATTTGGAACATGAAGGAAAAGAAACTTCTCTCTCACACATACACAAAACCTTCACTGCCTGGGACACAGCAGGGGCTTAAGAGGGTATATGGAGTAATAGTGAGTGAATGAATGAATGAATGAACAGCCCCTCAGAAGCCATGTAACATATTTCTTACCCTCTCTTTGCATAGATTTCCAGGGAATCCGAAAGAATGGATATAGCTACTGACTCAACCCTGGTATTAAATGATGGCACCATCCAAGGCCTTGCCACCATCACCCAATCGTTACCCATTAGCCATTGCGTCTTCCCGGAAGCAGCGTTCCTCTCTGTCCTGGCACAGTGATCAGCGTGCTGGGGAGACAGCTTTGTTCTCAGAGGTGCGTCTGCAGGATCCTCTGTGAGCCACTGGGAGGACTCACACCATTGGGATCCTCCACTGGGAGGACTCACGCCATCTGGCGAAGGTTCCTGAATCCGGGAGAGCAGGACTGGGAGTCACCCCAGACTCCTGCTGCCAAAGCCATCCTCAATTGAACATGAAGTAGTTGTTCCATCCCTACCACCACCTTTGGCTAAAGAGGCAAATGAAGCTGTTTTCTTCAAATCAATCAGCCAGACTTCGCTGAGCTTTCAGCTCCTGCCTGCAAGGAACTTACATCTGTTGGAAGAGAGAAGCTTTACACCCAAGGAACAATGAAGGAACTAATAACACACGGTCAAGACTAACGGACCACACGGGAGTGTCTTTACCACTTCCCTTCTTTTTGCCCATGACAGGAAAATAAACACTGGCCCACAATAAACACATCACAGAAGTGAAACTGGACAAGACTTCCACTGAGATGCATATGGAGAGAAAACAACGAGGGGTCTCCGTGATGCTCAGAAGAGCACCAAAGGAGTAAAGCACCTTCACTGCACTCGGGTGCTGTTTTCAGCAAATGACGCCTCAGGAAAGCGCAGGCCAGCGGCTCTCAGACTTAGGTGTGTCAGAACCTCTCGGAAGGCTTGTTAAAACAGACTGCTGGGTCTTGCCCCCAGGGTTTCTGATCCAGGAGATCCAGGTGGAGCCTGAGAATCTGCATTTATAATAAAATCTCAGGAGATTTGCTGATGAGAGGGAGGGAGGACCACACTCTGAGATCTGCTGATTTAGGCGGCTATTTTGAAGTGGACACAGTCTGTAAATGTTTGGTCTATGTACGTTCCAAGTGATGCCCAATTCTACATAAAGCATCTCACTGCTTGTTAGTGAGAGCCTGGGGGAGGAGGGAGGAAGGGGTAGAACGGGAGGGGAGAGGGAAAAGAGGAATCAAATTGTCGCTATGGAAGAGGGTTAGCCCTGATTACAGACTAACTCAGGGTTGGCAGACTGTAATATCTGTAGGCTCCAGGAGGTGACACAATTGAGAAAGGGGCAAGCAGGGATGAGAAACAGCCACTGCCCACTACAATGTGAGAGACAGCAGGGGCGCGAGGGCTGGTTTTGGGGACCCAGAACTTCACGCCGCCTCTAAAACAAACAGCCCCTATTCAACTCCAGTGGGCTGTCATTATTCAAAGAATGGGGCCTGGGATTCCCAGAGTTGCTAACTTTTCAAAAGAATGAAAAACTTTGGATTTTTGTAAAATATATCTATTAGGTACTGATAACCAGACCCATAGTTTAAAAAAAAGAAAAGTTATCCATTCAGTATCTGGGATGACCTTAAAGACAAGATTAAGCAATTCTCCAGAATTCGGCTGTGGAACAATGATTGATATCTCTTAAGGACAGAGAGCTCGCCCCTCTGGCCAGAAGGCAAACAGGTCATCTCAAATTTGCTGTGAGGAGCTTTCATCGCCAGCCAGGGACATTGACCAGGGCCCTGTGTGCTGGATGGCAAAAGCTCTTCATCCCAGGACAAGAAGCCAGAGGTACCCCCTCTTCCCCAGGACTCCAGGCAGTCTCCCAGCTGAGAACAGAGGCCACGGCGTGCAGCTCCAGGTGGCCCCAGCACAAGCCTTCCTTCCCAGACACATAAGCAGGGAAGCAAGCTCAAGCCGCTGAGAGCCTCCGGGAGAGCAAGTGAGGAGCCCCCTGGGAGCAGGGCTGTGTCCCCTCACCCAAGGACCTCCGGAGCCCAGCTCAGGGCCCATTCAACACGCAAACTCAGCGCTGCGGACCTAAAGATACTTCCACCCAAATGAGAGCCCTCTGGAGAAGTAACCCACTTTCTTAAAAACCTTCATTTTCCTTTCTCTTCTTTGGTCCCCACAAACCTCTCTGCTCTCCTGGTCTCCCTGCTTTCCCTGTCCCCTCACAACAGGGTCCCTGTGTATCTATGTCTCAGACACTGAGAGATGCTTTTTGAGCCATTAGAGCAGACAACCCGTGCTGCCCTTCATCTCCTGTCTCCAGGGGGTTCCAGGAGAAGAGAACAGGTGCAAGGAAGAGAAGACAACTGAGAATTAAACACTTTGATATTTGGCAAAACTAATACAATTATGTAAAGTTTAAAAAAAAAAAAAAAAAGCTTTAAGCAGCACTTACTTTAGACCCAAGGCAACTTCCAAAACCCCCAGCACAAGGCACCCCATTAGAAGTTGTGGTAGGGGCATGTGGCTTAGCTTAGAGGATGAAACCGGGTCTAGGGAGGTCAGTTCTCTATTTACACGAGACTGAGGGGCTTCCTGGGATTCTGGAGTTTCAGAGCTACAACTCAGAGTGTCCCAGGAAGAACAGGATGGATGGATGAATAAATAACCGCAGGATTCCTGGCCCCTAGGCCTGTCTTAAAGGTTGAATCAACTGAATGGGAAGTTTTCAAATATTCCCACACCATCATCACGCCCCCTTGCCTCCTACTTCTCCTGCAAATCAAAGTGTTGGAGACAAAATCAAAGGATGAAATGGTGGACTAAGAATGAGTCCTTCGGCTTCACCCACACTAGGAGACTCAGCGTGAAGGAAGGAAAGAAAGCCAAAAGGCTTTGCTGACCTTGACAGCACATTATTTAATCCACAAATTAAACAGAGTCCAGGCAGAGCAACCCTGCCTTGGAAGTGGGGGGACTATATAGGGGAATGAGATGGAGACAGAAGCATGCTGGGGAGTGCCACCCTGGAGGATTTCATTCTAAGATCTGTGTGTGTGCTCACTCACTTCAGCCATGTCCAACTCTTTGCGACCCCATGGACTGTAGCCCGCCAGGCTCCTCTGTCCACGGGATTCTCCAGGTGAGAGTACTGGAGTGGGTTGCCATGCCCTCCTCCAGGGGATCTTCCTGACCCAGGGATCGAACTCAGGTCTCTTACATCTCTTGCACTGGCAGGTGGGTTCTCTACCACTATCGCCACCTGGGAAGCCCTTAAGATGAGGGCTCCTCCCCTTCCTTTTCCTTCTGAGGAGCCCTGCCCTCCTTGCACAGGCTGGTTCCAGGATCAGTTCCATAGATTCTCTTTTGCATTAGTGCTCTGGAACAATAAAGAAATGGGTTCTTGCAAATCATTTCTGGAAGCTGATTGCTTTGACACAGTGAACTTCAGCATTTCACCAAAGCAGATTTCTCTTCCATTTAGCTTATTTCACCATGAAATGACCCCATTCAGCAATAGTGTGCTACATACCACACCTGGACACTGCAATTCCTGTCGATTGCCAGAAAGGGAGGAAGCAAAAGAAGGCTGCCCCAATGGAACAGAGACTTTATTTAAAACAATTTTCTGAAAAACAATGACTAACCAGAGGTTCTGAGCCAGGATAACTGGGAACAAGCCATCATATTCCCCTTTCAAGGCACAGCTCCCTGTTGCTTCCAGCAGACCACGTATTTCTTAGTATCTCTGAAGAAGCTCCCTAAAGGTTGCTGACAAATCAGATGCTGCTCTGTAAAAACATGAACCCCACTGCCAGGGAAAACTGAAGGCCTAAAGAGTTTTAAGAAGGAAAAGGCCATTTCCCACTAACACGCCAGCCAGTATTCTGACATCCAGGGCGTCTCGGCTCACATCAAAGGCACAGTCATGGGTCCTGGTTGACTCAGCCAAACCTCTGAGGTTTAAAACTCTTAGGAAGGTACAAAGAGAACATGGCCTTAACCAACCTGGAGCTCCATATTAATTTTGAAAATGATTTCCGATTGCAAAGTAGTCCCTTCTACCTGGGCAGTGCTGTTTCCAGAGTATTTCACACCATCATGTCATTGCTTGCCACAAAAACCTGAATCCGGTCAAGACGGTATTCTCACACGTATCCCTCAGCCAAGGGAAAGGAGGCTCAGAGAGCCCTTCATAACGTGCTCTAGATCACACAGCTTGAAAGCGACAGGGTTGGGTCTAAAACCTAAGGTTTCTAATTTTTCTATTTTACATTCCTCTTTTGAGTACTTCTTCAAATCAATCCAAGATTTCCTGCTAGCTTCTATACTACCTGATAATAATTCATATATTCTGCCACAAAGAGCAAAGCTCCTGGTTTCTCCAGCAACTTTATCTACTTATATTTTTTAATGTATCAATTCTTATGTTAACAATTGTATAGCTTTATGTTTTATTGCTCAAACTCAATCACTTCAGAAATATTTGTCAGACTCCTCCGAGCAGTGTGCAAGAAACTGCCAATGAGACACAGAACTGAGTATTAACAAAACAGCCCCCACCCCCACAGACCCCCACCCACAGCAGGGGCTGGCAAACACCCTCTGTAAAGGGCTGGTTAGTGCATATTTTAGGCCTGGTGGCTGTACCGTACCTGTCACAACTACTCTTTCACTGTTCAGTTCAGTTCAGTCGCTCAGTCATGTCTGACTCTTTGCGACCCCATGAATTGCAGCATGCCAGGCCTCCCTGTCCATCACCAACTCCCGGAGTTCACCAAACTCATGTCCATTGAGTTGGTGATGCCATCCAGCCATCTCATCCTCTGTCGTCCCCTTCTCCTCCTGCTCCCAATACCTCCCAGCATCAGAGTCTTTTCCAATGAGTCAACTCTTCACATGAGGTGGCCAAAGTACTGGAGTTTC
Organism: Bos indicus x Bos taurus; assembly: GCF_003369695.1. NCBI lineage: Eukaryota > Metazoa > Chordata > Mammalia > Artiodactyla > Bovidae > Bos > Bos indicus x Bos taurus. The sequence goes on along the minus strand of NC_040097.1, from coordinate 55,207,056 downwards.
AGCTTTAGCATCATTCCTTCCAAAGAACACCCAGGACTGATCTCCTTCAGAATGGACTGGTTGGATCTCCTTGCAGTCCAAGGGACTCTCAAGAGTCTTCTCCAACACCACAGTTCAAAAGCATCAATTCTTCGGTGCTCAGCCTTCTTCACAGTCCAACTCTCACATCCATACATGACTACTGGAAAAAAGGGATAAAGCAACCATGGAAGATGAATGGATGTGCCTGGGTTCCAATAAAACTTTATTTATAATCACAAGCAGTGCATAGGATTTGTCCCATGGGCTGTAGGTGGCCTACTCCCCATCCAGAGTGAGCCCCAAGGCAGAAAAATCCAACGATGAGGCCATATGTTAAATGTTCTAAGATCATGTGTGGGCGACTTGGCACCATCACTCCTCTCTGGGGCTTGGAAGTACATTTCCTAGAATGCCCTTCCTTATGGCTCTAGGTTAAAGATGACTAACAGGAAGTCATGTGAGATCTTGAAGGCAGAAGAAAAGCAGAGGCCATTTCTTTAGGAGGTCATAATGGTCAAACAGGAAGAGAAACAAATGGCCATACGCCCAGAGGGCCCCAGTTGCCCACCTTCTCCTCTCAGTCCACATCTAGCCCCATTCCTGGCTGCCAGCCCTTCTGACCAGCAGTCGCCCCAAGTTCACCACAAGGCATCTCACTGAACCCTGTCCAAGGGACAGATTCCGCAGAGACAGCAATTTCCACATCCATTTCCACAAGCACCTCCCTTGGAGTTTCATGTCAGCAGTCAGGCACACGTAGCATCTTGGATTTTCCTGAAGTTCCAACTGTCTTCCCAGCCTGTGCTTCAGGCAGGCATGACAAGAGACTGTTTCTCTGACACTGTGACTTCCCCCTTCCAGACCTTCACTTCTTCATGGCCTTTCATTTTCACATAAGAAAAAAGTCCTGTGTTAAATTCCATATCCCATGCTATGGTGTGAATATTTGCATTCTTCCAAGAAGCAGACTCTAAAATGAGGATTGCATTTAAGTACTTTATTTGGGAAGAGATCCCAGACAGTCTCACTAGGGCAATAAAAGCAGGAAGGGGAAGCGATAAATAAAAATTGTTTTATCAAGTCACTGCCATTCTGGGTAACTGAATTTTAATCCCAAGGGGTAACTCAGGAAACTATGCAAAATAAATGCCTCAGAGTTATCCCACCTGAAAGGTGAGGGAGCGAGGGTACTGATACACGAACTCCTACCAGCTGTTATTTAAGGGCTGCTGGGAGTGATGGTAAGCGACTTTCCACTGCCTTGAAGAACACCGTCAGGCAAAAAGATACGGATGCTGGCAGCTGGAAACCTCACAAGTGGGCTGGAGGTTGAGGGGATGTGAGCAGGAAATGGACATCATCTTTGCAGTATGGTTCTTTGCTGTAGGAAGCACCTGGCAGTTAGTGAGCTCTCAAGTAAGTGTATGTAAATGAATGATTAAATGTGAATCAATGAATGGGAATGAAGTACTAACATCCCGATTTCATACAGGGAACTAGGCAAGTGATGAACATATCTGAGGCTAAAATTCACACGCTTGCATGCCCAGGCACAGCGACTAACTACCCCTCCATGGGCTGCTCCTACAGGAAAATTGTGCGATGTTTTCAAGTGCCTTAAAAGAGTCAATTTACTACAAAACTGCAACAACAGCAATCATCATCATAATTCTTTGTACTTAATAACACATCGGAGTCAGTGACAGTAACAATTATGCTATAATGCGCTTAGCTGGCAGGGAAATTCAGCTTGGATAATACTGTACGCATACCTGTTTTTTGCTTCCATTTCTATTTCCTTATTTTTGACTAAAGATGTGTTCACCACAATTTCCCCAAAGGTCATATTCCGGAGATAAGCGCTGGAGAGGAGATAGAACTGCTTTCTTGTTTACACAGCTTTTATGTCTGCCCATGTCATCTCTCTGCCACTGACTTTTATGTTCCAGTGTGATTACTGTCATTCACGTTTTTCCTGCATTTGGTGAAAATACCTAATATTCCCATAAGCTTTTATGGTTTTCAAAGCACTGTTCTTTACTGATGCTCATGTGATCCTTGTCACAAACCTGGGACAGAGTCACCTGTAAGATAGTCATCAGAAAGTCATCTGATAGTTCACTGTACTGTTACAATAAAACTCTACATATGAGGGGGATAAATGAGGGCCAAAATTCAGCTGCATAAAACATGGGATTATTGGGAAATTACAAGAGACAACTCTACACATGGATATTGCCAGATGGTCAATACTGAAATCACACTGATTATATTTTTTGCAGCCAAAGATGGAAAAGCTCTATACAGTCAGCAAAAACAAGACCAGGAGCTGACTGTGGCTCAGATCATGAACTCCTTATTGCCAAATTCAGAGTTAAATTGAAGAAAGCAGGGAAAACCACTAGACCATTCAGGTATGACCTAAATAAAATCCCTTATGATTATACAGTGGAAGTGACAAATAGATTCAAGGGATTCGATCTGATAGACAGAGTGCCAGAAGAACTATGGATGGAGGTTCGTGACATTGTACAGGAGGCAGTGATCAAGACCATCCCCAAGCAAAAGAAATGCAAAAAGGCAAATGGTTGTCTGAGGAGATCTTACAAACAGCTGAGAAAAGAAGAGAAGCAAAGGGCAAAAGAGAAAAGGAAAGATATATCCATCTGAATGCAGAGTTCCAAAGAATAGCAAGGAGAGATGAGAAAATCTTCCTCATGATCAGCGCAAAGAAATAGAGGAAAACAATAGAATGGGAAAGACTAGAGATGTCTTCAAGAAAATTAGAGATACCAAGGGAACATTTCATGCAAAGACGGGCTCGATAAAGGACAGAAACAGTATGGACCTAACAGAAGCAGAATATATTAAGAAGAGGTGGCAAGAATTACTACACAAAAAGAAATATACAAAAAAGATCTTCACAACCCAGATAATCACGATGGTGTGATCACTCACCTAGAGCCAGACACCCTGGATGTGAAGTCAAGGGGGCCTTACGAAGCATCACTTCATAGTGATGAGGACCTAGTGGAGGGATGGAATTCCAGCTGAGCTATTAGAAACCCTAAAAGATGATGCTGTAAAAGTGCTGCACTCAATATGCCAGCAAATTTGGAGAACTCGACAGTGGCCACAGGACTGGAAAAGGTCAGGTTTCATTCCAATCCCAAAGAAAGTTCAAACTACTGCACAACTGCACTCATCTCACACACTAGTAAAGTAATGCTCAAAATTCTCCAAGTTAGCCTTCACCAGTACGTGAACTGAGAACTTCCAGATGTTCAAGCTGCTTTTAGAAAAGGCAGAGGAATCAGAGATCAAATTGCCAACATCCACTGGATCATGAAAAAGCAAGAGAGTTCCAGAAAAAAATCTACTTATGTTTCATTGACTTTGCCAAAGACTTTGTGTTCGGTTCAGTTCAGTTCAGTCACTCAGTCATGTCCGACTCTTTGTGACCCCATGAATCGCAGCATGCCAGGCTTCCCTGTCCATCACCAACTCCCGGAGTTCACTCAGACCCACGTCCATCGAGTTGGTGATGCCATCCAACCATCTCATCCTCTGTCATCCCCTTCTCCTCCTGCCCCTAATCCCTCCCAGCATCAGAGTCTTTTCCAATGAGTCAACTCTTCGCATGAGGTGGCCAAAGTACTGGAGTTTCAGCGTGGATCACAACAAACTGCGGAAAATTCTTCAAGAGTTTTCAGGTGGGAATTGACCACCTGACTGGCCTCTTGAGAAATCTGCATGCAGATCAAGAAGCAACAGTTAGAACCAGATATGGAAAAACAGACTGGTTCCAAATTGGGAAAGGAGTATGTCAAGGCTGTTTGCTGTCATTCTGATTATTAACTTATATGCATAGTACATCTTGCAAAATGCCAGACTGGATGAAACACAAGCTGGAATCAAGATTGCAGGGAGAAGAAATATTAATAACCTCAGATATGCAGATGACACCACCCTTATGGCAGAAAGCAGAGAACTAAAGAGCCTCTTGATGAAAGTGAAAGAGGAGAGTGAAAAGTTGGCTTAAAACTCAACTTTCAAAAAATAAAGATCATTGCATCCAGTGCCATCACTTCATGGCAAATAGATGGGGAGATAATGGAAACAGTGTCAGACTTTATTTTCTTGGCCTCCAAAATCACTGCAGATGGTGATTGCAGCCGTGAAATTAGAAGACACTTGCTCCTTGGAACAAAAGCTATGACAAACCTACACAGCATGTTAAAAAGCAGAGATGTTAATTTACTGACAAAGGTCTGTCTAGTCAAAGCTATGGTTTTTGCAGTAGTCATGTATGGATGTGAGAGTTGGACTACAAAGAAAGCTGATCATGAAAGAATTGATGCATTTGAACTGTGGTGTAGGAGAAGACTCTTGAGAGTCCCTGCGACTACAAGATCAAACCAATCAATCCTAAAAGAAATCAGCCCTGAATATGCATTGGAAAGACTGGAGCTGAAGCTCCAATACTTTGGCCACCTGATGCAAAGAGCTGACTCATTGGAAAAGACCCTGATGCTGGGAAAGATTGAAGGCAGGAGGAGAAGGGGACAACAGAGGATGAGATGGTTGGATGGCATCGACTCGATGGACATGAGTTTGAGCAAGCTCCAGGAGTTTGTGATGGACAGGGAGGCCTGGCGTGCTGCAGTCTATGGGGTCACAAGGAGTTGTACATGACTGAGTGACTGAACTAAACTGGACTGAAAGAATATATGACTGTATATTTGTACTTACAGTTACCTTTAGGATGGACTGGTTGGATCTCCCTAAAGGAGATCAGTCCTGGGTGTTCTTTGGAAGGAATGATGTTAAAGCTGAAGCTCCAATACTTTGGCCACCTGATGCAAAGAGTTGACTCATTGGAAAAGACCCTGATGCTGGGAAAGACTGGGGGCAGGAGGAGAAGGGGATGACAGAGGATGAGATGGTTGGATGGCATCACTGACTCAATGGGCATGGGTTTGGGCAGACTCCGGCAGTTGGTGATGGACAGGGAGGCCTGGTGGTTCACGGGGTCACAAAGAGTTGGACACAACTGAGCAACTGAACTGAACAGTTACCTTATGGGAAAAAAATTTTAAATATGTCCTCATTTATTATATGTGTAGTAACTAGGAGAGTTATCATAAGCAATGGGTACACCAAACACTGGACTTAAAATTTGCTCCATGGGGTGGTGGAAGGCTAGTCCCAATCCCAGCTGCAATTCACCCAGTGCAGCCTGAAAAGGCTCAGTAGCATCCGTTTTACTGTCAAAAATGTATCACGGTAAGGATGATAATCTTTACAGTCACTAGTTTTGACAAATTTCACTTTATAACAATGAAGTTCTCAACAGGGTTTTACTGTATTGCTTCATCTTGTGGATACCAAAACTGAGACTCTGAGAAGTTAAATGACAGGCCCAAGCTGACACCGTTGTATTTGTTCACAGCCAGAACCAGAAGCCAAAACTAGCTTCCTGAGTGGGCGTGTGCTTCAGATACCCTCTGGCACACTGCCTGTCCTGGTCTGGGCAGCTATAACAAAGTACCGCAGACTGGGAGGCTTAGAAACAGCAGAAATTCATTTCTCACATTGCTGGAGGCTGGAAGTTTGAGATCACGCTGCCAGCATGGTTAAGTAACTGGTGAGAACTCTCTTCTGGGTTGCAGAGTACCAAATGGTTCTCGTATTCTCTAGTGATAGAAAGAGGGCTAGAGAGCTGTTTAAGGTCCCGCATATACAGGCACTAGTCACATTTATGAGGGCTCCTCTCTTGTGACCAAATTATTTCTCAAGGGCCTCATGTCCTAGTATCATCACACCAGGAGTTAGGATTTCAACACGCGAATCTGGGGAAGGGCAGATTGCAGACCTCGGGTGTATAACAGTAGTTAACTGCATTGTTTCCGTTTTGCAGATGAGCAAATAAGTAAACGGAGGCCCTGAGAAATTACATTACATACCCAACATGACACCACTACTATTTGCTCATAGTTAGAACTAGAAGGCAAAACTAGTTTCATTCCTGGCACACAGCCTCCTCACACAGGCTGACTCTCACCAGTCATCACTTGAAGTGTGTCCCCTTCACATCACATCATCTTATCATTCGGTTCCAGTATCTTCTACTCTGCTCTCACACATTCTATTTTTAGTATATTTACAGCGAGAGCACAGGTAGACAATTAAATCTACATTCTCATTAACTACATTATCTGACAGAATGTGGTCCACTGGAGAAGGGAATGGCAAACCACCTCAGTATTCTTGCCTTGAGAACCCCATGAACAGGATGAAAAGGCAAAATGATAGGATACTGAAAGAGGAACTCCCCAGGTCAGTAGGTGCCCAATATGCTACTGGAGATCAGTGGAGAAATAACTCCAGAAAGAATAAAGGGATGGCGCCAAAGCAAAAAGAATACCCAGATGTGGATGTGACTGGTGATAGAAGCAAGGTCCAATGCTGTAAAGAGCAATATTGCAAAGGAACCTGGAATGTCAGGTCCATGAATCAAGGCAAATTGGAAGTGGTCAAACAAGAGATGGCAAGAGTGAATGTCGACATTCTAGGAATCAGCGAACTCAAATGGACTGGAATGGGTGAATTTAACTCAGATGACTATTATATATACTACTGCGGACAGGAATCCCTCAGAAGAAATAGAGTAGCCATTATGGTCAACAAAAGAGTCCAAAATGCAGTACTTGGATGCAATCTCAAAAACAACAGAATGATCTCTGTTTGTTTCCAAGGCAAACCATTCAATATCACGGTAATCCAAGTCAATGCCCAACCAGTAACGCTGAAGAAGCTCAAGTTGAATGGTTCTATGAAGACCTACAAGACCTTTTAGAAGTAACACCCAAAAAAGATGTTCTTTTCATTATAGGGGACTGGAATGCAAAAGTAGGAGGTCAAGAAACACCTGGAGTAACAGACAAATTTGGCCTTGGAATACAGAATGAAGCAGGGCAAAGACTAATAGAGTTTTGCCAAGAAAATGCACTGGTCATAACAAACACCTTCTTCCAACAACACAAGAGAAGACTCTACACATGGACATCACCAGAAGGTCAACGCCGAAATCAGATTGATTATGTTCTTTGCAGCTAAAGATGGAGAAGCTCTATACAGTCAACAAAAACAAGACCAGGAGCTGACTGTGGCTCAGATCATGAACTCCTTATTGCCAAATTCAGACTTAAATTGAAGAAAGTAGGGAAAACCACTAGACCATTCAGGTGTGACCTAAATCAAATCCCTTACGATTATACAGTGGAAGTGAGAAATTGATCTAAGGGCCTAGATCTGATAGATAGAGTGCCTGATGAACTATGGACTGAGGTTTGTGACACTGTACAGGAGACAGGGATCAAGACCATCCCCGTGGAAAAGAAATGCAAAAAAGCAAAATGGCTGTCTGGGGAGGCCTTACAAATAGCTGTGAAAAGAAGAGAAGTGAAAAGCAAAGGAGAAAAGCAAAGATATAAGCATCTGAATGCAGAGTTCCAAAGAATAGCAAGAAGAGATAAGAAAGCCTTCCTCAGCGATCAATGCAAAGAAATAGAGGAAAACAACAGAATGGGAAAGACTAGAGATCTCTTCATGAAAATTAGAGATACCAAGGGAACATTTCATGCAAAGATGGGCTCAATAAAGGACAGAAACAGTATGGACCTAATAGAAGCAGAAGATATTAAGAAGAGGTGGCAAGAATACACAGAAGAACTGTACAATAAAGATCTTCATGACCCAGATAATGACGATGATGTGATCACTAACCTAGAGCCAGACATCCTGGAATGTGAAGTCAAGTAGGCCTTAGAAAGCATCACTACGAACAAAGCTAGTGGAGGTGATGGAATTCCAGTTGAGCTATTTCAAATCCTGAAAGATGATGCCATGAAAGTGCTGCACTCAATATGCCAGCAAATTTGGAAAACTCAGCAGTGGCCACAGGACTGGAAAAGGTCAGTTTGCATTTCAATCACAAAGAAAGGCAATGCCAAAGAACGCTCAAACTCCCACACAATTGCACTCATCTCACATGCTAGTAAAGTAATGCTCAAAATTCTCCAAGCCAGGCTCAGCAATACGTGAACCGTGAACTTCCTGATGTTCAAGCTGGTTTTAGAAAAGGCAGAGGAACCAGAGATCAAATTGCCAACATCCGCTGGATCATGGAAAAAGCAAGAGAGTTCCAGAAAAACATCTATTTCTGCTTTATTGACTATGCCAAAGCCTTTGACTGTGTGGATCACAATAAACTGTGGAAAATTCTGAAAGAGATGGGAATACCAGACCACCTGACCTGCCTCTTGAGAAATCTGTATGCAGGTCAGGAAGCAACAGTTAGAACTGGACATGGAACAACAGACTGGTTCCAAATAGGAAAAGGAGTACGTCAAGGCTGTATACTGTCACCCTGCTTATTTAACTTACATGCAGAGTACATCATGAGAAATGCTGGGCTGGAAGAAACACAAGCTGGAATCAAGATTGCCGGGAGAAATATCAATAACCTCAGATATGCAGATGACACCACCCTTATGGCAGAAAGTGAAGAGGAACTCAAAAGCCTCTTGATGAAAGTGAAAGAGGAGAGTGAAAAAGTTGGCTTAAAGCTCAACATTCAGAAAACGAAGATCATGGCATCTGGTCCCATCACTTCATGGGAAATAGATGGGGAAACAGTGGAAACAGTGTCAGACTTTAGTTTTTGGGGCTCCAAAATCACTGCAGATGGTGACTGCAGCCATGAAGTTAAAAGACACTTACTCCTTGGAAGGAAAGTTATGACCAACCTAGATAGCATATTCAAAAGCAGAGACTTTACTTTGCCAACAAAGGTCCGTCTAGTCAAGGCTATGGTTTTTCCTGTGGTCATGTATGGATGTGAGAGTTGGACTGTGAAGAAGCCTGAGCGCCAAAGAATTGATGCTTTTGAACTGTGGTGTTGGAGAAGACTCTTGAGAGTCCCTTGGACTGCAAGGAGATCCAACCAGTCCATTCTGAAGGAGATCAGCTCTGGGATTTCTTTGGAAGGACTGATGCTAAAGCTGAAACTCCAGTACTTTGGCCACCTCATGCGAAGAGTTGACTCATTGGAAAAGACTCTGGTGCTGGGAGGGATTGGGGGCAGGAGGAGAAGGGGACGACAGAGAATGAGATGGCTGCATGGCGTCACTGACTCGATGGTCGTGAGTCTGAGTAAACTGCAGGAGTTGGGGATGGACAGGGAGGCCTGGTGTGCTGCAATTGATGGGGTCGCAAAGCGTCGGACACGACTGAGCGACTGAACTGAACTGAACAGAACATTATCAGTTAGGATTAGAAGTGCCCTAAACAAGACAGACAAAGAAGGCAATGGCACCCCACTCTAGTACTCTTGCCTGGAAAATCCCATGGATGGAGGAGCCTGGAAGGCTGCAGTCCACGGGGTCGCTGGGGGTCGGACACGACTGAGCAACTTAGCTTTCACTTTTCACTTTCATGCATTGGAGAAGGAAATGGCAACCCACTCAAGAACCCAAGTGTTCTTGCCTGGAGAATCCCAGGGATGGCGGAGCCTGATGGGCTGCCCTCTATGGGATCGCACAGAGTCGGACAAGACTGAAGCGACTTAGCAGCAGCAGCAAACCAGACAGAAGCTTCGTATCGCTCTTAATTAACAGAAGGCTTCAGGCAGGAAATCCAGACTGCCAAGGTGGCTCCACAGTCATTAGGGATCTTTCTTCCCTTTCTCCTCCACTATCCTAGAATCTGAATCCCATCCAAGGGCACCTTGTGACCAAGACAGCCTGTGAAGCTCCAATTTTCATCTGTGAAGCTGGAAACAGGAAGAAGAAAGGAGGGACAGCGGTTAAAGGGGTGTGTCTGTCAGGGAAGTCGGCTCCTTTCAATCAGATTTCCCGGAAATCTGACTCAGCGCTCTATGCTATTGGACAAACAGTGAAGAAAGGAAGGACAGGGTAAGGGGTGTATTTCTCAGAGAAGTGTGCTCCTTTCAATCAGACCTCTGGCTCAGTATCTTGTACAGAATTTAGCCACAAAGACATATCTACAGTGAAGGAAGCTTTAAAAATGTTTTATTTTAGCTGAGCATACTGCTGTCCCAATAAAATTAGAATTTTGTTTTCACAGAATAAGGAGAGAATCAGTTATCTTCACAATAATGCTGCGTAAGAAACCATCCCAAACCTTAGCGACTTACAACAACAAGCACTTTTTTCTCATTTGTTGAATCTGGATTCACAGAGTAGTGCCTGATTCACAGAAAGCAGGACCGTGACTGTGTGATCTAAGCTGGCAAATTGAGAACAGAGGCCACTGTGGAAGGGTCTGTACTGCTAGAGTTCAGTGGGAAGGGTTGCATGCCTTTAGGGTCCTGCTGGACGCCTTGGAATGGAATCTCTCTAGAGCTTTTCTCGAAAGCCCAGTCACCAACCCCCCCAAAAAAACACCCAGGGTTATATCAAAATAACAAGGAGATGAGAGGTCTCCCCAGAGGCCAGCAAAGTATGCAGCACTTGTATCAGTTAATGGTGCGGTGAACAGGGCTGCAACACTGCCTAACTCCTGAGGTTCCCGATCCCGTCACAGCTGATGCAGGCAGCAGCACAAACTTTACATGGCCTTAAGCATAAGCCCTCACTGTACATGCCATGCACACTTCTCTGAAATGTGTCCTTTCCCAATACAATGAAAACATCCTTCCATGAAAATAGGGGTGGACCTTCTTCTTTTTTGGGGTTGTCTAATATCCTATGGTGTAGATGTACCACAATATGCTTAGGTACTTTCTGAGTCATAGACACTTAATTGTTTCTAGGTGCTTTTTTGCTGCTATAATCACTACTGTGAAAAGCTTTCTTCTCCATATATCCTTTCCATCCTTACCTCATACCACACAAAAATAAAATTCTGGACAGATAAAAACAAATGAACTTAAATATGAGAGAAAAACAGAATGTAGTAGAAAAATATAAGATGATGCTTTTATATATTGTGGTATAGGCAGCCTTTATAATACAAAGCCTTTATCAGTATAACAGAAAGTAGCTTTTATGTATTTGCATAACTATAGAAAAATTCCCCTGGATAGTTTGATTTTATAGGACTTCTAGATGGATAGACATAATACAAAGTTAAAAGACAAACAGACTTGAAGCTAATGTTTGCAATCCATATTGAAAACTAACAGTCAAAATACATTTATTTAAAGAGTTCCTATAAAGTGATTTCTAAAATGAGTGATTTAATAGAATTAGAGCAAAGAAGGTGAATTGGTAATTCACAAAAGAAAAATAAGAATACAAATGAAAAATGGGACATTCAGTCTTACTGGTGAATAGGGAAATGCAATTTAAAATAACAATAAAATATAACTTTAAACAACTTTTCAAACCCTAGAGTATTGGTAACATTTACTGTTGGTGAGAACTTGGAAAAATAAACATTCCCATGCTTGCTGGAAGCAGGGAGCCTTAGTACAATTTTTCTGCAGAATAACTTAGCACTATCTACCAAGATATTTAACAGCTCAGCAATTCAGTCCTGAGAACCCAACCTGAAGAAATATGCTTACAAGTGCAAAGACACAGACACACACTTGCACACACAATCATGGGGTTTTATCTGCAGAGACAAAAACAGGACAAAGACATAAAATGACCTAACTGGTCATGAAGAAGTTTATTTAAATGAATGATATAGATCTATATGGTCTAATTTGGACAAATGTCCACAAAATACTTCTAGAGAAATAAAAAGCATAAAAATATGTGTAGCTTCATTCCATTTATCTAAAAAATATTTTATGTCTTTGCATAACCATAGAAAACTTCTATATAGAAAGCTATATGCCAAAGCTAACTTCTGTAGGAGAGGGGATATTAAACTGGGAGAGAGAGAACCAGTCTTTCATGTTTCATACATTTTGTTCTTTTGAATGTGTTACAACAGGCAAATATACTTCTCTGATTTAAACAATAAAGATTTAAAAAAGAGAAGTGACAAATGTTTCTGTCCTCCACTCCTGAGCAGGATGGGGTTTCCCTCAGCGTAAGCAGCACTGGCTGGTGTGAGTCAAGGTGGACAGCAGGCAGGCAGCCTGGATTGTAGTGTTTGTTGGTTTCCATTGTGTAAATATCCCCACACGCTCAAATTTCAAGTGACTCACGAAAGTCACTTGAGCATAATATGTGCTCAATAAATCAATTTTGAAAATTAAGTGTTAAACAGAACTGAACTGCTGAGGTCCTGAATAAATTAACAAGTTAGGTCAGAAATTCCGCTCTGGTGGAATGGAAACATCCTGCTGGATGGGCAAGTCTCAACCTCGTTTGTTCACAGCACATCCATCTCTCTCCCCCGCTTGCCACTGAAAATTCAGCATTCAAGTTTTCTGAGGTTGGTGTGGTCTTGTTACAGTTTTACAAGGTCAACTGATTTTGCCAATCTTTAAATGAAGCTTCACACTTTAGAAATAGGTCAGGTAGTGGAAGGAAGTCTGCCAGGAAGGTTCCTTGTTCATTATCAGCCCAGGCAACTGAATTCTGCAGATGGTGCACATAGGGAGAGAACCTGGTTGAACTTTCAGCCTTTACAAAAATATTCCTGCAGATGGGAAGATGTGAGAGCTGCAGTGCAGCCCCATTTCCAAGTGCTTCTCTACACTGCAGCAATTAACAAGGCATGTGGAATTCATCCAGCTGGGAATGACGAAGAATTCCTGCCCTCACAACATGATCACAGTCTAGTAGAGGACAACCTGAGCAACATCACAGAGTCGGTGCTATGATGGCCAGCCCACTACCAGCATTTGCAGGGACTATGAAAGTTGCCTTCCTTCTCCTCTCATTCCAGGTTCTACCTTCTACTTCAGGGGTTCTTATGTGGACACCCCGCCCGTGTGTCCAAACTTGATCTACCTTCGCTGTCCTTTAGAACCAGACATGCACACCAGCTACACCATCTGCCCTCTGGTGCAAAGAACCTGGGAAAGAGACCCCTGCAGCTCTTGGAAAGAGGCAAAGGCCATTTGGGATAGGGGTTTCAGGGTCCTGGTTATTCAAGAATGATCGAGAAGCAGGGCTGGGACTCTTCACCTCACCAGAGGAGGAATACAGCCCACATGGGGCCTGACCTGTGTGTGTCAGTCAGGCAGTCATGTCCGACTGTTCACAACCCCATGGACTGTAGCCCGCCAAGCTTATCTGTCCATGGAATTCTCTGGGCAAGAATACTGGAGGAGATTGCCCTTCACTTCTCCAGGGGATCTTCCTGACACAGGGATCAAACCCAGCTCTTCTGCATTACAGACAGATTCTTTACCATCTGAGCCACCGGGGAAACTCCGGGGGACTGACAGGAGTCCTCAAATGCACAGCATGCAGAGCAGGGGCTCCAATGGCCTGGAAAGTATCGGTAATGTGAATAACTGGGGCCAAGAAAACAACTACCCCACCCTTAACCAGTGCAAAGCAGGCTTCCTGGAGGAGACAGGCCTAAACTGGGCTTTGCCCTTGGCATATAGTTTAACCCATCAGAGAACAGGGAGGGAACTTCAGACATGGGAACAACATGTAACAGGATCTTAAGAGCTGAGAGATGCTCACAAGAGCTGATGTTAAATTGTTCCTAAGAGTCTTTGCCTTTTTGTTTACCCAAGTCAGAGAGATGCTGCTGCCTTCACCCTCAAGCCCTGAGAACAGGGAATGGCAATTTAGTGGGATCTAGTCACAGAAGAGTGATCTGCATTCTCTAAGCAGCTAGCTGGAGTCCAAATTGTGAGCAGATGACATTGATTCTTGATTTGCCGTGCAGACCAATCCTGCCCCAGCCCCTCCCCCAGTGCTTTCCTCTCCTCCCTCCACGCCCTCCACAGTTCACCGCTCTCTCAGGAGAGGCACGAGGACCCAGGACTGCAGCCAAGGTGTTCATTTTCCTAACGAGTCGGCAGCTAACCCATTTGTATTGAGTGACACATATCACTTCTGCTTAGAGCCCACTGTCCATACGCAGTCACATGCCCACACTCACTGCAAGGGACTCTGGGCGATCTCGGACAGCACATATAGTGTTTGATAAGCACAGTCCCTCTGCCACACAGGCTCTGCCCGTGTGTAGTTGTACGACCTTGGACAAGGTTTGGAAATATTCTGTGCCATACTGCATCCTCCATAGTGAAGCAGGAGTAACACTAGTCTCTGACTCCAGTATTGTGGTCTAGGAATTGATAATATGCTTTTCAATCACAATGCCAGGCACATAGCGAGCACTCAGCAAAAGTCAGTTGCCATTTTTATTGTTACTGATTGTATGATTGTGAGAAAAATGCTTTGTCCTTCTGGGTCTATGCTCCCTCATCTGCAAACCAGCCATGACAATAACCCTGATTAGGCTGGCTATTCAATTAAATGGCACAATACATAAAAAGACCATAGCACTGTGCTCGACATATAATCAGCACTTAATACAAGTTATCTCCCCTTAGTGGAGGTAATCATGAATTGATAATCCTCCTCAGATCAAGAGGCAAAGGCCTTGTTTGTGGATTTAATAGGGTGCAATAGTATTTAAGACGCTGACCAATGAAACCCCAATACAGAGTATTTCAAAACATAAATGATTTTACAGATTTTCTATTTTCCAGAGGCAGCTTAACACCCAACTAGCAGGCTGAGTCACTCCAGTCAAGTACAACTCTTTGTGACCCTATGGACTGTAGCCCGCCAGGCTCCTCTGTCCATGGGATTCTTAAGGCAAGAATACTAGAGTGGGTTGCCATTTTCTTCTCCTTAACACCCAGAGACACAGTATCTAATATGCAGTATGGTTCTGTGGACCACTCAGTTATGTTTCGAACTGCATTTCCCAGAGTCCCTTTTTAAGGTGGTCTGGGTTAGCATTGTGAACAGTGAACTGAGATTTGGACATGGGTGTGGAGCGGCAGCCACTCTGCTCTGGAGGTCAGTGTTGGTGATAGGTGTTGAGGGGTGGACACCGAGGTGCTGTTGGGTCCACTTTGTCCTTGATGACTTTCCTTTCATACTGCCAGTCCTGGGGAACTGTGCTGAGTCCAGGCCCGCAGCTAGGACTTACCAGGTGACACTGTGCAAGGCTGACCCTCTGAGAACTCCTATATCCGCTCTGTTTTGCCTTTCCAGTAGCTGGACTGTGTCATAGCTTCCATATTTTCCTGGAGGTTCTGCTCATTCATCCCCACCAGGACTGCTTTGTGACCTGCTGTGGACTGAATTATGTCTCCACAAAATTCATTTGTGTAAGTCCTAACCTCCAGGACCTCAGAATGTGACTGTTTGGAGACAGGGCTTTTAAAGAAGTGATTAAGGTAAAATGAAGTCATATGAGTGGGCCCTAATCCAATGTGACCGGTGTCCTTAGAAAAAAAATGGAAATTAGGGCACACACACACACACACACACACAGAGGAAAAACCACGTGAGGACCCCAGGAAGATGGCCATCTGCAAGCCAAAGTGAGAGCCCCTGGAAGAAAGAAACCCTGATGACACCCTGGTCTGGACTTCTGGGCCCCATGAGAAAATACATTTCTGTTATTTAAGCCGGCAAGTCTGTGGTACTTTGTCATGGCCGCCCTAACCAGCAAATGGGCTTCCCTTATAGCTTTTCTTATAGCTCAGTTGGGAAAGAATCTGCCTGCAATGCAGGAGACCTGGGTTTGATTCCTGGGTCAGGAAGATGTCCTGGAGAAGGAAATGGCAATCCACTCCAGGGTTCTTGCCTGGAGAATCTCATGGACAGAAGAGCCTGGTATATCCACGGGGTCGTAAAGAGTTAGACACGACTTAGTGACTAAACCCACCAAACCAACCAACAAATACACAACCTTTCTATGACCTGTCAACTTCTAGCTGTGGATCATTGTTCTTCCGGCTCTTCTCACACCTGGGTAAGGCCCATTTCTCCTGTAAATCCCTTGTTCTATAGTTCTCACGGTGCTTTTGGCTCCCTGATTGAACCCAGATTGATACATGTAAGGCCTAAGAACATGGACTCTAGCGATAGTCTTTTGGGACAGAAATCTCATCTAATTTTATTCTGTGCGATCCCTGGGCTATTACTTAACTTCTCTGTGTCTCTGTTGCCTTATCTGGAAAATAGGATAATAGTACTTTCCCCTGCTCCCTTACAGAGTTGAATTAAACGAACTACTGCAAAGAGACTTAGTATATTCTTACACGAAGATTATGCTCAATAAGTGTTGATTAATGCTGTGATTGTGGTTATTACTTGTTACCCACCCAAGAGCTAAAACACTGATTCATAAGTACCCCTTTCCCTGCCCTGACTTCCTATATGTATGTCCACTTTTCCTCCTGGATTGTAATACCCTAAGAAGGGTATCATAAGTTATTTTTGCTTTTCTACTCCTGAAACTTCCATCTTCATGTGTCAAGAAGCCTCCACTGTCTGGATGCTGGTCAACTGAGAATTAGAGTTTCATATGGTCCAAGGAAGGCTTAAGGTCTGTGAGATCCAGCCTCTAAGATCCTGGCTCTCAGGACTCTTGCCTCCTGGTACTCACACCTGTATAGTCTCCTCCCACATGAAGCGGGGCTGACCTATGTAACCTATAGGACATTGGGGAAGTGATGAGTGTGACTTCCAAGGCGAAGTCATAAAGGAAAGTGATGTTTCTACCATGCTCTCCTGGATCGTCACAGGGGAAGCCAACCACCATGTCATGAGGAAACTCAGGCAGCCTTATGGAGAGGCCCACACAGTGGGGAAGTGATACCTCATCCCAGAAAAAGCCCTAACTTGCCAAGCATGTGAGGTACCATGTTGCAACCAATCCTCCAGCCCCAGCCAAGCCTTCAAAAGACCACAGTCACAGTGGAAATTCTAATTGCACCATCTCATGAGAGACCCCAACAGAGACTGTTCAGGTAAGTAGTTCCCAGCTCCTGACCCAAAGAAATCATGTGAGGTCCTAAATATTTATTGCAGTTTGTTATACAGAAATAGGAAAGTAATATACAATCTAGAAGAAAACTGGCCTGAAAATATGCTTTAGCTCATCAACTGCAATGGTAAGAATCAGTTGTATTATATATCAAGTGCTAATTATCTGTTAGGTGTTATACTGAATACTTTACAATCATAACCTTATTTAATCCTTAATATTATCTTACTTAATGAATGACAGAATTAGGTTTGTACTATTAATAGTCGCATTTTTCAGATAAAAAAAATGAGGCCTAAAAAGGCAATCAATTTCTTCAAAGTCTACCAGCTAGGTGGTGATACAGCCAAGACTGGCTGCTCATCCCCAGGTCCCCAGAGCTGGGTTCTCCTCACTGACACCCTATTACATCTGTTTGGCAGAACTCACCAAGACCTCATCTAAGGTACTGGTTTCCTAAAAACTCAGGGGAACAAAGCCCCTGGGCTATGAATATTGCCCCCAAATCCTCCAGACCTGGATAATGAACGCCAGCTCGCCACTTCCTACAGTCTGGTGCAGCCCTCACTGGGAGTGCAAAGACAACGAACTAATCACAAGTTTGTGCTGTGAACACACTAACACCATATACAAAAATAAACTCAAATGGATTAAAGACCTAAATGTAAGACGGGATGTTACAAAACTCTTCAGAGGAAGACATAAGCAAAGCACTCTCTGACATAAATCACAGCAATATCTTTTTGAATCCACCTTGTACAGTAATGAAAATAAAACCAAAAATAAACAAATGGTATCTAATTAAACTTAAAAGCTTTTGCATAGCAAAGGAAACCACACACAAAATTAAAAGACAACTCACAGAATGGGAGAAAATATTTGCAGATAAACTGATGATCAAGGGAGTAATCTCCAAAATATATAAACAGCTCATACAGCTAACTATAAAAAAAAAAATCAAAAAATGAGCAGAAGACCTAAAAAGACAGTTCTCCAAAGAAAACACACAGATGGCCAACAGACACATGAAACGATGCTCAACAGTACTCATTATTAGAGAAACACAAATCAAAACTACAGTGAGCTATCACCTCATACCAGTCGGGATGGTCGTCATCAAAAAACCTAAACACTGGAGAGGATGTAGAGAAGAGGGAACCCTCCTACATTGTTGGTAAGAATGTAAATTGTTACAACCATTATAGAGAACAGTATGGAAGCCTCTTAAAAAATCTAAAAATTGAACTACCATATGATTCAGCAATCCCACTTCTGGGCATGCATCAAGACAAAACCATAACTCGAAAACACGCATGCGCCTCTATGTCTACTGCAGTACTATTCACAACATCCAGGACGTGGAAGCAAGCTAGACATCCAGCAACGCGGGAGAGGACAAAGGTGTGCATATGCAATGGAATGCTGCGCTTGCTTAAGTCACCTCAGGCGTGACCATCTCTCTGTGAACCTTTGGACTGTAGCCCACCAGGCTCCTCCATTCACGGGATTCTTCAGGCAAGAGTACTGGAATGGGTGGCCATGCCCTCCTCCAGGGGATCTTCCCGACCCACGGATCAAACCCGTATCTATTATGTCTCCTGCATTAGCAGGTAGATTCTTTAGCACTAACATCACCTGGGAATGAAATACTACTCAGCCATTAAAAAAGAATAAAGTAATGTCATTTGTAGCAACAGGGATGGACCCAGAGATTATCGAACTAAGTGAATCACAAGTCAGAATGAGAAAGACAAACACCGTATGATATTACATGCAGAATCTAAAAAAAAAAAAAAAAGATACAAATGAACTTGTTTACAAAATAGAAACAGAGTCACAGACTTCGAAAACAAATTTAGGCAGTGGATTAAATTAGGAGTTTGAGATTGACATACGCACACTACTATATATAAGACAGATAACCAACAAGGACTCACTGGATATCATAGGAAACTTTACTCAATATTCTCTAATATTCTACACATGGGAAAAGAATCTAAAAGAGAAAGAATGGACATGTGCACATGTAAAACTGAATTACTTTGATGCACACTTGAAACTAATACAACATTGTAAATGAACTCTAATATAAAATAAAAATTAAATTAAAAAAAAACCCATGCCCCCAGGTAACTGCAATTCAAGTATCCATATTCCTTCCCTGTCACTGCACTCTGACTTCCCTCCTGGCGTAAGTGGTTTTTTCCCTGCTCGGGGAAGGGCTCGAGGATGCTTCAGGAGCAATTTCACACCTCATTCTAGAAACCTGCCCTGCTCTCCAGGGGAGGATACAACAAAGAAAGTAATTAGCTCAGAAAATTGAAAAGTGAAAGTGTTAGTCACTCAGTCATGTCTGACTCTTTGCAACCCCAGGGAGTGTAGCCCTCCAGGCTCCTCTGTCCATGGGATTTCCCAGGCAAGAATACTGGAATGGGTTGCCATTACCTTCTCCAGGGGATCCTCCCGACCCCGGGATCAAACCCAGGTTTCCCGCATTGCAGGCAGATTCTTTACTGTCTGAGCACCAAGGAAGTCCAGTTCAGAAGATTACAGATCTTATTACGAGAACCAGTTGCTTTCAGTTTTCAGCGCAACTTATATTCTCTTTGGCTCTTTCTATGTGTTAGCACTTGGGCTGACTTGGATTTCTTGCTGGTATAGTCCTTGATTACTTAAACAATTCCATTTTCCACGAATCATAAGCCAGTGACTTCCTATTAGTGAACTTCCTCGACCACAAAACATCTACTTAATCAAGATGTGTTCTCATAGCATGGTGCCTAAGTCCTATGAAAAAAAGTGAAAGTGAAAGTTGCTCAGTCACGTCTGATTCTTTGCAAACCCGTGAACTATACAGTCCATGAAGAAGGCAATGGCACCCCACTCCAGTACTCTTGCCTGGAAAATCCCATGGACGGAGGAGCCTGGAAGGCTGCAGTCCATGGGGTCGCTGAGGGTCGGACATGACTGAGCGACTTCACTTTCACTTTTCACTTTCATGCATTGGAGAAGGAAATGGCAACCCACTCCAGTGTTCTTGCCTGGAGAATCCCAGGGACGGGGGAGCCTGGTGGCCTGCTGTCTATGGGGTCACACACAGTCGGACACGACTGAAGTGACTTAGCAGCAGCATACAGTCCATGGAATTCTCCAGGCCAGAATACTAGAGTGGGTAGCTGTTCTGTTCTCCAGGGGATCTTCTCAATCCAGGGATTGAACCCAGGTCTCCCGCATTGTAGGCAGATTCTTTACCCTCTGAGCCACCAGGGAAGCCCTATAATATATTGCAAAGGAGAGGAGAGACTTTTCAGATTTCTACTTAATTTGCTAGGAGACCAACCAATCTTTGTTGTTTTCTTTCAAACTATAATACAGAGTTGGCTGACATACAACTATTTTCCAAGTCCTGCCAGCTAAATAATGTCACTCGACATCTAGTCCTACAAGGACTGAGTCCTGAGCCACTGCAAACCCTGATCTACAACATACCCTGAGAGGGGTGCAGGGTGCAGATCTCCATGAGGCACTCTGTGCACTGGGAAACTGTCAGATCAGGCCTTCAGAGAGTTAGACGTTTTCAGGAGAAAATATTATGAACCCCATTCTTGCACCTTCCCATCCTTAGAAAAGCACTGAAACCATTCACTAAGACATCTGTTCCTTGTGACCAGCAGCAACCTTCTACCAAATGTTCCTGCTTGCTGCAGAAACCCCTTCATAAAAATCACGAATATACTGATACCCCTTCAGAACAGTTCCTCAGAGCTGTGAGAAGCTGACTCCCGGCTAGAGTCTCAGTAAAACACTGAATAAACTTGACTCACAGCTTCCACATGTTGTATATTTTTGTTTTCCAGTCAACGACACATAATACATAAAGTGGAACTTGCCCAATATCCTGCCTTATCAATTATCATTATAAACAAATCAGAGTACACACATTCAACTTGTATGCTAAAATATTTTACTTTCATTTTCTCCTTTAAAAAACAGAGCTTATACGTACTCTCTCGTGTATTTTTTTCTCTTAGAAGTCTCTCTTGGAAAGACTACATCTTAGAAAGATGTTTTGCATTAGTACTGACGGGGTTTGGGGCACAACGCTGTAAGATGTACCACTTTGGCAAACGGATTATTTTGAGCTGAAAACAACTGAGGTGTAAAAGATTCAGGAAGAACCTTTGGACTTGCTTCTTATTGCCTAAAAGAATTTAAAATAAGAGGCCTGTCCCAGGAAGTAGCTATCTTCCTGGTTAACTATAGTGAACGATTAAGTGTGATAGACGGGGAGAAATGTAGCAAAGCCCATTTGATCAAAGTTCTCTCTGTGTCACCGTCTTTGGATGGCCCAGCAAACAGCTGTCTGCCAAATATTAACATTTTTTACCTTCCTGTGAATTATCTTACTTTCCTTTGGAGTCTGAGACCCTTATTTCTTCTCTTTGTTTAGTCACTAAGTCATGTCCTACTCTTTTGAGACTCCATGAACTGTGGCCTGCTAGGCTCCTCTGTCCATGGGATTTTCCAAGGTAAGAATACTGGAGTGGGTTGCCATTTCATTCTCCAGATAATATATATACCTCATCTTGCCTGGCTGTCTTTGGAACTCTTCATTCCTATGTGAATTATCCATGCACATAATAAATTTGATTTTTTTTTCCTATTCATCTGCCTTAAGTAATTTTTAATTGCCAGCCAAAAGAACTAAAAGGGGAAGGATGGGGATATCCCCTTCCCCCACAGCATGAAGAGATTCTTATTCTTTGAAACAGTTACTCTGACATGATCAACTATTCTCATATTCAAGGAGCTGTGGGCTGCTTCCTTCCTTTTTCCAATGGCAATCTAATGTGGAAATGACCGTTCTTACCTGTATGCCCTGCACATTCAGAGGAGTGTTTCTGGAGCGTAAATTCCTATAAAGGGGAATTCTGAGATAGGATTTGTGAGCTGTATCGGCTTACATTCCCATCAACAGCATCTGAAGCTGCCTGTTCCTCTGTACTTCTTCAAGATTGGATATTATCCTTTCTTCTCTCGTTTTGCATTATGCCTAACTCTTCTTATAATTAACACTGGTGAAGGGAACAATGGATTCTTTTCCTCCTCTACAGGTGGACTGAAAAGGAAATTCCCTCAGTAGTAAACAGGAGATTAAGTTGGCCCAGAAGTAATTAGCATTTATATAGTGCTCATTCTCAGAACTAATTCCCATTTACACACACAAAGAGGAGTTTACACTGAGGGGAGCTCTGCATGCGCTTCCTCAGAGCTTGAGTTCTGCTGTTCTTGGCTTCAGCCAGTGATCTAGAGCCAGGAGGTCCCCCTGAAGATAGGTTAAATTGTGGGTGTTTAAGAATCACTTAAGAGGACTCAGAAAAAAATGGAGTTTCTAGCTCTCTTATTTCCCATTTGATTCAGGAGGCCCTGGGTGGACATTTCTGCGTCTTTTGGAGCATGAAATGCTGAGGTCATTATCCTGTCGGGCTTGGCACACTGACATCGCTACTCCACGTGAGGCCACTTCTTTGTTTTATCCAGTGACTTGCTTTGACTCCCATCAACTCCCATATCCTCTATAAGCAACCATCTCTAAGCATTGGATATATTTTCCAGAATTTTAAAGTATCTCTGGGAAATATGTAGTGTGGTTTTACATGAATGTATGTATAAATTTTATATAAATATATATTAGATAAAAATAATGTTATAGGTATAATATAAAAAAAGAATTAAGTTGTGGTATAGATGTTTCTTTTTCTTGCTTTTCACTTCAGCACTCTATTTTAAGATCTATTCTGACGGCTGTGGGTTGCCCCACAGAATTCCCTGGTTCTAACTGCCAATCTTTTTGTCTTTTCATACTGTTCATGGGGTTCTTGTGGGAAGAATACTGGTTTGCCATTTCCTCCTCCCATGGACCAGGAGAAGGGGCCGGTGGAGGATGAGATGGTTAGGTAGCATCACTGACTCAATGGACACAAATCTGAGCAAACTCTGGGAGACACTGGAGGACAGAGGAGCCTGGCAGGCTATAGTCCACGGGGTCGCAGAGTGGAACAACTGCAGATCAGATCATCATATCCTCCTGCGCTGCCATCACCTCCCGCCCAGGCATGCCCTCAGAAATGGGCAGGGTGGTTGTGTCCAAGTCCACGCCCTGCTGCTACAAACCAGGCCGCAGTGGCCAGCCTACCAAGTCCTGAGAGGGAATTTCCCTGGGTTTTATGCCTGGGAGTTTGACTGTTGGGGTTGGGCAGTTGTTTTTAATCTCTTGATAGTTTTGAAAAATAAACAAAAGTACAGTAAGTGGTATAATGAGCTCCTTACCCCCATCTGCCTGAATTTTGAATTATCACGATTTCACTGGACTTTAGCTCTTTCTTTTACGGCACTATTTTAGAGAAAATCCCTGACACTGTGCCATTTTACTCGAAGTATTTCCATCTGCATCTTTAATACATAAGAAAATATTTTACATAACCCCAGTGTCAAAGTCACACCTAAAATATTAAAAATATTCTCTCGATATCATCTTCTTTAAAGCTTTTTAAATTTTACTCAGGAATAATTGACAAATAAAACCGTACATATCTGGACTGTAAATATATATATACACATTGTGTACATATATACACACATTGTGAAATAATTACCAAATTAATTCAACATTTACCTCATGTAGCTAACTCTGTTGTAGTAGTTAGCTTTATTGAGATATAACTTGACAAATAAAGTCATATATCTAAGTGTACAATGTGACGATTCAACATAAGTTTAACTGTGAAATGACTCCCATCACCAAGTTAATTAACACATCTGTTTCCTCATATATGTATATATATATATGTATATATATCACATTGTGAAATAATTACCAAATTAAATTAATACAAGTATCACCTCACACAGCAAACTCTGTTATAGTAGTTCTTCCCTACCTATAGGGTTTTTAGCTTTACTGGATATAACTGATAAAGTTGTATATTTAAGTGTACAATGTGACGATTTGACAAAAGCTTACACTGTGAAAAGATCCCCGTCACCAAGTTAATTAACACATCTGTTACTTCACATGTTTCTTTCTTTTGGATGAGAATACTTAAGTTCTACTTTCTTAACAAATTTCCATTATACAATAGGGTGTTATGTCAACTACAGTCACCATGTCACACAATTAGGTCTTCAGACCTTATTCATCTTAAAGCAGAAAAGTTTGTATCTTTTTACCAACTTCTCCCTCCAGGCCCTAGAAACTACCATTCTACCCTGTCTCTGAGTTTGACTTTTAAAAAATTTTTACACTCCATATATAAGTGATACTGTGCAGTATTCGCCTTTCTGTCTAGACTATTTCACTTAGCATAATGCCCTCAAGGTTCATTCATGTTGTCGCAAGTGGCAGGGTTTCCTTGTCTATCATGGCTGAATATTACTGAATAGATCTACCACATTTTCTCTTTTCAATTCATCCCATGACAAACATGCAGGTTGTTTCAACACCCTGGCTGCTGCGCGTGCTGTTGCAGTAAACCTGGGTGCACAGATACTTTTTGACCTTTGACATGGTGATTTCATTTCCTTTGGATGCACACCTAGAAGGAGGATTGTTGGATCATATGGTGGTTCTATTCTTTTTTTTATTTTTTGAGACTCCTCCATAAACTGTTTTCCATAGTGGCTGCACCAGTTAATATTCCCATCAACAGTGAACAAGGGTTCCCATTTCTCCACATCCTTGTCAACACTTATGTCTTATCTTTTTGATAAGACATCCTAACAGGTATAAGGTGATAATGAGGAAACTGGACACCCAGTTCAGTGTTTATTATATAAAAGAAACAAGAGAAAACATCAAAGGGGCAAACAGGTGCCCAGAGATACATTCTGCTGCTTCTCAAGTTTGCCTTAATCCAGTTTTACTGGGATATACTTTATACCGTGAACAATAAAGTATATGATTACACTCAAACTGAGAGTCTGGTCTCAAAGGAGCTTTGTATATACTATCAGCATAGCTAAGGGAGAGGAACACAGCAACAAGGAATATTTTCTCTAAGTTACCACTCACAACTTTTAATAATTTGTCTTTTTTAATTTTTGAGGCTTGAAGTAACATAATTACAAAGTTGAATGCTGTCTCTACTGTTTACTGTGTGATCTTGGATAAGTCATGTAAACTCTGATTCCCAGTTTCCTCGTCTATAAAATCTGGGTGACAATATCTATTTCTCATGATTGTTGTTCAGGGATTCGCTTATTCCTCTAAAAAACATTAATTCAGTGTGAAGGGACTTACAGAATATGCCACTCCGAAATATGTCACATTGGCACATGGATCATTTTGGGCCCAAGACAATTGAAAACAGATGCAGAGAGAAACCTTCTCAGAGCTTCTCTTGCCTGATGAAAAGCAGAAAAACTTCTGAGAAATGAGAACTGCCCTATATCACTCCTCCAGGGGAGTTTTGTGACCATAAAGAAAATGGGAAATTGAGCACCAAGATGAATGAAACAAATCTAGCTAAAAGTAAACCTTATCTTCCATTAGTTTCCCCACACATAAATACACTCCCACAATTTACTACTCTAAGAAGCCCAAACTTCCCTTGTCTTGTCCCATCTCTTATCACCTTTTCTTAAAGTGGTATATAAGCTTCCACGTCTAACCACTTTTTTGGCTCTTCGTTTTTTTGTGGAGCCCTGTGCACATAAAACTGAAATGTTTTTCTCCTGTTGATCTGCCTTTTGGGAGTTCAATTTGCAAACCTTTGTCACTTACCCTTGGCTGGGGTAGAAGGCCATCCCTTGTGGAGGGCTCTGCTTCAAAGACGGACGTAAGTGGCAGACGTGAGCACTAAATGAGCTGACTACCTCCAAGGAGTAGGTCTCAATCAATTTTCACTTCCGTCTTTCCTGCATTCTTCTCTGCCAATAACCCAACTGATGCCACAGGTATTCGTTTTAAAGAGTAAAGAAGTCCTATAGGCATTTAGTACTCCAGCCTCTGCCTGTGGACCAGGAGCCTTGGTCTCACCTGGGAGCATGTTAGGAATGCAGTATGTCCGTTCCCAGCCCAGACCTGCTGCGTCAGAATCTACCTTTTAACTAGATCCCCAGGTGCGCGTTCTGCACACAAAGGTTTAGGAAGCACCTCTAGGGGATACAGGAAGGGACTAACTGCACTGACAGATGAAAGGGAGATTCCAGAAAGCAGAGAACGTCAAGGAGAGCTCCTCAAATGCAAGGCTGCAGCAGCATCGGTGAGGCAGGTCTACACGTGATCCGGGATGGTTGATACATCACACGTCCTCCACTTCCGCAACGTTCCCTTCCACAAAGTAGCCCTGTCGGTCCTGCTCTCAACCTGGTTCCCTCTTCTGACAATATCTTCTTGCAATTTAGGAAGCACAACTCAGATGCAAATAACAAGAGGCTCCAGTAGTGCCAGGCCTTGTCTAAACGAGATTAGTCAGCCTCCGCCTGCAGCTGCGAAGTGTGAAATGAAATTCCCTAGTTCGGATGGATGGACTCTTTCTGCCACGTCTAAATGCAATGGTAGCTTGAAACAAGCGGAGCTGCGCCCCAGCGTTTATTATTTCTGGCTGCACTGGGTCTTCACTGCTATGTGCAGACTTTCTCCAGTTGTAGTGAGTAGAGGCCACTCTCTAGCTGTGGTACGCAGGCTTCTTTTCTCATCGCGGTGGCTTCTCTTGTTACAGAGCACAGGGTTTCGGGGGTGTGGGATTCAGTAGTTGTAGCACACAGGCTTAGATACTCTGAAGCAGGTGGGAGCTTTCTTCCTGGACCAAAGATCAAACCCGTGTTCCCTGCACTGGCAGGCAGGGTCCCAACCACTGGGCCACTGAGGAAGTCCCAGTTTTCTAGAGCCCGAGAGGGTCAGAGTGAGGCAGAAAGAAATGGAGGTAGACCTTACTTCCCACAGGGCAAAGGCAACGCAAGGAACTGGGACCTAAACAGGCCCAGGCTTAGCAAATGCCCACTAAATCTGGACCAACTTCTGTCCCCTTTTTACTATATCCCACTCTTCCTCACTTCTCATTTGTACTAATTAACAATTAGGCAAATGATTAGATAGATAATATCGGTGAGGGAAAAAACCAATTCTCCTCTCCTCACTTATGTTTAATAATTAGGGGTATTCAAAGTAAACCAGAAAGACACATTAACCCAAGAAAAGACAAAGTTTATTCCTGTAAGTACAGGGGAGCTTCCAGAAAATGTGGCTCAAAGCAGCAGCTAGAATTTGGGGCTTATATAGCATCTTAATAGGAGAAGAAGAGGGGAAGGAAGGACACTTTGGGGAAAATGAATGACTTTGGGCAAAGATAAATCCTACTCCAGGAGAGTAGATGGGGAGGGATGATGGTTTTCTAACAATGTTTGTTTCTGCAATTTCTCTTCCCAGTGTCAACTTCTCATTCTCCCCAGTACATCTTCCCCCAGTATAGGAACCCCGCCCCCCGAAGGGGAACTTATGGCAACCGAATTCTTTTGGAAGATTCTACTTGTAGGCAAATAAAGGGGGATGGGGGTCAGACAGACTCTCTTTCTGCATCTTTTGATTCCAAATGACTGTTCAGCTCAAAATAATTTTATGCCACATTGGGTGTAATTTCCTTCAATAATTGGGAAAATAAGAGAATATAAATAAAACTACATGCAGGCATGCACACACACATGCACACCATCCACTATTGACACCAACGGAAATGACTGTTAACATTTTTTTTTATGATTTGTTTTTTAATCTTTCTTTCCACTTTTTGGTACAGCTTTGGGATCACACTATATATACAGTTTCATTTCTTGGTTTTTCTACTTTAATATTTTCAGCTTAGCACTGGAGAAGTGTATATGAAGAAGACTTTTTAAAATTTAATTAAAAAATTATGAAACCCTTCAAATGTAAAGTTCAGGAAGTAATATAACAACTATCCAGGATTTAAGAGACATGACTATTCTGCTATATTTGCTCTAGATTACTCTGCAAACAATGTCACAGATGCACTTAATATGTCCCCCCAAACCCCACCACAACCACCCCTTTCCAGAGGTCACCACCATCCTGAGACTGGTATGTTCCACTCTCAGCCTTATTTTTAACTGCTGCCAATGAAATATGTCAATATTTCTTGGGGTTTTATATCTCCCATAAATGGTATTATGTTGCAAAAATTATCCTTTTGCAATTTGCTTTCTATCATTCAACATTAGGTCATCTCCATAAAGATAATCTCTTTTCCATTTAATTATACAAATGAAAAACAGGTATCCATTGTTCTGTTAAAAAATGTTCCAGTTTTGCAAAGGCCCAGAGCTGAGAGCTGATGGCAGACGGAGTTAGATGGTACCTTCTTGTCTTTTTTTTAAATTTATTTTTAATTGGAGGATAATTGCTTTACAACTGCTATACAACAGTGTGAATCAGCTGTAAGTATACATATATCTCCTCCCTCTGGAGTCCCCCTCCCACCCACCCCCCGCCCATCCTTTTAGGGTTCTCCCTTTCATGTGCCTTTTTGAATCTGTTCGTTGTCAGAGGACTCAAGGGCATTCTGGGAGAAACAAGAGCAAGCACAAAGCCCAAATCCTCTTAAGTGTCAGGTTGTATAGACACATTTAATGTGGCCCTGGCGGAGGCTAGGTGGCAGGAAAAATCAACAGAGAATTCTTAGGGTACCCATAATCGTGGGGAATCTAATCTGAGACTCAGATTGTAAAGCAAGCCTATTTCTAGGCACAGACTAGAGAATATCTGGTTATGAACACTGTGTGAGGATGTGGCACCCAAACTTCATCCCATCTGGATGCCCTGGCTCATGGGCAGGAGAAGGAGAGGCTGGGGCAGGCAAGGCTATCTGTGCATACACGGCAAGAACCAGTCCTGCCAGCAAGTCAGCTTGATCGCCCTGGACGGTGGAGGCTCTGTAACGTGGAGACCACGTCTCCCGTGGCCAGACGCAGGGGGGGTGATGCAGACGCCACCTCGAAGGGCAGCTGGGAGGAGCATTAGAGGCAGAGGTACTACAGCTTCTGCTTTTCCTCCGCAAGCTGGTGGTTCTGAGCTTTTGCTGTCCTTGGACTTGTCTAGGGAATGGGATCTGAGAGAGTGAAGGATGGACTTTCCCTAATCAGATCCCACTGATTCTGTGCCAACAGATTTGAACACTTAAAGCAACGTGACCCATCTGCACATTCTCCAGAAGCCACGTACAAAGATGGTCGTGATGGCACTGTTCCCATCGCCCTGAACTGTACCTACTGCCATGCCCTTCAACAGTATATAGGTGAATACATGGCTACCAACTTACACAATAAAAATTTCTACACCCACGGGAATGACCAATTTCCACAGTAAAGACGAGCCTCACAAATACAACATTGAATAAAAGAGACCATATACAAATGAGCACAGATTGCAAGGTTCCATTTATAGGAAGTTGAAAAACAGGCAAAAGTTAATCTGCACTATTATAAGTTGGATTGTAGTTGCTCTTGGCATGAGTTAACGAGTGAAAGGGGACTTCTGAGGCCCTGGTGCTGTTTTATTTCTTGACTTGGGTACTAGTGAAAAGGGTACATTTCAGTTTGTGAAAATTCATCAAGATTTACACTTATGCCAAACTTTCTATAGGTATACCATCATTCCAAGGAAAGTTTTTTAAAAGCGATATTTGACTTCAAGCTGAGGCTTACACATGAACGCCTATCAAAGCCTTAACTTTACCCTCACATTCCCTGGCACTGGTTAAAGGTCAAGACACTCTGTCATCCCTCCACTAAGCAGCCCACTCTAATGACCCAGCCATCTTCCCAGTGTCCTCCCAAAACAACGCTGTGACCTGACTGCTTCTCCACACCCCTATTCCACCTTCTCTGCACTTCTATGAGAAAGTGCTAGAAATCGGTGCTAAGCCAAGACAGGAGAGTTCTCGATCCCCAGGACAGGACTCTGGGGGTAAAGTGATGATCTGAGGGCCGACAGGGCCCACAATGCAAACATTCCTAGGAGAGGGAAGGCCCAGCTTCGATCTTGCAGCATCTATATTTAGCAGCCTGGGGTTTGCCTCATGCAGGCCTCAGTAGGCATTTTGAGACCTTCTGTTGCTGCACACCAGAGAGAAGCATCAAATGAGAAACTCTCTCAGCTTTAAGGCTTTGTTCCCACTGGACACTGTGAGTTCTGAGCAGGCTTTCAATTCTCTGCATTTTAACCGTGGTTCTTACCTCTAACATCCCTCTTTGTGTGTTTTTTTTTAAAGCCAGTCTCTTTAGAGCACTTAATTCTGTTTCAGACATTTGTCTCCGTCGTGCCAGCAAGTCTGAATTTGCCTGTCTGATTCCTGTTGGCGAAGTCTCTTTCCTGTGACCCCTCACTAAACGATGGTATTGCAAGGGGAAAAGATCCCTCTGAATACAGAGGGGGCTACCCCTCCCCCATGAGCCGTGTGTCCAGTGGCGCTGCCTGGGGCCTCTTCCGGGCGCTTGTGGACTTCAAAATCTTTTAAGTGTAAAATGCACCGAGATCAAAGATGATATTAATACGTTACTGGAAAAACTAAGCCCCACTAATTCCCTTTGTTCCGTGTATGGCACCTCTCTTATTACATTGTTCCTGAATAGTGCCGGAATGATAATATGTCCTCAGTACATGAGGAGGAAGAAAGGAGAAAGAAAGATGAACAAGGAATGTGAGACGATTTCCTGATTATAGTCCAGAAGCCTGTTAGTCTTTTTTCACACTTCAAAATCAACTGGTTTGGCAAGATACGCTGTCAAATAATTATTCTAAGGTTTTTTTTTAAAAAGTGGTAAAACTCTGTACACGGTAACGTCTTCTTGGATATTCATAATGCACATAAGACACTAAAGCTGTTGGAAGTTCTATATCACAGAAACATGTTTGATTTGGGTTTCTGCAGAGTGCTTCATGGAATCCTCTTCAGGTCCTCAATTAGATCTCTCAGTACCATCCAGTCACATCCTACAAGACTAATGTTCTTTAGAGGATGCTTTGGCAAATGCACCTTTAACTCAAACAGATAGGATTCAAAGACTGTCAGTCCCACACAGAGAGTTTCTGAACCCTTAGTTATCACCACCATGAATGCCAGAGACTGCACCAAAGACACTCTGATTAAATACCTGCTTGTATGAAGCAAGGATACATGGCTGTATTGCACTGCACACACTGTGCCTTCTGTACAGCCGGAAGGAAGCTGTCAGTCTCAGGGGTTTCAGATACAAGTGACAGTAGGCAGCATGGCTGAACAATCGGGAGAGCAAAGGTCCACTCTGGGGGTCATTACAGATGACTCAGAGGACTTATCAGTCCAGTCCAGTCACTCAGCTGTGTCAGACTCTTTGCGGCCCCACGGACTGCAGCATACCAGACTTCCCTGTCCATCATCAACTCCTAGAGCTTGCTCAAACTCATATCCATCAAGTCAGTAATGCCATCCAACCATCTCATCCTCTGTCATCCCCTTCTCCTCCTGCCTTCAATCTTTCCAGCATCAGAGTCTTTTCTAATGAGTCAACTCTGCATGAGGTGGCCAAAGTACTGAAGTTTCAGCTTCAGCAACAGTCCTTCCAATGAACACTCAGGACGAATCTCCTTTAGGATGGACTGGTTGGATCTCCTTGCAGTCCAAGGGACTCTCAAGAGTCTTCTCCAACACCACAGTTCAAATGCATCAATTCTTTGGCACTCAGCCTTCTTTATAGTCCAACTCTCACATCCATACATGACCACTAGAAAAACCATAGCTTTGACTAGACAAACCTTTGTTGGCAAAGTAATGTCTCTGCTTTTTAATATGCTGGCTAGGTTGCTCGTAGATTTCTTCCAAGGAGCAAACATCTTTTAATTTCATGGCTGCAGTCACCATCTGCAGGGATTTTGGAGCCCAGAAAAATAAAGTCTGTCACTGTTTCCATTGTTTTCCCATCTATTTGCCATGAAGTGATGGGACCAGATACCATGATCTTCATTTTTTGAATGTTGAGTTTTAAGCCAACTTTTTCACTCTCCTTTTTCCCTTTCATCCAGAGGCTCTTTAATTCTTCTTCACTTTCTGCCATAAGGGTGGTGTCATCTGCATATCTGAGGTTATCGATATTCTCCCAGCAATCTTAATTCCAGCTTGTGCTTCAACCAGCCTGGCATTTTGCATGACGTACTCTACATATAAGTTAAATAAGCAGGGTGACAATATACAGCCTTGACGTATTCCTTTTCCTATTTGGAACCAGTCTGTTGTTCCATGTCCAGTTCTAACTGTTGCTTCTTGACCTGCATACAGACTTTTCAGGAGGCAGGTCAGGTGGTCTGGTATTCCCATCTCTGTAAGAATTGTCCAAAGTTTGTTGTGATCCATACAGTCAGACTTTGGCATAGTCAATAAAGCAGAAGTAGATGTTTTTCTGGAACTGTCTTGCTTTTTCGATGATCCAATAGATGTTGGCAATTTGATCTCTGGTTCCTCTGCCTTTTCTAAATATATCTTGAACATCTGGAAGTTCATGATTCATGTATTGTTGAAGCCTGGCTTGGAGAATTTTGAGCATTATTTTGCTAGTGTGTGAGATGAGTACAATTGTGCAGTAGTTTGAACATTCTTTGGCATTGCCTTTCTTCGGGATTGGAATGAAAACTGACCATTTCCAGTCCTGGGGGCACTGCTGAGTTTTCCAAATTTGCTGCCATATTGAGTGCAACACTCTCACAGCATCATCTTTTAGGATTTGAAAAAGCTCACCTGGAATTCCATCACTTCTACTACCCTTTGTTCATAGTGATGCTTCCTAAGGCCCACTTGACTTTGCATTCCAGGATGTCTGGCTCTAGGTGAGTGATCAGACTGACAGACAGGTTAATATGTGTATTACCTGATCCTGGCATTCAGGTTAATTTTGTGTCATTTATTTCAGGCAGCAAAACAAAGCATTGATTATCTCTCCAAATCCAACTGCAGACGGCCATGCTTAACAAGGAGGAAGAAAGCAAGTGGTTATTGAGACCAGAGTTTGCAGATGTCAACCACCCAGTGATAAAAGTGATCTGAGCCTGTCCTGTAGGGAAAATAATGGAAAGCTGGTCTTGTCATGGCATCTCTCATGCCAATAAGAGGCAGGCAGGATATGACCTCTCATGAAGACAGATGTTTTTTTGACCCCAGATGGATACTTTATCAATATCTTCAGTGCGGGGATGCACTGACATCTAGTGGATGACCAGGTGGCTGATGTTTTGGCCACAAATGATAAGGTAGGAATCAATAAACTACACAGTAATGGCATCTGAAAAAAACTTAGTTCAAATAACATCTAAAGTAGAAATACAGATTTTCTTTTCTCTCATGGCTGAAGCCAATTAATTAAATTCATATTTAAATTAATATTACATGTGAAGACTTTTTCCTGCTAACAGTACCACCCCTCTGGTCTTGTGAAACGCTGGTGCATGGTTTGATGCCTACCAGAATTAACAAGCTTACAGGCAGGTAAAGACAGGTAACAGAACACCAGAGATACCCAAATAAGGCAGGAAATACTGTCCATTTTGGTTTTAGAAAATAAATATTTAATCTAATCATCAAATACAAGTTGAATTGTTAGGTTCTAGCCACCTGTGTGGATCACAATAAACTGTGGAAAATTCTGAAAGAGACGGGAATACCAGACCACCTGACCTGCCTCCTGAGATATCTTTATGCAGGTCAGGAAGCAACAGTTAGAACCGGACATGGAACAACAGACTGGTTCCAAATAGGAAAAGGAGTATGTCAAGGCTGTATATTGACACCCTGTTTATTTAACTTATATGCAGAGTAAGTACATCATGAGAAACGCTGGACTGGAAGAAGCACAAGCTGGAATCAAGATTGCCGGGAGAAATATCAATAACCTCAGATATGCAGATGACACCACCCTTATGGCAGAAAGTAAAGAGGAACTAAAAAGCCTCTTGATGAAAGTGAAAGAGGAGAGTGAAAAAGTTGGCTTAAAGCTCAACATTCAGAGAACGAAGATCATGGCATCCAGTCCCATCACTTCATGGGAAATAGATGGGGAAACGGTGGAAACAGTGTCAGACTTTATTTTTTTGGGGTCCAAAATCACTGCAGATGGTGAATGCAGCCATGAAATTAAAAGATGCTTACTCCTTGGAAGGAAAGTTATGACCAACCTAGATAGCATATACAAAAACAGAGACATTACTTTGCTAACAAAGGTTCGTCTAGTCAAAGCTACGGTTTTTCCAGTGGTCATGTATGGATATGAGAGTTGGACTGTGAAGAAAGCTGAGCACCAAAGAATTGATGCTTTTAAACTGTGGTGTTGGAGAAGACTCTTGAGAGTTCCTTGGACTGCAAGGAGATCCAACTAGTCCATGCTAAAGAAGATCAGTCCTGGGTGTTCTTTGGAAGGAATGATGCTGAATCTGAAACACCAATACTTTGGCCACCTCATGCAAAGAGTTGACTCGTTGGAAAATACTCTGATGCTGGGAGGGATTGGGGGCAGGAGGAGACGGGGACGGCAGAGGATGAGATGGCTGGATGGCATCACCGACTCGATGGACGTGAGTTTGAGTGAACTCCGGGAGTTGGTGATGGACAGGGAGGCCTGGCGTGCTGCAATTCATGGGGTCACAAAGAGTCCGACATGACTGAGTGACTGAACTGAACTTAACTGAGCCACCTGTCAGTATGGAATTTGAGAATTTTAGAAGTTTGGTCAAAAAACTGCAAAGCTGAATACGATTATACCAGATGCTACTCTAGAATGGGGAAGAGGGCATTTCAAGTTTAAAGAAGAAAGTCTGTGTGTCTAGTTTTCCTAGAATCACTGATCAAGGAGTGTGTAAAGTAAATCTTATGTATCTAGTTCACTGAATGATACATTGCAGGAAGTAATTAGTGTTAAGATGCAAGGGGAAAAATGGACTCTTGGATTGTGAAACAACTGGGAAATGGACTCATGGAGTAAATCAGACAAAGATTTAACAATGCAAGTCCTACTCTGGGTAAAACAGATTGAAGAACGCTGTTCAAACTGTGCCCGGCATAGATTTTTCTAATAATACCATTGACTCCTGGGATTAAATTTATGCTGATATGATTATAGTGCTTCTGTCCAGTTTCTGTCTCATTTCTACTTTTTCCAGAACTCTATGTGTTACCATCTCTTATATCTATTCTTCCCTAACATACAATGATAAGAAAAGCATTATCCAAAATTTGGAAATAAGGTAAAGAGTATGACTTTTCAATGAGGTGCCTTTTCAACGTCATGCTAGAATTTTGTTTAATAGGTCAACATAAAGGACTTTGTAATTTTCTAAGAGAGTGCACCTATATTTGACTTATAGCTTATTATTTGAATAGAGCTCAACCACTGTGAAGTTACATGTTAATCTGTAGAGTTCTCTAGGAAGAATCTGAATACACAAATGGGAAGTAGCCAGACCATGTATAAAAACAGAATTCTGAGACAGAACTTGAAGGAATTATCTCCAGTAACCAGTCCTGGAAGCCAGATGGCTGTAGGTTGGACCTGTAGGAATCAGATCTCCATCTCCAGTAACAACTCAGGGAGCCAAACAATAAGCTCCGTAACGATCGGTCCAAAATGGCTAAGACTGGATCAATAACTGACAGCTTTCTGATTTGTATGCCTGCTTCCAACTGAAGACCAACCAGAGGAAGTCAAATATCAGTTCAGTTCAGCTCATACACTCAGTTGTGTCCAACTCTTTGCGACCCCATGGCCTGCAGCGAACCAGGCTTCCCAGTCCATCACCAAATCCTGGAGCCTACTGAAACTCATGCCCATCGAGTCAGTGATGCCATCCAACCATCTCATCCTCTGTCGTCCCCTTCTCCTCCTGCCTTCAATCTTCCCTGGCATCAGGGTCTTTTCAAATGAGTCAGTTCTTTGCATCCGGTGGCCAAAGGATTGGAGTTTCACCTTCAGCATCAGTCCTTCCAATGAATATTCAGGACTGAACTCCTTTAGGATGCACTGGTTAGATCTCCTTGCAGTCCAAGGGACTCTCAAGAATCTTCTCCAACACTACAGTTCAACAGCATCAATTCTTAGGTGCTCAGCTTTCTTTATAGTCCAACTCTCACATCCATACATGACCACTGGAAAAACCATAGCTTTGACTAGACGAACCTTTGTTGGCAAAGTAATGTCTCCGCTTTTTAATATGCTGGCTAGGTTGCTCGTAGATTTCTTCCAAGGAGCAAACGCCTTTTAATTTCATGGCTGCAGTCACCATCTGCAGTGATTTTGGAGCCCCCAAAAGTCTGTCACTGTTTCCACTGTTTCCCCATCTATTTCACATAAAGTGATGGGACCAGATGTCATGATCTTCATTTTTTGAATGTTGAGTTTTAAGCCAACTTTTTCACTCTCCTCTTTCACTTTCATCAAGAGGCTTTTTAATTCTTCTTCACTTTCTGCCATAAGGGTGGTGTCATCTGCATATCTGAGGTTATTGATATTTCTCCCAGCAATCTTGATTCCAGCTTGTGCTTCATCCAGCCCAGTATTTCGCATGATGTACTCTGCATATAAGTTAAATAAGCAGGGTGACAATATACAACCTTGACGTACTCCTTTTCCTATTTGGAACCAGTCTGTTGTTCTATGTACAGTTCTAACTGCTGCTTCTTGACCCGCATACAGATTTCTCAAGAGTCAGGTAAGGTGGTCTGGTATTCCCATCTCTTGAAGAATTTTCCACAGTTTGCTGTGATCCACAGAGTGAAAGGCTTTGGCATAGTCAATAAAGCAGAAGCAGATGTTTTTCTGGAACTGTCTTGC
This sequence comes from Bos indicus x Bos taurus, assembly GCF_003369695.1. Taxonomy (NCBI): domain Eukaryota; kingdom Metazoa; phylum Chordata; class Mammalia; order Artiodactyla; family Bovidae; genus Bos; species Bos indicus x Bos taurus. The sequence goes on along the minus strand of NC_040097.1, from coordinate 55,170,213 downwards.
TCTTTCGATGATCCAATGGATGTTGACAATTTGATCTCTGGTTCCTCTGCCTTTTCTAAAACCAGCTTGAACATCTGGAGGTTCACCGTTCATGTACTGTGGAAGCCTGGCTTGGAGAATTTTGAGCATTACTTTGCTAGTGTGTGAGATGAGTGCAACTGTCAAATATACACCCCAACAATCACACAGGATGCCGTGCTTCTGTATAGCCCACCTAGGCTGCTCTATCCCAACAGCCTCCGTCAGGGCACACCCAGAGCTCCCCCTCATTTCCACTATAAAGGCTTCTTCCTCAACTGCCTGCCATTGAGTTTCTTCCAAAGTGTGAGTGGCACGGCTGACTCCCTTGCTATGCCAAGCTCTGAATAGTAACCTCTGTTACTTCACTCATCTCCACAGTCCAGTAGAAAAGAAAGCCTCAGAGGTTAATGTTTCCTCATTCTGTAGAGAATTAACCAGTTGTGTATGTAACCCAGCCACTTTATTTTAACAATCTTTTCTGATTGCCCAGAAATAACTGTCCCTTATATGCTCTTGGAACCAGTTTTACCATCTCACTTGTTCCCTCATTAATGAGTTAATTAAACTGGTGACATGCGTTCACTTTATATTTGTATGGGAATGGTGTTTTTAAATTTTTGAAAATTACACATTGAAAACAGAAAAGAAACAAAATGCATATAAACATCTAAGGAGAAATTCAAATACATATTATATTAAAAGTTATATTAAAAGACAAAATAGCATACTTATTACGCCTATAGAATATCTTCAGTTTATTTTAATATTGTGAAGTAGCTGTCCGAGATATTGAGATTTACCAAAGTTCCTCAGCTCACTGGAATTATTTGGCTCTGAGTGGCATTAGTCAGTTTTTGCTGTGTAACAACCCCACCCCCGCTGCCAAATCCAACTTTCTGCAATATTTATTTTTCATACTCAAAGCTGTGCAAGTCAGCTAGAGTGGCTCTGCCTCAATATGAGCAGGCTCAGATCTGCTCTACCTTTGAACCAGAGGCTATTTGAGACAAATTTTTCCCATAGTGATGACAAAAGAACAAGAGGACAAGCTCTCCCAGGCCAGCCACCTCGCCTCATGTCATCCTAGTCACGCAGCGGAGCCCACATTCAGGGTGAGCGCAGGACATACACTCCCTCCAGAGCAGCAGGCACTGCAAAGTGTCAGGTCAAAGGTCACAGATGTATACACCCCCACAGAGAGGCAGTAACCTCACTGAACCTACAACGAAAGCGAAACCATGGAGGAAGGAAGAACCCCACTGACTGGCTTTCAGAGGGGCTACACGTAGCCACAGACCAGACGTGGAGGACGGCAGGTAGGGACAGTACTCACCTCCCTGAGGGACGTGCCCTGCGCTGGTGTGACCACAGCTCTTGGAGACCTCAGAGCGCTTCTGCAGCATGAAGGTCACAATTCCAGAAGCAACCTACAGGGAAGTATGAGTCAAGATTTTAAAAGCCCGTGTCAGCTCTGTGAGGAGAATCTCAGGAATAATCTGGCATTAGCCCTGGTGTGCTTCAGTTCCCAGAGGCACTGACTGGGCTGGAAGAAAACCATGCAGAGCCCGAGGCCTTGGAAATAGAAGACAATACATTGTGAACACTTGAAATAAATACACTGCATAAAATCTCTGAAAAATCTTATTATAGTCTAATTCTGAGTAATGTTCATAAAACTGATGAAATAAAAGCTAAAGTCTAACATCACTGATATGCCTATTTGTATACATCCCAAGTTGGTCACTAATTATTCTCTCTTAAAGTATCAACAGCTCATTGATTGTGACAGATGGTTTATTAGGTGTAAGCTTTATTTTTATATGAATAAATTTGATGAAATGTTGTAACTGTTCTTACATAACTTTACAGATAAAGCCATGAAATTAAAAGACGCTTACTCCTTGGAAGGAAAGTTGTGACCAACCTAGATAGCATATTCAAAAGCAGAGACATTACTTTGCCAACAAAGGTCCATCCAGTCAAGGCTATGGTTTTTCCAGTGGTTACGTATGTATGTGAGAGTTGGACTATGAAGAAAGCTGAGTGCCGAAGAATTGATGCTTTTGAACTGTGGTGTTGGAGAATACTCTTGAGAGTCTCTTGGACTGCAAGGAGATCCAACCAGTCCATTCTGAAGGAGATCAGTCCTGGATGTTCATTGGAAGGACTGATGCTGAAGCTGAAACTCCAGTACCTTGGCCACCTCATTCGAAGAGCTGACTCATTGGAAAAGACTCTGATGCCGGGATGGATTGGGGGCAGGAGGAGAAGGGGAGGACAGAGGGATGAGATGGCTGGATGGCATCACGGACTCAATGGACATGAGTTTGGGTAAACTCTGGGAGTTGGTGATGGACAGGGAGGCCTGGCGTGCTGCGGTTCATGCGGTCACATAGAGTTGGACACGACTGAGTGACTGAACTGAACAGATAGAGTCTGTACTCCAACTATCAAATAAGCTATGATCACTATGTTTTCCCATGCAGCTTATAAGTGTCTGATTACGGGAACACAGGCTTAAAAAAAAAAAAATTAGATGCCTGATAGAAAAATGCTTCAGTTTGCTACCCAAGTTGATTTTTTCACTCAAAATTATGTTAGTGAGATTTCTCTTATACGTGTAGTTTTTGTTTACTCATTTCCAGTGCTATATTGCATTTCATTGTCTATGTATCCTGTTTCCAAATTAATTCTTGTACTAATAGTTATTTAAGTTATTACTTCAGTTTGGCATCCCCAAATATTCTTTTCCTTATCATTTATCCTTCCACATATGCTCATGTCACTCCCTAGCAGACGTGCGCCATGGCTGGAGTTTGGCACTGACTGGTTCTAAGTATGTGAAGGAGGGCCCGCTGGGGGATGTGCTGCCTCTCCTCTACTCCATTCATGGTTGAGGCCAAGATTACTCAGGTAAGAGAAACATCCAAGATGCTCTGCACTGGGCCAGGCTTGGTGGATCCTGACTAGCTTGCTCATGCATCTGCAGTTGGTCACGGGGAGGTGGACTGGTCCAGGAAGGTTTCACATTTCTAGAGGCAGCGTGGTTACTGGCCTATTGACTGGGGCAAAGAGCAGCTGGGCAGAAGTCTCTTATCTTCCAGTAGGCAGGATATCAAGATGGAAGTAGATGCTCCTAAGGCCTGTTAAGTATCGGTATAAGCTAAACATCACCTCTTCAACATTTTATTGGCCAGCCAGCTCCTATTCAAGGGAAATAGTTCAGTTATCTATATTTCTATATAACAAATCACTTCAAAACTAACTACTTTAAAACAATTCATTATTTTACTCACCAATCTATCATTTGGCCAGAGCCCGGTGGGGACAATTCATCTCTGCTCCACTAGATGTCAGCTGGACTAAGGCTGAAGGATCCACTTCCAAGATGGCCCCATCCCATGGCTGGCAAATTCCTGTCCAGGGGAGATTCTCAGCGGGCAGGTTACACTTCTTGAATCATGGGAGATGGATCCTAAGAGACTGGAAATGGAAAATTGCTAGTTTCTTAAGTCTTGGCCCAGAAACTGGTGTAGCATCACTTCTGCCAACTCCTTTTATCACATCCTTATTCAGGAGGAGGGAGACTTGAGACTGTATCTTAAAACTGCCATAAGTGGGCTCTAAGCCCCAGCTTTATGAGAGACGTGACAATGCCACCTTGTAAAGGGCATGGGAACTGGAAGAGGAAAGAGTCGCAGCCATTTTCACAATCAGTGTGAGCGTGAAGGGGGAGAGATTTCTGGTTCAATACTCTCCTTTTACAAAGCTACTATTTACTCATCTCAGCCTTATATTAACTATAACTTATCAAGAGGCAAATTTAGAAAGCCTACTCATTATTTAAATGGCTTGGGATTTTATATAGAAAGGCTTTAAAGTGCCTCCTTTTTATTTCAACATAAATGTTAGTACTTTAGCTCCCCTTGAAAGATGTGAAACCATGTTTTATTGATGGGATAACTATTATGCAACAAGAGCGAGGGTAATCATCTTATTCCACTCCACAGGATGAACATGGCCACTTCTGCACAAAAAAGACAGTGAAATGCTCAATTACAGCTGTGTGGTCAGTGTAAAATCTCTCATTTATATGAGCTGCAGAGTCATTAATTAGACATGGGCAAGGAAAGCTGTGGCCACCTTGGATTTTCTTTAGGCTGTCTTCTCTGTGCTGTATGAGCCACAGCCAAAATGACCTAGAGGCCAACCAGATAGAATCAGTCATTGACTCTCTCCATGCTCATTCATACTCTTCACACGTGACTCCATGGGATAGAACCACTCCTTCAGGGAGGAAATTCTGAACTTCATGCCTCAATTACATTCCCAAATCCCTACTTTCCTTTCCTAGACAGAAACTTAATTTCAATAAGAAGATCTGACCTCCCAGAAGTCCTAAAAATAAAGCGTCTACGATGTCCACCTAGTATGGTTTAACAAGCTTTGTCCAAAAGTTCCACGCCAATTCCACCTCCTGGGGAGCACTGGGGTGGTGATGGCTCTATTCACTGAGACAATTTGAGTCAGTCTTTTTACGGCTTTTCAGCTGCTCTCAGTTAAAAACTGTGTTTGGCAACAAATGATGGAAAACTTTACGTACAATAGCTTTTGAGAAACGGAGTTGCTCTTGTTTCCCTTTTATGTTAATGTTGACTTATTTATTCACTTATTGAAGTATGGTTGATTTACAGCGTTGTACCAATTTCAGGCACACAGCAAGGTGACTGTTACATATTAATATATATTCTTTTTCAGAGTCTTTCCATTATGCGTTATCATAAGATACTGAATACAGTTCCCTGTGGTATACAGTAGGTCCTTATTGTGTATATATTTTTATATGATAGGTTTCAGGGATCATTTCTATAGTTTTTTGTTGTTGTTGTTTCTTTTAATGCACAAAGAAGTATAAAATTCTGGCAACCTCATGATGCAATCAGGTACTTATACTGCTGTTTGGATTTTCTTATTCTATGGTTTTCATCCTCATGTTTGTAACCACAATGTTACCAATCAACATTTTAAAATTTTGGATTGAAATTACTATGACGATCTTCCTAGGGGAAGTGTTTGAGGCTGTAGACAACAGAAGAGGAATCAGCCAAGAAACATGAGGAGCCCGGAGCCTTTATTCATTTAGGTTAAGGCCATTCTGAAAACACTCTTAAAATACATGTACCTGTGGTTTTTTAAATTATCTTTTTAATAAACAGATTGGTCTAAAGTTTCTTGTCTTTTGGAACTGAAAGAATCTTAACTGATACAAACTGTATATTGCATATAAAGTAATTTCAGTTCAGTTCAGTCACTCAGTCGTGTCCGACTCTTTGTGACCTCATGAACCACAACACGCCAGGCCTCCCTGTCCATCACCAACTCCCGGAGTTCATCCAAACCCATGTCCATTGTGTTGGTGATATCTGAAGGTCTCTAAATCTATCTTTAAAAAATATTTATTGAATGTATTTGCTTTTTGCATTCGTGTAACAAGAACTCACATGGCAAGAATTTGGAACATGAGGAATTCCTGAACTGAATTTGGGAAAAACTACAAAAGTTGTATTTAGAGGGGACAGATAGTCTTGGATGCTTATAACAGAAGTAGAGACTGAAATTTATTGAGCTAATCACCAGTGCCAGAATTAAGAAAAGGACTGAATATACGTAGGCATTTTCAAGATGGTGGAGAAGACATGGAAATCATCTTCCTTCCTACAAATACATCAGAATACATTTACACATGGAACCACCCCTACAGAACATCTACTGAATGTTGCAAGAAGACCACAGACTTCAAAAAAGGGAAGCTGATCTCCACAAAATGAGATAAGACCAGAGAAGAAAGGAAAAAAATGGACAAAAGAAATGGGATGAGGCCTGCAATTTAGGGAAGGAGATGTGAAAAAGGAAGTTTCTGCACACTGGGAAATCCCCTTACGGAGGGGACAGAAGGGTCCTTTTGAACCTCAGAGGCGGGGAGTGTAGCAGCAAGTGCATGGAAAACAAAGTGGAGAGAATTCACCACGGAGATCAGTGCCGACCAGCACTCCCCAGTGGGACATTTGTACGCCCACCGCAGCAAGTTGGGGCTAGGTGCTGAAGCTCAGACTTCAGAGGCAGACCTCAGGCAGAGGACTGGGGTAGACTGCTGGGAAGATACTCTGGAGGGGCTAGTACAACACAGCTGAGGGAGACCAGAGAAAAGCCTGGGCCAGTCAGAGAGCCAAGAGATCTTTGTTGCAGGGACCCTCTAACTCCCTTCACTCACAATCTGCAGAACACCACCTTTACAAGGGCCAGAAGCAGGGTGGGATGCGGCAGTGGTTTGCGACCCCAGAGGCAGCCAAGCCTGCCGGCCACCAACCACCACAAAAATCCACGGGAGAGCAAGAGGCGGGGGACTGTAACTGCGATCTGGAACCCCAAAGATGAGCAGACTGGCTGGCTGCTGCCTAGGCATACCCAAGTACTAGAGGTAGGAGATAAGACGCTGCTGCAGTCCCTGACCTCAGAGGTGGGCATGACGGGACTCAAGCTGTGGTATCTTACTGTGGGCCTCTACTGCTGCAGGCACTCCACACATGTCCCAGTTGTGTCTGCTGGACCCCTCACTGCCCCCAGACCAACTGAGCAAGTGAGCCCTGATAAGCCAATGCTTTCGCCCCTCTCTTGTCTGGGCAGGAACAGATGCCAGAGAGAGGCCTACCAACAGAGACGGGACCAAAACAAAACTGAGCAGCAGGGGCCGTGTGACCCAAGAACAGGAGGGGGATTTGCTTGCAGTCATGGGATCAGCAGATTAAATGCCCACAATTAGCTTGAGACTGTGGGCTTCGGGGGCAACTACAGCTGGAGTAAGACCAGTCTAACCTGACCACACAGTGCCCACAGCAGTTCCAGAGACCAACCCGGAAATCCCGAGGGAATTCCCGAGTAGGAAGACTGGTTGGAGCTAATTGTGTGGCAAGGACACTGACAACTGAGGCCGTGGGAGAAATTCTTATTGCCACCCTCTCTATATAGGTTTTCATCTTTTTTCTTTTTCATATTATTCTATTGTTTGTTTTTGTTATTCCTTTTCAGTTTTTTACTTACATTGTCCTTTTTTAATGTTTTTGCTTTTACGTAAACTTATTTTACTTTACCTTTTTCCTATTTCTACAGTACTTTTTTCTTATATTGCATTTTCCCCATGTTTTTGGTTTTCTATTTTTGCTAGTATAGTTTTAGCAGTGTTTGTTTTTATTTAAAACACTTTTTGGGAGTGCCTGAAGTTCTTTGTGAGTTCTTGTCCATTTAATGTTGCTTTTACCATTTGTCTTGGGGTTTTGTCTTTCTGTTCTTTTTTGTTTGATTTTTTCTTCTCTCCCCTCCTCTCATTTTCTCTCTTTCTTTCTCTTCTATGCCATGTAGCTTGTGAAGTCTTGGTGCTCTACCAAGGGGCTGGCCCTGAATCTCAGAGGTGGGAGACCCAAATCCACGTTCACTGGACCACCAGAGGACTCCCAACTTCATGGAATATTAATTGAGAACAGCTCTCCCAAAGGCCTCCATCTCAACACTAAGACCTGGCCCCACTCAAAGGGCAGCAAGCTCCAGGGCAGGATGCCTCACACCAAACAATCAGCAAATCAGGAACACGATCCTACCTAACAGACAGGCTGCCCAAAGCCATACCCAGTTCACAGACACCCCTAAACACCCCACTGAACATGGCACTGATCATCAGAGAAATAAGATCCAGCTCCCACCAAGAGAACAGAGGCACCAGTTATCCTCACTAAGAAACCTTCACAAGGCACTGGTCCAACCACACCCTCTGGAGGCAGAATCCCCAAATAAGAGGAACCATGACCTTGCAGGCTGCAGAAAGGAGAACCCAAGCAACAGTAAATTAAACAAAATGAAGAGTCAGAGAAACACTCAGCAGATGAAGGAACATGGTAAAAACCCACAAGACCAAACAAATGAAGAGGAAATGGGCAGTGTACCAGGAAAAGAACTCACGCTGCTAAGTCGCTTCAGTCGTGTCCGACTCTGTGAGACCCCATAGACGGCAGCCCACCAGGCTCCCCCATCTCTGGGATTCTCCAGGCATGAACACTGGAGTGGGTTGCCATTTCCTTCCCCAATGCATGAAAGTGAAAAGTGAAAGTGAAGTCACTCAGTCGTGTCCAACTCTTTGCCACCCCATGGACTGTAGCCTACCAGGCTCCTCTGTCCATGGGATTTCCCAGGCAAGAGTACTGGAGTGGGGTGCCATTGCCTTCTCCACAAAGAACTCATAGTAATGACATTAAATATGATCCAAATTCTCAGGAATAAAATGGAGGCACAGATGAACCAAATGAAGGCACAGATCAAGAAAATACAAGAAATGTTTAAGAAGGAGCTAGAAAAAATGAAGAATAGACAACCAGCAATGAACAACACAATAACTGAAATAAAAAATACACTAGAGGGACCCAATAGAATAACTGAGGCAGAAAAATGGTAAGTGAGCTGGAAGATAGAATGGTGGAAACAATGAACGCAAAGCAAAATAAAGAAAACAATGAAAGGAAATGAAAACAGTCTTAGAGACCTTTGAAACAACATTAAGCACACCAACATTCGAATTATAAGAGTCCCAGAAAAAGACAAAAAGAAAGGATCTGAGAAAACATCTGAGGAGATTATAGTCAAAATGGGGCTTCCCTGGTGGCTCAGATGGTAAAGGATCTGCCTACAATGCAGAACACCTGGGTTCGATCCCTGGGTCTGGAAGATCCCCTGGAGAAAAAACTGGCAACCCACTCCAGTATTATTTCCTGGAGAATTCCATGGTCAGGGGAGTCTGGCAGGCTACAGTCCATGGGGTCAATAACAGTCAGACATGACCAAGTATCTAGCACACACACAGGGTCAAAAACTTCCCTAACATAGGAAAGGAAATAGCCACCCTAGTCCAGGAAGTCCAGAGTCTCATGCAGGATTAATGCAAAGAAAAACACACTAAGACACATAGTAATCGAACCAGAAAAAATTAAACCAAGAAAAAATATTAAAAGCAGCAAGGAAAAAGCAACAAGTAACATAGAAGGAAACCCTCATCAGGTTCAGTTAAGTTGCTCAATCACGTCCAACTCTTTGTAACCCCATGGACTGCAGCACGCCAGGCCTCCCTGTCAACAGCTCCCAGAGCTTGCTCAAACTCATGTCCATCAAGTCGGTGATGCCATGTGACCATCTCATCCTCTGTCATCCCCTTCTCCTGCTTTCAATCTTTCCCATAAGGTTAACCACTGATTAATCAGCAGAAACTGCATGCCAGAAAAGAGTGGCAGGATATACTTAAAGTGATGAACAGAAAAGACCTACCACCAACATTACTCTATCCAGCAAGGATCTCATTCAGATTCAATAGAGAAATCAAAATCTTCACAGATAAGCAAAAATTATGAGAATTTAGCCCCACCAAACCAGCTTCCAGAGAAGGCAATGGCACCCCACTCCAGTACTCTTGCCTGGAAAATCCCAGCTGGTTTTGTAAACCAGCTTTACAAAAAATGACAAAGAAATTTCTCTAGGCAAGAAACAGAAAAGAAAGAAAAGTTCTACAAAAACATCCCCAAAACAAGTAAATGGTAACAGGATCATACATATCAATAATTAACTTAAATGTAAATGAATTTTATGCTCCAACCAAAAGACACAGACTGGCTGAAGGGATACAAAAACATGACCTATCAGCTGTCTACAAGAGACCCACTTGAAACTTAGGGACACATACAGACTAAAAGTGAGGGGCTGGAAAAAGATTCCATGCCAATGGAAATTGAAAGCAGGAGTAGCCATACTCATTTAAAATAAAGACCATCACAAGAGATAAGGAAGGACACTACATAATGATCAAGGGTTCCCTCAAAGAAGATATAACAATTATATATGCATCCAACAAAGGAGCAGCTCAATACATAAGGCAAATGCTAACAACTATAAAAGGAGAAATCAACAGCAACATAGCAGTAGTGGAGGACTGTAACACACCACTCACATCAGTGGACAGATCACCCAGAGAGAAAATTAACAAGGAAACACAAGCCTTAAGCGGTACATTGCACCGGATGTTCCTAATTGATATCTATAGAACATTCCATTGAAAAGCAGTAGAATTCAGTTTGTTCCCAAGTTCACATGGAACATTTTCCAGGATATATCACATCTGGGGTCACAAATTAAGCCTTGTATATTTAAGAAAACTGAAATTGTAGTGAGCATTTTTTCTGACCACAGCACTGTAAGATCAGATATCAATCACAGGAAAAAATGGCAAAAAGCACAAACATATGAAGACTAAACACTATGCTTCTAAATAACTAAGAGGTCACTGAAGCAATCAAAGAGGAAATCAAAAAATATCTAGAAACAAATGACAATGAAAACACAACCGAACACCTGTGGGATGCAGCAAAAGCAGTGCTAAAGGGAAGTTTAGAGCAATACAAGCTTACTTCAAGAAACGAGAAAAGCATCAAATAAACAACCCAGCCTTATACCTGAAGCAACAAGAGAAAGAACAAAAAGCCTCCAAAGTTGGTAGACTTTGGATAATAAATCATAAGATGAGAGCAGAAATAAAAAGACATGAAGGAAACAACAGCAAAGATCAATAAAACCAAAACACTGGTTCTTTGAGAAGATAAACAAAATTGACAAACCATTAGCCAGACTCATCAAGGAAAAAAAAAGAAGACTCAAATCAATAAAATTAGAAATGAAAAAGGAGAAATTACAACTGACAATGCAGAAATACCACGGATCATGAGAGACTACTGTAAGCCACTATATGCCAATAAAATGGACAACCTGGAAGAAATGGAAAAAGTCTTTACAAAGTACAATCTCCCAAGACTGAACCAGGAAGAAACAGACAATATTGACAGACCAGTTGTAAGCACTGAAATCAAAACTATGATCAAAAACCTTCCAACAAACAAAAGTCCAGGGCCAGATGGCTTCATATGCAAATTCTACCAAAAGTTTAGAGAAGAGCTAATACCAATCCTGCTCAAACTCTTTCAAAAAATTGCAGAGGACAGAACACTCCCAGACTCATTTGACAAGGCCACCATCACCCTGATACCAAAACCAGACAAGAATATCACACATACAAATGTTTCAGGACAATATCATTGATTTACATAGATGCAAAATCCTCAACAGAGTTCTAGCAGAATCCAAAAACATATTAAAGGGATCATACACCATGATCAAAGGATTTAGTGTAGTCAATGAAGCAGATGTTTTTCTGGAATTCTCTTGCTTTTTCTATGATCCAACGGATACCTACAATTTGATCTCTGATTCCTCTGCCTTTTCTAAATCCAGCTTGAACATCTCAAAGTTCTTGGCTCACCTACTGTTGAAGCATAGCTTGGAGAATTTTGAGCATTACTTTGCTACCATGTGAAATGACTGCAACTGTGTGATACTTTTAACATTGTTTAGCTTTGCCTTTCTTTGGGATTAGAATGAAAACTGACCTTTACCAGTACCGTGGCCACTGCTGAGTTTTCTAAATTTGCTGGCATATTGGGAAAAGGAATACACCAAGGCTGTATATAGTCACCCTGCTTATTCAACTTATATGCAGAGTACATGATGCAAAATGCCAGGCTGGATGAAGCACAAGCTGGAATCAAGATTGCCAGGAGAAATATCATTAACCTCAGATATGCAAGTGACACAACCCTTATGGCAGAAAGTGAAGAGGAACTAAAGAGCCTTTTGATGAAGGTGAAACAGGAGAGTGAAAAAGCTGGCTTAAAACTCAACATTCAAAAAACGAAGATCATAGCATCCAGTCCCATCACTTCGTGGTAAATAGATGGGGAAACAATGGAAACAGTGAGAGACTTAATTTTCTTGGGCTCCAAAATCTCTGCAGATGGTTACTGCAGCTGTGAAATTAAAAGACACTTGCTCTTGGAAGAAAAGCTATGACAAACCTAGATGGCGTATTGCAAAGCAGAAACATTACTTTGCTGACAAAGGTCCATCTAGTCAAAACTACGGTTCTTCCAGTAGTCATTTATGGGTGTGAAAGTTGGACCATAAAGAAGGCTGAGTGCCAAAGAATTGATGCTTTTGAACTGTGGTATTGGAGAAGACTCTTGAGACTCCCTTGGACTGCAAGGAGATCCAACCAGTCCATTCTAAAATCAATCCTGAATATTCACTGGAAGGACTGATGCTGAAGCTCTAATACTTTGGCCACCTGATGTGAAGAGTTGACTCGTTAGAAAAGCCCCTGATGCTGGGAAAGATTGAAGGCAGGAGAAGACGGGGATGACAGAGGATGAGATGGTTGGATGGCATCACCTTCTCAGTGGACATCAAGTTGAGCAACCTTTGGGACATGGTGAAGGACAGAGAAGCCTGGCATGCTACAGTCCATGAGGTTGCAAAGAGTCAGACATGGCTAAGCGGAACACCACCACCACCACCACCATGATCAAGTGGGTTTATTCCAGGGATGCAAGGATACTTTAATATATGCAAAGTGATCAATGTGATATACCATATTAACAAACTGAAAGATAAAAACATATGATCATCTCAATAGATGCAGAGACTTTTTGATAAAATTCAACACCCATTTATGATTAAAGAAATCTGTTCAGAAAAATCAGCTAGAAGAAACCTACCTCAACATAATAAAGGCCATATGCAACAAACACATGGCAAACATTATTCTCAATGATGAAAAACATAAGGGCATTTCCTCTAAGATCAGGAGCAAGACAAGTGTGTCCATTCTTGCCACTATTATTCAATATAGTTTTTGGAAGTCCTAGCCACAATAATCAGAGAAGAAAAAGAAATACAGAGAATCCAGATTGGAAAAGAAGAAGTAAAACTTTCACTGTTTGCAGACAGCATGATAATAAACATAGAAAGCCCTAAAGATGACACCAGAAAATAACTAGAGGTAATTAATGAATTTAGTAAAGTCATAGGACATAAAATTTATGAGAAATCAGAAAGAGAAAATTTTAAATTAAGAAACAATCTAATCCACAACAAAAAATATAAAATATCTAGACATAAACCTACCTAAAGAGAAAATAAAAACCTATATGCAGAAAACTGTGAGGCAGTGATGAAAAAAAATCAAAGATAACACAAACAGATGGAGAGAAATACCATGTTCTTGGATTGGAAGAGTCAACATTGTGAAAATGACTATACTACCCAAAGCTACCTACAGATTCAATGCAATCCCTATTAAAATGCCAATGGCATTTTCCACAGAACTAGAAAAAAAAGTTTCACAATTTGTATGGAAACACAAAAGACTCCAAATAGCCAAAACAATCTTAAGAAAGAAAAATGGAGCTAGAGGAATCAACCTTCCCAACCTCAGACAAAGCTACAGTCATCAAGACAGTATGGTACTGGCACAAAAAAAACAGAAATGTAGATCAATGGAACAAGAATAAAGCCAAGGAATAAACCCATATGCCTGTAGGCACCTTATCTTTGACAAAGGAGGCAAGAATATACAACAGAGAGAAGACAGCCTCTTCAGTAAGTGGTGCTGGGATAATGGAGCAGCTACATGTAAAAGAATAAAATCAGAATGCTTTCTAACACCATACACAAAAATAAACTTGAAATGGATTTAAGACTTTAAAAATCAGAATGCTTTCTAACACCATACACAAAAATAAACTAGAAATGGATTTAAGACTTTAATATTTAAGGTCAGAAACTATAAAACTCTTAGAGGAAAACACAGGCAGTTTGAAATCACAGCAAAATTCTCCTTGACCCATCTCCCAGAGAAATGGAAATAAAAACAAAAATAAACAGGTAGGACCCAGTTAAACTTAAAAGCTTTTGCACAGCAAGGGAAACAATAAACAAGATGAAAAGACAACCTTCAGAATGGGAAAAAACAATTGCAAGCAAAGCAAATGACAAAGGATTACTCTCCAAACTATATAAGAAGCTCATACAGCTCAATATCAGAAAAACAAACAACCCAATCAAAAAACAGGCAGAAGACCCAAACAGACATTTCTCCAAAGACATACAGATGGCCAATAGATTACATGAAAAGATGTTCAACATCACTCATTATTAAAGAGATGCAAATCAAAACTATAATGAGGTATCAGCTCACACTAACCAGAATGACCATCATCAAAACAATGACGAACAATAAGTGCTGGAGAGGATGTGTAGAAAGGGGACCCTACTGCACTGCTGGTGGGGGTGCAAACTGATGCAGCCCCGATGGGAGACAGTATGGAGATTTCTTAACAAACTAGGAATAAAACTACCATATAACCCAGGAATTCCACTACTGGGCATATACCCTGAGAAAACCACAATTCAAAAAGACACATGTATCCCAATTTACTATTTGAAATAAATCCCAACAGCACTGTTTACAGCAGGCAGAATAGGGAAGCAACAAAGATGTCCATTGACAGATGAATGGATAAATCAGACATGGTACATAAATACAACACAATATTACTCAGCCAGAAGAAGGAACAAATATGAGTCAGTTCTAATGAGGTGGATGAACACAGAGCCTATTATACAGAGTGAAGTAAGTCAGAAAGAGAAAACATATATATTAATGCATATATATATGAAATTTATAAAAACGGTACTGATGAACTCATTTGCAAAGAAGAAATGGAAACACAGATGTAGAGAAGTGACATGTAGACACAGCAGGGGAAGGAGAGGGTAGAATGAATTGAGAAAGTATCATTGACAGATATACTCTATCGTATTTAAAATAAATAACTAGTGGGAAGCTGCTATATAACACAGGGAGCTCAGCCTGGTGTTTTGTGATGCCTTGGAGGGGTGGGATGGGAGGAGGGATGGAGGCTCCAGAGGGAGGGTATATATATACATATATATATATGTGTATATATATATATATATATATATATAATTATGACTCATTCATGCGTTGTATGTCAGAAACCAGCACACACTGTAAAGCAATTATTCTCCAATTAAAAAAAAGAAAGGGTTTGCTGAAAAACTTCAAAGAAAGTGAGACAAAGATGATGAAAAAGAAGACATACAGATGGCTAACAAACACATGAAAAGATGCTCAACATCACTCATTATCAGAGAAGTGTGAATCAAAACCACAATGAGGTACCATTTCACACCAGTCAGAATGGCCGCGATCCAAAAGTCTACAAGCAATAAATGCTGGAGAGGGTGTGGAGAAAAGGGAACCCTCTTACACTGTTGGTGGGAATGCAAACTAGTACAGCCACTATGGAGAACAGTGTGGAGATTCCTTAAAAAACTGGAAATAGAACTGCCATATGACCCAGCAATCCCACTGCTGGGCATACGCACTGAGGAAACCAGAATTGAAAGAGACACGTGCACCCCAATGTTCATCACAGCACTGTTTATAATAGCCAGGACATGGAAGCAACCTAGATGTCCATCAGCAGATGAATGGATAAGAAAGCTGTGGTACATATACACAATGGAGTATTACTCAGCCATTAAAAATAATACATTTGAATCAGTTCTAATGAGGTGGATGAAACTGGAGCCTATTATGCAAAGTGAAGTAAGTCAGAAAGAAAAACACCAATACAGAATATTAATGCATATATATCGGAGAAGGCAATGGCACCCCACTCCAGTACTCTTGCTTGGAAAATCCCATGGACAGAGGAGCCTGTTAGGCTGCAATCCATGGGGTCGCTAAGAGTTGGGAAGGACTGAGCGACTTCACTTTCACTTTTCACTTCCATGCACTGGAGAAGGAAATGGCAACCCACTCCAGTGTTCTTGCCTGGAGAATCCCAGGGACGGGGGAACCTGGTGGGCTGCTGTTTATGGGGTCTCACAGAGTCGGAAACGACTGAAGTGACTTAGCAATGCATATATATGGAATTTACAAAGATGGTAACAATGACCGCATATGCAAAACAGCAGAAGAGACACAGTTGTATAGAACAGACTTTTGGACTCTGTGGGAGAAGGCAAGGGTGGGATGATTTGAGAGAATAACATTGAAACATGTATATTACCATATGTGAAATAGATTGCCAGTCCAAGTTTGATGCGTGAAACAGGGCATTCAAAGCCAGTGCACCGGGACAGCCCTGAGGGATGGGATGGGGAGGGAGGTGGGAGGGGGGTTCAGCATGGGGGACACATGTACACCATGGCTGATTCATGTCAATGTATGGCAAAAACCACCACAATATTGTAAAGTAATTAGCCTCCAATTAAAATAAATAAATTATTTTTTTTAAAGGGTTTGCAGAAAAACTCCAAAGAAAGGGAGACAAAGATGAAGAAAAGAGTGAAAGCTTATAAAACAAATCAAAAATAAAATACAGAGGATTAAAAATCATAATAGAAATGTAAAAGTATTTATAGCTGAATTATAATGAGAATTCTATTCACCAAGACTTGTAGGTTGAAACAAAATTGTTACTTGGAAGAGAACAATTCTAAATTCTTGTATTTGAGGGAAAAGGCTAGACTTTAATTTGCTAGATATCCAAGTTAAGAATTTAGAAAAAACAACAAAATAAATCCAAAAAGTAAAGGGAAGAACAGAAAACAAGTGCAGATCAAAGAACAGGATCAAAAAGCCAGAAGTTAGTTCTTCAAAAAGACTGTGGCAATAGGCCAAGTCTAGTAATATTCAGCAAGGGGAAAAGCAGGCGAGGGGGACAAAGGTAAATAACATTAGGAATGAAAAGCTGGCCCTATTGATAGACTCAGCAGATTAAAGCAAGAACAAAGCAGCATTATGGACAATTTCTATGCTAATGATTTGACAACCATGAAAATGGACAATTTCCTAGAAAAAAAAAGAAGATTCATTCAAGAAGAAATAGAGTCTCCACAGCGCTAGAAGCGTTTAAAAAACAGATTCAGTAATTTAAAAATCTTCCCAGAGGCAAGATCTTTTTTCAGGAGGATTCTATCAAATTTTCAAAGACTATATTTAAAGTATACAAACTCTTCCAGAGAATAAAAGATAATATATTCACAGCCCATTCTAAGAAGGCAGGATGACTCTGATCCAAAACTAGAAAAGAATATGAAAATGACCAGCTTTCTTATTGATAGAATATTTTTATGACCCAAAGGTAGGGAAGAATTTCTTAAACAAAAATCACTGAACAGAAAGAACTGAAAACTTCTACATTAAAATTAATATATATTCATTGAGAACCACCATCCAGTGCACAAAGACATCATAAAATAAGGGAAAATTTCAAAACACATATAATAGACAAAGGATTAATATCTAGAGTATTGAAAGAATTCTTTAAATCAGAAAAACAAACAAAAAATGGACAGACATGAACTGGTATTTCACATGGAAAAGAATTACAAATAGCAAATAAACATAAGAAAAGATGACCAACTGCATTATCATTGAAGGAAATGCAAATTAAGACCATAAGAAGTTACATTTTAAATAGAATCCATGGCAAAAATTAAGAAATTTGACAATGCTATGCCCAAAGGATGCAAGTCAATGAGAACTCTTCTGCACTTGATTGGAAGGTAACTTGTTAGAACAATTGTGGTAAGCAATTTGCTCTTCCTTATAAATTCAAGTGTTCACATATCATAAGACACAACCACACCTTGCTTGAGTAACACCTTAGAGAAACTTGCCCATATGTACCATTACTAGAGTGATCATAACAGGACTGTTGCAAATAAGTGACAAATTTAAAATGTCCATCAGTAGGAGATGGGGTAAATAAACTGTGGAATATTCACACTGGGGACTATTTTATACCACTATCAATTGAACACAGAGGTTACGAGAAAAGGAACCGTCATGGAGCGTTGACGGGAGTTACTAACTAGTTCAGAGAATTCAATGAGCAATTTGGTATTATTTCCTATATATATATATACATTTTGTCATTTATTTCCAGTATGCATATGTGCTAACTCATGTCTGACTCTTTACGACCCTTTGGACTGTAACCTGCCAGGCTCCTCTGTCCATGGGATTTTCCAGGCAAGAATACTGGAGCGGGTTGCCGTTTCCTCCTGAAGAAGATTTTTCCAACCCAGGAATCGAACCCTCATCTCCTGTATCTCCTGCACTACAGGCAGATTCTTTACTGCGGAGCCATCGGGAAAGCCCAGAGAACCTCTCAAACGGGTCCATGAGGAGGCATGTGCGAGGATGCTCATTTCAGCACTGTTTGTGAAAGCAAGACTCACCTCCAAAGGGACAAGTAGAATGTGACAAGTGTATGTGATGGAACACTGTGGAAACTGCAATAGGCAGGAAAACAAACCAGACTCACCAAGTGCACATAAAGAGTTCTTTAAAACATAACATCGAGTGGGAGAAACAGCATTTGATTAGCATTTCAGCTATACTTATGTAAATTTAAATAAACATACACACCACCAAACATTCTCAAAGTACACCAACGTCTAAATACTATTGAAGTAGAGGAAGTTCACTTCTTAAATACAGCAGTTCAGCTGTATTTCAGTTCAGTCGCTCAGTCGTGTCCGACTCTTTGTGACCCCATGAACCACAGCACACCAGGCCTCGCTGTCCATCACCAACCCCAGGAGTTCACCCAAACTCATGTCCATCGAGTCGGTGACGCCATCCAACCATCTCATCCTCTGTCGTCCCCTTCTCCTCCTGCCCTCAATCTTTCCCTGTATCAGGGTCTTTTCAAATGAGTCAGCTCTTTGCATCAGGTGGCCAAAGTATTGGCGTTTCAGCAGCAGCAGACTGAGTGTCTAAGAGGCAAAATGGCATTGGAAGTGGGGATGGAAGAGAATAAAATAAACGTGGGGGACTTCTTTAGTGGTCCAATGGTTAAGAACCTGCCTTCCAATGCAGGGGGTGTGAGTTTGACCCCTGGTCAGGGAACTGAGATCCCATATGCCAATGGTCAACCAAACCTGAGTGCCCCAACAACAGAGCCTGCTCGCCACAACTAGAGAGAAGCCTGGGCACTGCAACTGAGACCCAACATAGCCAAAAATAAGTAAATTAATGTTTTTAAAAATGAAAATATTAGTATAAAACAAAAGAAGATGCCTGCATAGATTAAAGCAGGGATCAGGCCAGCAACTGCAGTGTGCACTCAAACTCCTCTCTGTGCAGTTGAGTCTCTCACAAACGCATGCACACACACACAGTCATTCATTTTCAGGGAGGTTTTAAAACTACCCATAAATCTACTGAACCCTCGGATCTTATAGCCTTTGTTTTATCACAACAATTGACTTGTTATCAGAGACCAGGTTAGTTCGACAGGACTTACACCAGTAATTGTCAAATTCTTCTCCAAATTCCCACAGATAGAACATTGCTTGGTTATCTTCTAGAATTGTTTTCAATTTTTTCTATCAACTATTAGATATGTGGGCTTTCCCTGTAGCTCAGCTGGTAAAGAATCGGCCTGCAATGCAGGAGACTCCAGTTTGATTCCTGGGTCAGGAAGTTCTCCTGGAGAAGGGATAGGCAACCCACTCCAATATTCATGGGCTTCCCTGGTGGCTCAGATGGTAAAGAATCCACCTGTAATGAAGGAGACCTGGGTTCGATACCTGGGTTGGGAAGATCCCCTGGAGGAGGGCATGGCAACCCACTGCAGTATTCTTGTCTGGAGAATCCTCATGAACAGAGAAGCTTGGCCGGCTCCAGTCCATGGGATCACAGAGTTGGATACGGCTGAGGGACAAAGCATAGCATTAGGTCTGTAATTCCTAGGATCTCCCTTTTGAAAAACAGGTCATATTTTTCCCAGCTTTACCTTTCTTGTGTCTCTCCCATTCTCCAAAAATTTTCAAATATGGACAATAATAATAATCTTAAAATAATAAACAAGATAAAACCTGCGAGTGCTTTCAGGACTCTGGAATGTGACCTGTCTGAGCTTGTTGGGGTAAATGCATTTAAAGCAGCTTTTTGATTTCTTTGCTAACTCATTAATACTTGCTGCATCTTCATACTAAGACATTGATTACTCACTAAAGGCCACAGCTTTTGCAAAAAGCTTCTGTGATTTAGAACAATACATAAAAATATAAACATAGCATGGAGACAGAACTAGCAGTGGAATATGAAACTGCTCATTCAATATTCAACTGACTATGTTTAAAAGGAATTTACATGGTGATGTCATGAGTAAGAACCAGAAATGTGAATTCTAGTTTCCTATTGCCCATTAATGACCTTCATCTGTAAAATGGTGCATATATTTGTCAGGATCAAATGGGACAATGGATGCAAAATATCCCTGTAAATGTCAAAGAATTTCTAAAAAATGAACATTTTATTTTTTTATTTCTACAACTGTGTCTGAAGAAGTGGAAGGGTGTATTCACTAAGATGTGTCTTGTTACTCAAGCAGTAAGAGGGATGTATTAGTTGAGCGTCTGGAGAAGCTAGATGGGCAGGCAGTGCCCACCTCCCCTCCCTCAGTTTTCAGCCCCAGGTCCTCCGCTCATGCCCACTTTCACAGTCACATGATGCCAACAGCACCCAGGGCCATCACGCAGCTGGTGGTACAGACCTGGAAGAAACTAGGGCTGCAACCCTAAGAGTTTAAATGACACCCCTGCAATTGTGTCTTCCGTTCTGAGTAGCCTGACTTGGGATGCGTGTCCACCCTCTACCCATCCCTGCGGCCAGGAGCCTGGGACATGTGGATGGGCGGAAGCCAAGCAGAAAGCCTGGCCAAAGGAGCAGGCGTGCGCAGCTCCAGAGGGCAGCACTCCTGTGTCCCTGAGAAGTAGGTCCTAGAGAGTCAGTCAATACAAGTAGACGCTGTGGACCCCTGGGAGAAGAGGCAAGGCTTGGACTGAAAGTCCTTTGAGAGTTGGGAATAGGACAGCCTTCCTCACCACCCACAGGCCAGACCCCCAGGAAAGCCCTGGATCTCACCCCATGACGATTTCCCTCATCCCTGCACACTCCTCTCCCCAATTCTTCTCTGGACTTGTTCCCACCTTGGCTCCTAAACCCACAGGCTGAGGAAGTTGTGTGCAGCCACTCTGGTCATTTCCCAAGCCCCCCTCCCTGTCAGCTTACTGGCAGCCTGTGCCTAGCATTCCAGGCCAACATCAGGTACCGTTCCACCCTAATCCCACATGACCATTCAAAGCCACGCTACCTTCTTCTCTCCTTTAAGAGTCTGTGACCCAAATCATAATTTTCCTCCTTTCCTCTGACTTAATTTCATTTCTTTTACTGGTTCCTCTGTTTTGACAAAGGAATGCTGATGTGTTTCTGGCCTCTCTTCAGGGTTCTGTTCTTTTGCTATTGCAGGTTCCAGAGGACTTAGCGTATGCACTCTGCGTGGATGACTTACAGGGGTAAATACACCCAGCCACCTGGAGGTATCTGACTTCCCCAGGCATCCTAAGTCAACTACAGGTCTCTCCAACTCAAGCACTCAAACCAAAGTTGATTGTTATTATTATCTGATCCACCTTGGAATAAAAACAAACAGAAGCCAGCGGCTTTCTGGTAAGTGGTGCTCAGGGATGGCACCGTACAGCCACCTGAGACAGAAGCCTCAGGGCTCCTCCCCGGCTCTCTCCACCTGCCACATCAGCCAGGGACGCAGCTCTCCCCTTAACCCCCAGCCCCTGTCCCGTGGTATTCCCGTGTGTACATCCGAAGTATCGTCCTAGGTAAACACTCTCTTCCCCCAGCTGGTCTCTCTGCTTGCATTGTGTGCATCATCTGCACACCTAAGGCAAAGAAAAAGAAAATATAAAAATCAGATCATAGCACCTTTCTTACGTAAAACCCTCTGTTGTTTCTCAGTGCAGAGCAAACTACACGTTGTCTACAGAAGCTGCTGTTTGCTCTTGTGGACAGTGTCTGCAACAACTTCATTTAAGTCAACGAATGAGATCACTCATCAGAGTAGAAACAACTTCATTTAAGTCAACGAATGAGATCACTCATCAGAGTAGAACTGATCAGATCCAGTGTCCTCCTTAACCTGGTGTCTCCAGCACCAGGCCCTTGGCAAGTTAGGTCCTTGTCTGCCTTACCGCTCACACAGCTTCAGGAAGCGGGTCCTTGGAGTGGCCCCATCTCACAGGCAATGAAACAAAGGGACAGAGAGGTGAAGAAGCTTGCTGAAGAGACGTAAGTAGCAGAGCCGGCAAATCAGTAAATAGGACAGCCTAACTCGAGTCCACATTTCTAGCCATCTATCCAAGGCCCTGTGCTTGTCTATGTGGGTTCCTTTAACCAGCCCAGAAATAAGCCAAAAGTTATTGAAATTACTGTGGACATACAAGTGAGGGTCACAGCTCACCTTCAACCAAGCATACAAATGGCAAGATCAAAGCTGACCACAGGGAAGCCCCACGTGTAAGGCCAGTGCTGAAGCCCAGTCATTTGCAGGGAAGGCCGGGCCTCGCTGGGATTCTCCCAGGTATGAGGGCTCTCAGTGGCTGTGGTCACCTCCTCCAGGCCTGGATGGGTGCAGAGTGCCCTGCTCGCCTTGATGAATGACTCTCTCCATAAAGACAGTCTTGGGGATGACACTAACAGAGAGCCTCTGCCCCTGTGTGTTAGCAGAGCAGCAGGGCCATCAGCTGTTGGCGAGTATCCCAAGGCTGCTCTGAGGCTGTGCAAGAATTCTAATGAAATGCAAAGCATTCATCAAACAGGAACACAATAGATTTTTCAAAGCTCATGCTCAGTCCTTTAACTGAACAACCACTGTCCCTCTTTAGCAAGCACTACAGGCATTTCCCTGCTAGTAGGGAAAGAAAAAAAAAAACAACTTTACAAATTGTCTTATCATTTTTGTATTTTCTAAGTTTTAGGTTATGGACATGTTCTATTATTATAAGGAAAAAGACTTTATAAATATTTTTAACATTTTTTTCCAAAGTCATGTACTCCCATGGTTCTCATAGGTGGTTCATTAACAGAATCAACAGGGAAGATGTGTTCAAATGCAGACCTACTGAATCAGACTCCTTAGTGCTGGGGTCGAGAACCTGGGGAAAGTGTGTCTCAGCTCACAAGCTCAGAAGTCCAGGCCTCTTGTCTATGTGAATCGAGTTGAATGACCAATGCATTTCCTGTCTCTCTCTGCTTAACAGCACCTAGATTTTATTTCCGTAGCTACCTCTCTGTCCACATCCCGTATTTTTCCAGAATAAGCTCATGCCTTCTCTCATTCCTTCTCTCATTCCACTAGTAGTCCCTGGTTGGTTTAAATCAGGCTTGGGTTCAAGGGTGAACACCTATGCAATCAGAGCTGATCTCAGGACTTGATCAGAATGCTGGGGCAGAAACTCTCAGCATCTCACCAAAGCTGAACAGGAACCCCAGAATCCCAGGCCTATGGCAGCCATCTTTAAACCACGAGTAGAAACAGGTTTGGGTGGAAAATGACACCGTGGAAGCTGAAGCAGGGAGATGGAAAGAAACCGCAACCTTCTGGATCAGCCAATCATGGAGCCTGCCTAGGCTCTGAAAGCTCAGGTACGTGAAATGATAAACCCTTTCTTTGAAAGGGCTGACTGAAATGAGATATTCTGTCCTTTGCAACGTGGAGTCCTGACAGCTGTTTATTGTTCTTGGTTTCAGCTGCAATACCACGTACTGATTTAATCTAGTCTGGTACTCTTTTGGAACACTACAACCAAGTTCTAGCTACCCTCATGGCAAACAAACAACATTAACTAAAAATAAAAAAAAATCACTGGATGCAGGACACAATGCCTTTCTCCCCATCCGTGATCATGACAACTGTCCTTGTATAACAAGACCCTGGCTTCAGGGCTCCTCAGCTCCCAAACTGGCCCCGGGCTCTACCTCAGCTCCACCCTTAGGTCTCCCAGTGCTACGGTGAGGCCTCTAGTTCTGGGCAGTTGCCTCTGACTTGGACTTTGCTTCTCGGCCCACTGACCCTCTACTGAGATAGCCGGTGTACCACTTCAGTCCATTTTCTCCCAGACATTGGCTCTCCGATAGGCTTGCTGCTGCTGCTAAATCACTTCAGTCGTGTCCGACTCTGTGCGACCCCATAGATGGCAGCCCACCAGGCTTCCCTGTCCCTGGGATTCTCCAGGCAAGAACACTGGGGTGGGTTGCCATTTCCTTCTCCAATGCATGAAAGTGAAAAGTGAAAGTGAAGTCGCTCAGTCGTGCCCGACTCTTAGCGAACCCATGGACTGCAGCCTACCAGGCTCCTCTGTCCATGGATTTTCCAGCAAGAATACTGGAGTGGGGTGCCACTGCCTTCTCTGCTCCGACAGGCTTAGCTTTTCCTGCCAGGAGGGAGTCTCATCTCCCACAAGGCCAGGATGCATGAGCCCTGGAAGGCACTCAGTGTTTCTGATAGGGAGATGACTGGCCTGGACTGGAAATACTAAAGTTACAATGAATAACAAGCATCAGTCTTTCCTAATAAATAAAATGAGATCACTGAGCTGGAGATCACTCTGAGATTTCTTCCAGTTTTAAGATTCAAGAAGCTAGAGACACACCCCTTACAAGCCTACCACTAGTGTGATCCTGGAGGTCAGAGGACTCAATAATCAATACACACCAGCTCAGTGGCCTCAGGACACAGCGGGAGCCTGTATCACATCCATCAAGCTGCCATATGGGGCCTCTACTCTGTCTACAAACTGATACACAGAACACAAAATATATTAAAATTGAGTGGTGGGATATAAACCACTATTCCAAAAGCTGACAACACAGAAATCAGGAAATGCACATTTTAAATATTCTCATTTTACTTATTCATCCAAGTCCTCCATATATGACCAGTATCCTAGAAACTATCCAAGGAGTTAAAAATGTCACTTACCACTAACTTGCACAACTTAAGAGTATCAGAAATTATAGTGGAGTCATCGCACTAAGTCATTTCAGCAGTGTCCGACTCTGTGATACCATTGACCATAGCCCGCCAGGCTCCTCTGTCCATGGGATTCTCCAGGAAAGAATACTGGAGCAGATTGCCATGCTCTCCTCCAGGGCATTGTCGCAACCCAGGGATCGAACATGCGTCTGTTAACATCTCCTGCATTGGCAGGTGGGCTCTTTACCACTAGTGCCATCTGGGAAGCGTCATCTGTCATTTATTACCATTGTCTGAGTGAACTCAAATAAAGCACCTGAATTTAGTCAAATGAAATTAAAGTTTTTTATAATGTTTTTGAAGGCTATGAAGTCCTTGAATCTTACAAATATTTGAAATTCTAAGTAGTTGTTAGAGAATTCACGGGCTGGTTATAGGAGAGAGTAGTTTCATGGTATAGACTAAATGACTTTAGTTTTTTTCCAATCTGTAGCCACTTCCAAGCAATTATAATTTGTATGACTAGACCATGGCCCCGATGAACTCTTCTTTTAAAATTATACGTGTTTATTTTTTATCATGTTGGTGGTTAAAATTTAGGGTTCTGTAGATGGTTGGATTTGAGCTTCAGTTCCAGCCCCAAGATATATTAGTCATGTGATGTTGGGCAAGTTACTTAAATTCTCTTACCTCCAATTTCCTTGTCTATAAAAGGAGTATAATAACATTAAATATTAAATAATATTTATTATTAATAAATTTCCGTTTATATAATTTATCTAATATATTTTATTTATGTAAATAAATTATAATTAAATATTAAATATTGAAGAATTAAATATTAAAGACCTCATAGGGTTATAGTGAGGATCACAGGAGAAAGTACAGTCCCTGTTTACATCAACACCTCCATTACTGTATCCACTAAGAGCAGTACTTATGAGTCACTGTGGAAAAACAGAGAGAAAAGTCTTCTTTTCCTTGGAATAAAAAGAGCCCAACCCCAAGGAAACACACAAGGGCCACTCAAAACAGTATTTAGCAAAGGTCAGTATTTCGTGGGACCCAGACTCCCATAGCCCCGTCAGGGTTGGGGCTGTGCTGAGAGGGAAGGAACGTGAGTGGGCCCCTCATCCCAGTCTGCGAGTTTATGGTGAACAGCAGGAGGCTGGGAGAAGAGAAGTGGCAGAGGCAGTGGAGCTGCACAGGATTCTGAATGTGGACAGCGTGAGAGGGAAGAACCCAGAGGTTCAGGACACACTCCCCCAAACACGGCACCTTGCATGCTGAACATGTGAAGCCCAGCAGAGGAGTCTGAGAAAACAGGAGACGCAGGAAGCTTGCTCTGCTCTCCTCCCCTCCACCTTCCTCCCTGAAACACGTGGTAAAACCTTCCTGTGAGAGGTGTGCTCCCTACACGTGCAGCAGAGGAGCAGCCTCACCTCCCAAGATGAGGGAGACAGAGGAGGACCCTAGCAGACAGTCCTTGCTCAGTCCCCAGGTCACTGCACTGACCTCACACCCCCAAGCTATGATATTCGTCCACCACGGCCCACCCGGCACCACATCAAGCACAGAAATATGCAGGTCTGTTTCCTCTGGTCTTCATTTCCTCATTAAGGCTCCACCTCAGGGAAAACATCTATCAAACAAATGTGTGTGCTTTTCTCTTGTTACTTTTCTTGTCACTTCAATTTTCACACTCAGCCAGGGACCCTAAAAGGGTAAAGGAAAGCCGCCTTCTCTGCTACAGAAGAAACCAGACCAAAATAGAATAAAAGCCATTTGCTTGGGCTCAGGGTCACTACCCCCTCCTTAAAGAAGAGACATTACAGGTTTCTATCAGAATTTACTACATATCATCTGTAGTGTGTTGCTTAATGCTTTAAAGTTCATATATAGTCAGTGTCATATAGTTCTAATTTTAGAGACAGATTGGGTCATTCTTCATTTTTTTCTTATAAGAATGTCCCAAGATTAAAGAAAAAAAAATCTGAGTATAGTAACAGATAAACAATCCAGCCCCGATGAACTAGAGGTCTTCTGTCATCCCAGAGTGAGCAAAACCAGGAACACTATTTCGTTCACGTTCTGAGGCAATGCACGTTACTATGACGTGAACTGCTTTATGCAGCTCTGAAATCAGATGAATCCTATTTGTGACAATCAGATTAGAGTAACTCCTTCAGAAACGCAATATGTAAAGCAGTGTTACATATCACTTCCTAGAAGCCCCCCAAATACACAGAAATCTCCTAGCAAGCAGAGGTCTTATCCCTTTAATAAGTAATGAGGTAGGGGCTTTCCTGGAGGCTCAGTGATAAAGAATTCGCCTACCAATGCAGAAAGAAAGTGAAGTCGCTCAGTCATGTCCGCCTCTTTGCGACCCTGTGGGCTGTAGCCCACCACACTCCTCCATCCATGGGATTTTTCCGGCAAGAGTACTGGAGTGGGTTGCCATTTCCTTCTCCAGAGCATCTTCCTGACCCGGAGATCGAACCCGGGTCTCCCACATTGTAGGCAAACGCTTTACCGTCTGAGCCACCAGGGAAGCCCTGCAGGAGACATAGGTTCAGTCCCTGATCTGGGATGATACCACGTGCTTCAGAGCAACCAAGCCTGAACACCGCAACTACTGAGCCTGCGCTCTAGAGCCTGGGAACACCGCTACTGAGCCCACGTGGCGCAGCTACTGAAGCTGGCACCCTAAAGCCTGTGCCCCACTGCCACGAGACGCCCGCGCACCACAACTAGAGAGGAGCCCCTGCTCACCGCAACTGAGGAAAGCCCAGGCAGCAGCAAAGACCCAGCACGGCTGAAAATAAATAAATGAGTAATCAGGTGTCCCAACAAGTTTTCCCAAAGTAACAAAAACCAGAAACAACTTCCTGGAGCCGTGCAGAATCATCTTCGCCATCTTCATTGAACAGTCAGATGAAGGTGGAATTCCTGTACCCCAACCCAGAGCATCCAGGAACCAGCGCTGTGTTCAGAGCTGGTTCTAGAGCTGTCACGGCCCATGGAGCAGGCCGTCTGCCCTGCAGAGACGGAGGGAAAGCAGGCGTGCCGAGCTGGGAGCTCCGGAGCTGCACACCCCAGGCGCTCTTATCTGAAGCCTTCTGGAGGCCACGCTGCAGACAGTGCTGTGGATGCCAGTCCCCCACTGATCACTCCCTTCAGAGTAAAGAGTGAACGAGGACGGCAACAGTGCCAGCAGCGGACGTTTGGGAGGGCCGATTATGCGCCAAGCACCAGTGTAACTGCTTCAGTCCATACTAAAACGTTCCATTTCCCGCAAGCCTACAAGTAGGCAGTCAGGATACCCGTCTTACAGATGGGGGCGTTGGGACACCGGCCTGTTAAGTATCACAGCCAGAGCCACAAGCTGGTGAGGGACACAGCAACGATTTTCCATTAAGCTACTTTACCCTAGAGCTCACTTTCTCAACCAGCACTCTTACTGCCTCCTGGAAAAGTGAGGTGTACTGGCTGTGTCCAATTTCCCCTGTTCCCAGACCTTCTTAGGGTTCTAAGCTTGCCTGGCGTAAAGAAAAGGGAAAGAGGAGGAACAAGGACCAGGAAGCTGTGAGGAGAGAGAAACAGGACTGATTTAACAAGCAAGCCTGTTGTTTAATTTCTATACCTGCTAAATATAGCCCTTCTTTCTTCCAAACTTTTTTACAGGAGAACAGAGTACATTTGACTGACAGTTGAGCAGAGAAAGGACAAGAGCAAGTAAATTGTTATCTGTAGATCAGTGCACAAGTGTAAGGTATTTTCGCAGTGTTTGAAGCCGTAAGAAATTCCATGAAAGAAATCCTTCACAAAGACTAGCTCGCTGAAAGTCTGTTAACTCTTTGCAGCTTCTGGCACTTTTACCACGAAGAATTGGACCTTCATGTGCCACTGCTGTTGTTTAATCAGTTAGTCGTGTCCAACTCTTATGCAATCCCATAGGCTAGAGCCCACCAGGCTCCTCTGTCCATGGGATTTCCCAGGCAAGAATACTAGAGTAGGTTGCATTCCCTTCTCCAGGGGATCTTCCCAACTCAGGGATGGAACCATGTCTCCTGCATCTCCTGAACTGGTAGGTGGATTCTTTACCACCGAGTCACTTGGGAGCCCCATGTGTCACTATCACCAAGGGTGTAATTGAGGCATAAAGGGTGGTTCAGGAGATGGATGCAGAGAGCGTGCTCCAGTTAGTTAAGAGAATGAGAACAAGGATGCTTCCTCCTGTATCTGGCGTGTGTGTGGAACACCCCCTCCTCCCAGGAATGAGTGCTGGGGATACAGGAGGACCCCTAGCCTTAGGAGCTTATTGCCTAGTGCAGGGGTCTGCAAACGTCCACCTCTTTTAGGCTATGCAGGTCATAAAAGCTCTGTCCCAACTACTTAACTCTGCCTTGCAGCACAAAAGCAGCCATGAAAGTGTGAAAGTGAGTCACTCAGTCATGTCCAGCTCTTTGTGACCCCATGGACTACACAGTCGATGGAATTCTCCAGGCCAGAATACTGGAGTGGGTAGCCCCTCCCTTCTCCAGGGGAATCTTCCCAACCCAGGGATCGAACCCAGGTCTCCTGTGTTGCAGGCGGATTCTTTACCAGCTCAGACACAAGGGAAGCCCAAGCAAAACAGCTATAGATAGTATGTAAGTGAATGGACGCAGCTGTATCACAATAAAACTGTTAAAGAAAAAAAAGTAGCTGGCTATATTTGAGCCACAGACTAGTCTGCAAACTATTGTACCTAGACACCTAAAGAACGGCTTATGGGGAAAAAACAACTTCTGTGTTATTTCATGTTTAGATCTGCTTGCTACCTTCATCCCTGAACAGCTTTGATCTGGGTGTGGACTCTCTGGAACCCACTTAGCTCCTGGAGTGTTTGGAGCTGCTATTCCACTGTCTGTGAGCGCTGGTGTCTTCAGTCAGTTGATTCTTCATCCTTGAAGTCCAGGAATCTTGTTAGGATATGGCTTAGTGATCCCAACATAAAAGGCTTTGTTTTCCACAAGAGATTTTAGCTCCTTTATAATTATTGATGTGATAAGGATGTTTGTCATCTTATTTTATATTGTACTTTCTTTTCTGGTTTCAAAACTTCCTCACCATCTCGTGTTTTGCTTTTTGTTGTCTGCTGCTTCTAATCCTAGTAGCATACGTAGTTTTATCCAAGTAGGTTACTTTTATGATCGCAATTTATACTGTATCTGCTAAATCTGTAAACAGTGATGAATTTAATATATTATCCTTTCTCCTTCCTTCACTTCCATCATCCAATTACTCAATCAAGTAATTTCACAGATACCTTTATAATATTCATTTATGTGATGGCTTAATATTTACTATTTAATATTTTCTTCCAATTTTTGTGCTGAAGTCCTATTTGATATCTTCTTTTTTCTTACTATTTTTTCTCTGAGTTTATACATTTCTGCTTTATGTTCCAGTTACACAGTGGTAATACAATTAAATTGAATTAATTTGTGTTAGAAAAATTGGGAGGCCTGTGTTGTTTAGATTTCCTGTTCCAGGTGTATTTGAATATTGTGTGTGTGTGTGTGTGTGTGTGTCCCTCACCCCTAATGGAGATAGACAACTACAGGGGGTTTTGCAATGCAAAGACTTTTCCCTCCTCCTCCACCACAGACAGCTTCTTGCAAACAAGGCTCACCTATGTGATTCTTCATGTAACCTCAGCTCCTCTGTCATCTGGAAAAAATCTAGATGAGGTCTTGGGAGCTCTGGCAACTGTCGAGATGTAGAGTTTTTACCTGCAGGTGCTCTCACCTGGAGATGACTTGTTTCTGGCTCTTTTGAGCTGTGACATTTCTCTGTGCTTCTTGCGCATCCCTTTGCTGGACCCACTGCTTTTGGCAGCCCCTCCATCAGCTTTTCAATTTGGAATTTTTGCTGCCCTTTAGTTTTGCTAAAAATGGAGTTTGTGTTTACATTCTTCATTCACCTTTTCACTTTTGAGAACAATGTATGAAAATCCCTTTTTCTTTACAGACTCTCAATAGATATTTACATCAGTAAGTTCTGATTTATATTTCCCTTTTCAGTCTTGAGATAATTTCCTTTTTTGCAAAATGATGTCATGAAGCCATGGGCAGAGAGAGTCAGAAACAAAAGTCATGGTATCAGATGACTCTCCATATGGAGTTGTGGGAGCATTTGCTCAGCAAATGCTTTTTCAGGTACTCAATATATATGCAGAGTACATCATGTGAAATGCCAGGGCTGGATGACTCACAAGCTGGAATCAAGATTGCCAGGAGAAATATCAACAACCTCAAATATGCAGATGATACCGCTTTAATGGCAGAAAGCAAAGAGGAATTCAAGAGCCTCTTGATGCAAGTGAAAGAGGAGAGTGAAAAAGCTCTGAAAAACATTCAAAAATCAAAAATCATGGCATCCGGTCCTATCACTTCATGGCAAATAGATGGGGAAAAAGTGAAAACAGTGACAGATTTTATTTTCTTGGAATCCAAAAGCATTGCAGATGGTGACTGCAGACATGAAATTAAAAGATGATTGCTCCTTGGAAGAAAAACTATGACAAACCTAGACAGTATATTGAAAAGCAGAGACATCACTTTGCTGACAAAGGTCTGTATTCAAGGTTATGGTTTTTCCAGTAGTCATGTACAGATGTGAGAGTTGGACCATAAAGAAGGCTCAGTGCCAAAGAATTGATGCTTTTGAACTGTGGTGCTAGAGAAGATGCTTGAGAGCCCTTTGGACTTCAAGATCAAATCAGTACATACTAAAGGAAATCAACCCCAAATATTCATTGGAAGAACTGATGCTGAAGCTGAAGCTCCAATTCTTTGGCTGCCTGGTGCAAAGAACTGACTTATTGGAAAAGACCCTGATGCTGGGAAAAATTGAGGTCAGGAGGAGAAGGGGGTGACAGAGGATGAGACGGTTGGATGGCATCAACAACTCAATGGATATGAGTTTGAACAAACTCCAGGAGATAGTGAAGGACAGGAAAGCCTAGTGTGCTGCAGTCTATGGGGTCACAAAGAGTCAGACACAACTTAGTGACTGAATGATGAACAATAACTCTATGTGCAAAAACTGTGCAAAGCAATGGTAAAATTTTAAGATATATAAATATGCCCATAGAAGCACACTCTCCAGATGGGGATAAACTGTAGCCCAATATCTCTATTTAGAAAGGCCTAGAATCTGCTTCCTTAAAATGTATGACTTCTTGAAACCTCAGCTTTCTTATCTAAAAAATGGTTTTGTTGATACTACCTACCCTTGTGACTGTTGTGAAAAGTATACAAGTTGATGCCAGTTTTTATATATGAAAGTCGTAGGGGATATTAATAAGATTAGACTGGTAGGTCAGGGCCAGAATGGAGAACTTGAAGATCTCATTAAGAAATTTCATCTTTAGACTATGGGTTCCCCGCAGATAATGATATGATGAAAATGGTGCTTAAGGAAGATTTTCTGCTCAGTCATTAATCTGCAGAAAAACGAGGCAATGAAGAGGCTAACAGCAAAGAGACTGGGGAGGAGGTAGATCAGTTAGCTGTTTCTTCTACACGGCGGCCACTGAGATATCTTAAGGGAAATAGCATTGGCACTGACCAGGAAAAGAGGCATCTAAGTTATCACAAGAGATGCTGGCTGCAAGCAACCCTTACGTCTGCACCAGAGCATACGAGCTGAATGGCAGCCCTACCCCTGAGCGAGAGAGTCCACTTCTGAAAGTGCTATTAACTCTCGTAAAAGGATGATGCTTCCAGAGTTGGTTAATTGTGCCACTAGTCGAAATGCCAGTGCCCATCACGTCCCTCAGAGCCTGCCCTTCCGCACCCCCAGATCTAAGGGGGCCTCTGGTGGCAGCCTCTCTCTGTCCCTGGGGCTGTCTCCTCCCCATGTGGAGGGAGGTGACACCCAGGGACAGTGCTCCACAATGCCTCAGGAGGTTGATGGACAGAATTAGCGCTTACTCACCTCCAAGGCGGGACAACTCTGAGATATGGCCTACACTTCATCCCCAAGGTCCCAGCAGGACTGAGGCTCAGTGATCAGGAGTGAAGCCTGCTCATTAAGGCATAGCATGCTGACCGCCTTCCTTCCCCTGTCATTCCTCACTTCCCTGCGGACGCTGCCTGAGATTACTCCCAAATAAACTTCTTGAACTTAAATATCTTTCTCAGAATGGTCTTCTTGAGGAGACTGTATACATATAGACTTTCAACCTCAAGTTTGTCCAAAAGACATTCTTCTCAATTTAATAGAGAAAAAAATACTTTTCAGAAGGCCCACAAGCCTTCTCCACACATGTCACTGGCCCACAGTGGGGTCACACATCCCTGGCCAAATGTAATCACACAGAGAATGTGATGAACACGATGGGCACCACACAGCAGACACTTGAGCACCACTGGGGTCAGGTGACCGAGGAAGCGCGCCTCTGGATGAGAGCCACAGTCTTCCTGGAAAAGGCTTCTCTCATAAGCGGGCACAGGCAATGAGTGTCTGCTGTCGCTGTCATTGTTTCACTGCCCTGGCAGAGAAAACCTGCGTCTGGATCCTGGACTGGACTTATCACCCAGTGAGTTCTGAGCTTTTCATCTTCCTTTAGAGAAATAAGAAGTTTTAGCCTTCAACTCTGTGAAGAACCTACCATGAGTCTGACATGCACATTTCTACGGCAACGGGCTTAATACATCTTCATCGCCCATATTAGGATAACATTTTCCATAATGATTAGGTATTCATACCACTTTTCCCTTCATTGATCTGAGTGCTCAGACCTACATTAGAACCACTTAGGAGTAGCTGTGCCACACGCCAGCCCTTGATTATACAGCAAAATGTCGAATATCCCCACATGCATGCACAGCTTCACACCTAACACAGGTGTAGAAAGGTTGCCTAGAAAGCACTTATTCTTATCCAGTCTTTGCAGCCAAGACACCTAATGATCAATAACCTGGGCCATAAAGGGTCTTTGGAAACAGAATCTAGAGTTTATTCTTGTTTTGTATGAAGGTTTCCTCACCAGACTTCTCTTCACAGCCAGGAGCTGGTTCCAGACACACCCTTTGCCTCAGTGTGGGACCCTGGCTGCCATTTTGCTCCCTGAACTTTTCCTAGATCCCAGGCACCGAGATGGTTCACTGAGATTATCTCCCAAAGGGGAAACCCTTCTGAGGAGGTCACAGAGCGAGAACTCCCCCCGGCTGGGACTGTCAAACACCTCACGGCAGACAGGGGAAGAGAAAGGAGAGTGTCTGGGACCTGGAGCTGTCCCTTCAGTGTGGACTTGAGGCCAGAGACTGGTGCTGTCAGCCATGTGCAGAGCACAGAGGGATGGAGTTTGCCTTCAGTTGGGGCTTTTATCTTTGTTGGCATGGAAATAAATTGGTTCCACTTTTTATTTCCTCTGTAAAAGTCCTTTAAATTCTAACAAGCTAATGGAGCCAATTTCTTTTGCCACCCCAATCCAAGTCCATTAACCCCACCCTACTTTTCATCGTAACCTGTGCCCCTTTCTAAGCCAAGCAATCATTCACGTTAAGTCTGTCCTGTAGGAGGAAAGATTCAGAGGTGTCTGACAGTTCCTGCTTGAGACAGAGATTCAGGGAGGATGTCAGGCAGCTGAGTCCTTCAGAGACTGCTTGTCAATCTTGGCCTTTGGGCTGACATCCAGGAAGATGGGCCATTAGCAGGAAGCCATCTTTCGACCTTCACTAATGGTGGGTGCTGCAGAAGTGGGAGGCATGGTGAGCCCCATCCTTGGAAAAAAATGCAGAAGGCCCTCCACAAAGGACAAAGAAGCTTCCAGTTTCTGTCTCACTGAAGAGGCAGGCACTGCACAGAGAAAGATTAAAGTCTTTTGAAGCTGATTCTCAACGCTGTATTACCCTACATTTGTTATTTTATCTCCCTGTTTTTGCATGATATTAATAGGAAAGCCCAATATGGAAGACCCTTGTGGTCCCAAATCAGGAAATGGAGTGAGACAGGGCAGAAGGTCTGGGTCCCACCAACAGCTGGTTTCAGGAGGAACAGAAACCAATGTTACATAGTGAGTAACAGTAGCTTTAGGAAGAGACAAAGTCAAATTGGGGGATTTCAGAAAGAAAAGGCAAGTGGAAGAAGATGTTCTTGACCTCAGACAGGTCTATGGCAGTCAGACCAAAGCCAGAGCTCTAGGAAGCACTGTGGCACCAGGAGCTGCATGACTTTTTAAGTCTAGGCCTATACCATCCAATATGGTGACCACTCGCCATGTCACTACTGAACTCTTGAAACGTGGCTGCTCAGAATTAAGATATACACTCAATTTTGGAGACATGTATTTGTTGCTCATTAGTTTTTTATACTGCATGCTGAAATGACCTCAACTGTAATATGCTAGGTTAAATAAAACATTATTAAAATTAATCCCCCTTGTCTATTTTCACCCATTTTACACATACACAGTCCATATCTCTTATCTACTGAACACCACTTGTCTGTGCAGCCAGAGCAAAAGCTGCCCCACTTGGAGCAGCACAAGACTGGAAACACATATTTTCCATTCCCATTGACTCAAGCATGTCTGAGAGCTGTTTTAGACAATGACTAATTGACTAGGAGAGAACTAATCTTGCTTGTTTAATTCCAGACCAAAACGTCCAGGACATGGGACAGGAGGCAGGCAACAATTTAGACTATAAACCAGCCACCTAAACGTCACCAAACTCTCAATTCCCTGAATATATGGATAAAGGTCACACTCCTAAGCTGTTTTTATAGGAGGAAGACCCCCACCAGATGAAAACTGCTGACCACAAGCACTCAGACACCAGATTGTTTAAAACCAAACATTGGTGATGCTCAAAACTTTCCTTTGATGCCAACCAATGGGAGATCTGTGCACAAGCTGATCACGCACACTGCAGCCCCTCCCTCATATTGCCTTTAAAACCTCCGTCTCCTGGGGATTCCCCTGGTGGTCCAGTGGTTAAGAATCCGCCTTCTAATGCGGGGGATGCGCATTCCATCCCTGGTCAGGGAACAAAGATCCCGTATCCCTCGGGGCAGCTAAGCCTCCGTACCACAATGAAGACCCAGCGCAGCCAAACAAACAACCAAAATAACCTTTGTCTCCTAACCAGTACCTTGGAGACGGTCTGAGGACGTATCTACCATCTTCCCAGGTTGCTGGTCTCCTAAATGAAGCAACTTTTCCTTTTCCACCAACACTCATCTCCTGAGTGTAGGTCTTTCCAGCGGTGAGCAGCTGAATTTGATTTCAGTACATTCGGACAAAGGGGTACAGAATTTTACAACTCTGGGTGGGTAAGGTCATCTGTGGAAATGTGCCCTCCTCCTCTGGACCCCAGAGCATCCTACTCCCATGAGAAGCACTGGCACCAGCCTCAGCAAGGCTATCAGGCAGGAGGGTTTGGACCTGCCTGGCAGCCAGGAGCACAAGCATGGCTTTATTTCATGCATTAACTCTTCCTTTTGCCTCCAGAAAAAAATCACCTTTGGGGGATGCTGACAACACAGGAAGCAGGAAAAGGTGTCAGTTCCCTTCTCTGCCCCAGTTTTTTCAGCTTTTGTTTGAGCTCCACTGGGTCATGGAAATTTGCCTCTTCTTGCTGCCCTGACTCGGCCCAGCAGTCTATTTCAATAAGCCGGCCATCGGGTGTGCCAGCAGCCTCCACTCTGCACTGAGGCACCAGCTCAAAATCATTTCATTACTCACGGTTGGGAGGCAATCTGAATATCCTGGAAGCCAACTTTGTTCTATTTACTCAAGTACTGAGGTCTTTCTTTATCCTATTGACTTATTACTGGGATTTGCAGAACATTTTGTGAATTCTGGTTGATTAGTAGGTTTTGATTTTAAAAAGTCTTTTTTTTTTTTTTCAGTTGTGTTTTACCTCTTTAAGAAAACCCATTCATCTGGTTAACAAAAATGAATGATTCATGCAAAGCACAAGCACTTTTTCATGCCCTCAATGAGCTCCCAGACTAATTGAGTGGGATAGATTTGTTTTCAAAAAATTACAGATACCATGAGAGAAATCTATACAGAACAAGGAGGTATGTAAGGGAGGGAGTGATCAGTTTTCCTCTGGAGAGATAAGAAAACATTCTAAGGGTCTTTGAGTTCAGACTCCCCCTCCTCCAACACACACATACACACACACACACACTCCTCCCCCAAGTGTGAGATCCAAATTAGCATATCTAAATGCCTCCAGACATTTCCACTTGCATGCCTCAGAACGTCTCAAACATAACATATATAATATATATTTCACTTTTTTCAAAGAAGCCATCCCTTCTCTGCCGCCCACGGTCCCTTCAGTTTCCCCATCTCAATGAATGGCCTCACTAACAACTCAGTTCCAACCCTCCATCTGTGGGTCACTCTCGGTACCTCGCTTTTCCTCCATATGGCTCGACCAGTCCACCTGGGATTTCTGTTAGTTCATCGTCATCTATTATCCAGGGTTAAGGCGGCTGACACTATACTCACTCACTTCCTCCACACCTTTCCCTTAAATTCTAAGTTCTAGGCAGCAACATCCATTTATTTCTACAGACATAAATCAGGTCTTGTCAGTTACCTGCTCATGCCTATCAATGGATCTTTACTGCACAGATAAAATTCCAAACACTTATCTTAGAATCTGTAAAGATGTCTTAAATAGGACACAAAAACCACTAGTGGTAAAGAATCCGCCTGCAGGAGACCCCGGTTCGATTCCTGGGTTGGGAAGATCCCCTGGAGGAGGGCACAGCAACCCACTCCAGTATTCTTGCCTGGAGAATCCCATGGACAGAGGAGCCTGGTGGGCTACAGTCCATAGGGTTGCAAAGATGCGTACATGACTGAAGTGACTTAGCACGCACAATGAAGGGAAATAAGATAAATTGAACTATGTTGAAATTAACAACTTTCAATCATCAAACAGAATTAACTGAAAAGGCAACCCACTGAGCAACAGATGGTATTTACAAACGCATACCTGACAAAGGACTCGTATTTAAAAATAAAAGAACTCAGACAAATAAGAAAATTAGAAACTACTCTGTAGAAACATGAGCCAAATATTTGACAAAAGAGAACATCCACATGGTCAACATACATATGAAAAGGGCTCAGCTCACTCATCGAGTCTCAATGCAAGACCACTGCATCCGTCAGGATGGCTGAAGTGAACAAGGCGTATGGAATAACATCCAGCGTTAGGGCAGGTATGGAGCACCTGGAATGCTCACCCACTTCTGCAGACAGCGTGACTTGGTACAAAATGGCAGGAAAACTATCTGGCAGTTTCTACTAAAGCTGAGCATATGCACACCCTACGCTCCATCAATCCTACCCTCAGCTACACACACACACACCCCCAAAATCGACGTATGCATGTGAACATGCTAAACTGCTTCAGTCATGTCCGACTGTTTGCAACCCCCCAGACTCCTCTGTATGTATACATACATAGGGCTTGCCAGGTCTCTGCATACATACATACACCTGAAGACAGCTACAAGACCACTGTCAGCAGCGCTACTCATAAATAAGCCCCAGATGGAAATTAACCAAAGGCTCACTGATGGCAGATGAATAAATAAATCTTGGTTTAGTCATGTAATGGATTATTCAACAGCAATGAAAGTGATTTAAATCACGGGAAATACATGCTTGAATTTCAAGGTCATACTGAACAAGAGACAGCAAAAGCGTGCTTACTGCATGACTTGTTTGCGCCACATTCAAAAGCAGGCAAAACTGACGAGGGTGATCAGAAGTCTGGTAAGTGCTTCTTGGGCAGGAGGGAGTCCATGGTGACTGGAAAGGGGACCAGGAGTGCTCTGGCTGCGGGCTGTGTTCCGTTTCCTGATTTGAATGTTGGTTACACAGCTATGTTTTGTGTGACAAAATTTATAAAAATTGTACTGTGGTTTACGTACTTTTCTCCATGTACCTCAAACTTTAATAAAAGTTTTTAAAAATTCACATTTCCAATCACAGCCCGAGGCCCCAGCCTGTCTCCAAGCTCACCCCAAGGCCCTTCTCCCCAGGTTCACCAGCTCCCACCCAGGGCTTCTCTTCAGCCTCAGGACGCTGTTCATCCTGCTCTCTCACTGGGCGGTCTCCCCTCGCCCTTCACCAGCTGGTTCGTGTTCTCCCAGGCACCTAAGCTTGGGTGCCTCCTCTTCCTGGTCACCACACCAGCAGGTCTCCAACTGATATTTTCTACTACAAGCCTCTGTCTCCTCCTTTGACAGCACCTATCACACTTTTGAACAAACAAATCTTTAAAAAAGTGTTGTCCAGGTGAACAAAAAAAAAAAGGACAGACACATAACACTGAATTTCCCTAACTGGTATGGAAAGAAAGGAAACGAGGTCAGGATGGAGGGCATCTGTCTCCAGCAGGGCCTCTGTGATGTGCTTACTAGGAGTGATTAGATACTGCTGCAACCTCGCAATGCATCTCAGGCTTTCAAAGTTGCTTCTGTGGTTGACTGGTGGGTAACTCTCTCCACAGGCTTTTTTCCTGCCTGGAAAGAGACCTAATGAAAGACAAATTAATAGGCACTGCCTGCAAACACACTGGTCAGAACACTGCACTTAAATGATCGTGCTCTGCTGGTGTCCTCAGGAAATGGAAGCCCTTCAGAAAGCTCGCCATTACTCTGTCAGGCGGAATATCCCTGCGCCCTCCACGGGCACTGGGACAATTTTCCTTCCCTACGAGGGTGTCCCTTTCTGACTCCAGTGTCCTCAGCAGGTGAGAGCAAGGTTTCTGAAAGTGAAACGATGCTTTGAGTTTATGTGCGTTCACTTGAGCCCTCCTTTGTAAGCTGCCGAGAGCTGTGTGATGGCCTCACCTTAGCGGAACTGCCTGTTGACCCGGCGTTCTTGACAACTTGAGCCTGTGGAAGGGATGGGTCAGCAAATCAGCTGAAATGAGAAGGCAGTGATTTTTATGACTGGTACAAGTCGTCTGATGGGAAATCACAGGGCATATAGAGCATCCCACATACATTTTTAACATGCTTCCTGTGATCCACATGGCTTTATTGGTGAAAGCATTTACAAGTAAGCATACTGTACTTGTATTATTATTTCCAATTCCCCATTAGAGACACTGCAACTGAGTCTGCAGTTTCTGATAAAGGCAGAGTCCATTTCTCAAGCACTGGTGTGGGACTCAGCTAAGCAACTTAACTTTCGCCAGCTGGGTGTGGGTGGCATCGTAACACCTCCGAGCACAGACCTTAGGAGGCATCATGCTTTCTTCTCCTGCTCACACTGCTCACACGGCCGTGAGAAGAGCATGGGTCAGGTAGCTCACTGGTGCAAGGAGTAAAAGAGACATGGAAAACACCTGGACCCAACCCACAGCTTCAAGGTGAGCTCCGACAAGCAAGGCCTCAGTCAGTCAACCTCATCCCCCGACCAACACACAGGTGCATGAGTGAGAAGATCAGCTCTGCTTCCACACTGAGTTTGGGTGGTTTTTAGGTCAGGAGTTTTGTGGAAAAAGAAAATGACACAACAAAAATCAGTCTACTTATGACTTGGCGCTCTCCTACTGCCCTTAATGAGTCAACGTCACCATCCCCTTCCACGAGGTCAGCAGCAACTCTCGGGCAGACAGCGTCCTCTCAGACCAGTGACGAATGACTGCGCATTCACGATGCGCCAAGCACTGAGAACACCAGGACGACTATCAGAGGCTCTCATCCTGGAAGAGCTCGTGTCCTGTGTGGGACACGGACACCCAGAAAACCACACCTGGAAAACCGTAGGAGTCTAAGATGGGCACTGGACTGCCTTCCCAGCCCAGGGGTGATGAGTGGTAACTCCACTGTCCAAGAGACACCATCTTTCACAGAGAGAAGACCACAGGCTGAGGAGGTGCAGAGCCCATGATGGGCCGGGAGGCAGGCATGGGGCCGCCACTGGGCACAGAGTGACCAGCCCAGTGACGAGTCCCTCCAGTCCTCAGACGGCGGCGGGATGGCATGTGGGGCAGCTCCATATAAACCAGCAGGCAGTGGCTGTCTCCTGGCACTAGGAATCCACTTCCTCCAGACCAGGAAACAAGAACTGGCTTACACTGTCAACTTGTACAGAACCAAATGGCAGTAACCTACAACATCATTGAGCATAATTATCTTCTTTTTTAACAAATATACATATTGAGGTATACCTTATTCACCATAAATTTCACCTGTCTTAAATATAAATTCAACAATTTTTTTTGTGAATTCACAGAGTTACGCAACCAGGACCAGAATTTAATACTAGAACACCTCCATCAGCCCAATAAAGATCTGCTCTATCCATCTGCAGGCACTTCTGGTTCCCATTCCTGGCTTTGGGCAGCTATCAGTTGACTTTCTGTCTCTACCTATGGCCTTTATTGGCAATTTCATATAAACAGAATCACATAATAATGTGGTCTTTTGCATTTGGTTCTTTCACTCGGCATGTTTCTGAGGTCCATCCATGTTTTAGCATGATGCATTGATGCATTTTGTTTTTTAAGGAAATTAGTTTCCTTTTCCAATTTCACTCCTGCCCAACAAAAATAGAATTAGAACATTACACATATTTATAACTTTGGTTTCTTCAGCAATCAGGCCCAGGGAGGCTGGTGCCTACAAGAAATGGAGAAATCACTGATCAAAGTAGAAGGGAGATCTCTTCTACACTTCCACATCCCTCATCACACTGGCCAAGATGGAATCCAAATCTGCAGCCACCACAGAGAGCATCGGAGTCATCATTACTCCTCTGGGAATATGATGACCATTACGTATTTCCCTGACCACAGAGGACAAGCTTCTCGGGCTACCCTGATGCCGACTTCCTTTCTGCATGTGTCTCTCTCTGTTTCACTGACTCTCTCTCATGAAAACAGAGACACAGAGTGAGTGAGTGAGTGAGTGAGTGTGTCCTGCCCCCTTTACTGGTCCTCCAACTTGTTCACTCAGAATTTTGGAACTTCAATGAGACGGGATCTTATCCAAATAGGACTACAGGCCAAGACCAGAAAAATTATCTTACCACATTCCAGTTTCAGTTCAGTCACTCAGTCATGTCCAACTCTTCGTGACCCCATGAACTGCAGCACGCCAGGCCTCCCTGTCCATCACCAACTCCCGGAGTCCACCCAAACTCATGTCCACTGAGTCAGTGATGCCATCCAACCATCTCATCCTCTGTCATCCCCTTCTCCTCCCGTCTTCAGTCTTTCCCAGCATCAGGGTCTTTTCCAATGAGTCAGCTCTTCGCATCAGGTGGCCAAAGGATTGGAGTTTCAGCTTCAACATCAGTCCTTCCAATGAACACCCAGGATTGATCTCCTTTAGGATGGACTGGTTGGATCTCTTTGCAGTCCAAGGGACTCTCAAGAGTCTTCTCCAACACCACAGTTCAAAAGCATCAATTCTTCGGCACTCAGCTTTCCTTATAGTCCAACTCTCACATCCATACATGACCACTGGAAAACCCATAGCCTTGACTAGATGGACCTTTGTTAACAAAGTAATGTCTCTGCTTTTTAATATGCTGTCTAGGCTGGTCATAACTTTCCTTCCAAGGAGTAAGAGTCTTTTCATTTCATGGCTGCAATCACCATCTGCAGTGATTTTGGAGCCCCAAAAAATAAATCTACCACATGGAAGACTGTAAAATTCAATCATCAAAGTCATGATTTGCAAACAGAAACCAACAGAAAAAGGACAACTGATCTCAACATGTTTGTTTGGTAAATATTAAGCATTTCAGTCGGGCAGTCCAGAAAGGACACATTTCTATATAGTTGCTTATTACTTCCATCAGTGAGACTGGGTCAAACCAGCTCACAATTTAAGGAGGCTGTTCCTTTTATAAAATCATGGAGAGAATCATGTAAGCTTTGCATAAAATAGAATTTTGGGTGTGTAATCAGCCAAGGGAGTGGCCCAACCTACTTGAGAAGGATAAACAGTCCTATGGACCAGCTGAATCCCCAAGCGTGTACCACCACACACAATTGCTGCCAGTATCCTATGCCCAATGCACACAGTCTGATTTTCATGGCAGCTTCACGACCCCTGTTACATGGGGTCCTGTTACATGTCTGTCCTGTGCACTGAGGCCACCTATGACATCACCACAGTCAGCTGAGAGACACTGCCATGAAAAACATTTCCACACAAGGAGTCTGCGACTGTGCCAAGCCTGACTGGCAAGGGGGAGGGATCTGGCAATGCTTTGGCAGCAAGTTTGAATCCAAAGCAATCTGGAGAAGGAGAAAGCAAGGTTTAAATTAAACAGAACTGAACAGAACAGAGAAAAGGAGAAGATAAAGCCTTGTAACTGTAATAAATCCTTCCAATTCAAGGGCAAGAAATAGTGAATGGGAGAAGCTGGAAACAAAACAGAACCTCCACATGCATTTGAGTCACCCACACTCATCTGGTAGAAAACAGGATGTTAACAACACAGAGGATGCTGCCTGAGGGTCCTTATGCCACCCACCTCTCCATTCCCACTGCCTGAGGCTTTTAGGTAAAGCCAGGGCTACTCGAGTCACCCCACATGACCAAAACGTGGACCTCTATGGAAAGCGTGGAGTTAATCATATCCCTTGGTCCATGGGACATTATCATGATCAGTCTGGACAAGAGCCTACTCTTGCTTTATTTACTTACCCACACTTCTTATGACTTTTCTTTTTCCTGTTTCCCTCCCCATCAGCAGCCATCATCCTGTTTTTAGGTCCATGCTATAAATACACGCTGCTCTTTGCTCTGCAGCATCTCTCCTATGTGAAATGTGACCCACCTCATTATGCTTCCTTCCAACCTCTACTAAGCACTAGCTTTTAAATTTTTTTTTATTTATTTAAACAAACAAACAAAAAAATACAGTTCATCCATTACCCCTGCCCCATTTCCCACCTTACAATCATCATTCTGTTTGCTGTATCTGTGAGCTTAGCTTTACTTTTTATATTTATTGATTTTTTTTCTAGATTACACATATGCAAGATGATACAGTATTTGTCTTTCTCTGATTTATTTTATTTAGCATAATGCCCTCAAGGTCCC
This sequence comes from Bos indicus x Bos taurus, assembly GCF_003369695.1. Classification (NCBI taxonomy): domain Eukaryota; kingdom Metazoa; phylum Chordata; class Mammalia; order Artiodactyla; family Bovidae; genus Bos; species Bos indicus x Bos taurus. Next base: position 55,126,237 of record NC_040097.1, on the reverse strand, counting down.
ATCATGATGTCATGAATGGCAAGATTTCACCCTTTTCTATGTCTGAATAGTATTTCATTGTATGTGTGAGTGTGTGTGTGTATAAATCACAATTTCTTTATCGATTCATCCATCAATGGACACTTAGTTGTGTCTGTATCTTGGCTGTTGTAAATAATGCTACAATGAATGGGGGTGCGTGTATCTTTTCGAATTAGTGTTTTTGTTTTCCTCAGATAAATACCCAGAAGTGGGACTTCTGAATCATATGGCAGTTCTAGGTTTGATTTTTTGAGGAAGCTCCATGTTTCTATAGTGGTTGCACCAATTTATATTCCCACCAACAGTGTTGGAGGGTTCCCTTTTCTCCAATCCTTGCCAACACCTGTAATTTCTCGTCTTTTTGGTGAGTCATTTTGACAGCTGTGAGATGATACGCCTCAGCACAATAGCAACACTACCTCATTGTTTTGATTTTCATTTCCCTGATGATTAGTTATGTTGATCATCTTTTCGTGTGCCTGTTGGCCTTCTGTAAGTCTTCCTCGGAAAAATGTCTTTTCAGATCTTCTGTCCGTTTTTTAATCAGATTGCTTGGTTTTCTACTTTGAAGTTGTATGAGTATTTTATATACTTTGGATATTAGCACTAATTTCTTAAATGTCCTCGTTGTTATAGACGGCTCAAGTCCATTTCTGCTGTTCACATATGCAAAACCACATTTTGCCTATGCATTCCTCGGATGGTGGAATCACTTCCAGCTCCTCACCTCCACAAACAAGCTGGAATAATGAGATCTCTACATGCCTCCTGTAGACCAGGGTGGGTATTCTTTGAGCTATACACCCAAGAGCAGACTACAAGTAGATGCCACACAACCAAGAATGCCAAAACTCTCCAAGGTGGCTGTGCAGGTCTACATGATCCCCACGTCTCCCCTTTCCAGATTTTCTATATTTTGCCAGCCTGAAAAGTGAAAGTGTTAGTTGCTCAGTGGTGTCCAACTCTTTGTGACCTCGTGGAATATGTAGCCCACTAGGCTTTTCTGTCTATGGAATTCTCCAGGCAAGAATACTGGAGTGGGTAGCCATTCCCTTCTCCAGGGGATCTTCCTGACCCAGGAATCATATCTGGGTCTCCTGCATTACAGGCAGATTCTTTGCCATCTGAGCCACCTGGGAATGGGTGTCAAATGATATTAGTAACTCATCATTGCTTTACTATTAACTCTTGATTATTAATGAGTTAGAGTATTCTCTGTATGCTTCTTAGCCATTTGGGAGTCCATCTTTTATACTCTACCTGCTCATATCTTTTATCTGTTTTTCTGTTGGAGTGTTGGGTTTTTCTTGTTAATTTTTTAAAGTTTTTAATATAGTCTAGAAATTATAACTTGTCAGTTTAGACATTGCAAATGTTTTCTCTCAATATGATATGTGTCTGTTAACTGTGTACATGGTACCCTTAATTAAAAAGAAATCTTAAATTAATAAATTTAAAGTTAAAAAGAGATTAAAAGAAATATTGGGAAACTTGGATATTATCTGTTTACATACTTTTTAAAGTTAACACAGGACATGTGTCAAGCTAGTATTAACAAAAAAGTGAAGTGAAGTGAAAGTCATTCAGTCACATCCCATGCTTTGCAACCCCATGGGCTATTCAGTCCATGAAATTCTCCAGGCTAGAATACTGGAGTGGGTTGCCATGCCCTCCTCCAGGGGATCTTCCTGACCCAGGAATCAAACCAGGGTCTTCTGCATTGCAGGCGGATTCTTCACCAGCTGAGCTACCAGGGAAGCCCAAAAAAGTGAGTGGCATTTATTAGGACTCAAAAAATATTCAAGAGTGATGGTTTTTGGGGGGTGGTGGGCAGAGGCAGGTGGCAGAACCAAGACCTGGAGAGCAGTCGGGAACTGAGGCATCGTCCCTTCTCTCTTTCTCCCTCTTTCTCTTGCTCTCATTCCTACTCCTCTCCATCCTCGCCTGGCCCTCACTCTCCCAAGGGCCCAAGTTGTTAAGCCCTCAGTTCAGAAAGCTCACCAGTAACGACACATTGCAAATTGCAGACTACTACAGGAGGGACTGATAGGCCCAGCTGTTTAATCAATGATGCTAGATGAGGGCATCAGGCTAATAGAGACAGGGCTTCAGGGGTGTGCTACCTTGGTGGCAGCTCTCAGAAAAGGAGAATCGGAGCTGTGCCAACAGCACACGAAGACTGAGGAGACATAAACTGCGGTCACTGAGTGGGTGTGAGAGGCGTGTGAAATTTGCCCTATTAACAGCTGACAATACTTCCTGTCTTGTTCTCTCTGCTGAGACCTGGGGGCCCCTGGAAATCAACAACGACTCTTGAATCGTTTGTGGGCATCACTCTTCAAGAATGATCTGTTGTCTCACCGGTGCCCCTGATAGTTGGCGATTGGTCCTGATATGTCCTGATGAGACATTTCTATATCCAGACTATGTCTGAGTACCTCAGAGACTGTGTGTCAAAAGCTGTGGCTCTTAGTCCCTGACTACAGTCTGAATGGATAAAAGACTCCATTTTTCTCATGAAAAGCATCCTCTCTAAAGAGCTGTCTGGTCTCTAGGGCCAAACTGCAATAACCAAATATATATATCTATATATTTCAGCCTCCATTATTCTTTTACAAATCTGATTCCACACTTGTGCATATTACACAGCAAGTGTATATATTATGACTGTTTTATTTTTTCTTGTATATACATACACTAATAAAAATAGTTAATACTATTGAGTTCTCATTATGAGTCAGGCACTGGGCTAAGTGCTTAACATTTGTAATTGCCACTCCACACTTACAGTCCTCCCACACAAAAACTATAATCCCCACAGCGACCCTATGAGACATTATTACCATTTCCAATTTTTAGTTGAGTATCCCGAGAGGTAGATGATTAAGTAACCTGCCCAGATTACAAAGTGGTGTGTGTAAAGCTGAGATTCAGGTATACCTGGATTCATCATTGCCATGTGCTGTTCTATCTTGACATGTGTGGATGTGTTTGTGTGATGTTTGCTATTCACTGGCCCGTTGCTATTATTATCTACCTTAGGATACGAAGGCTCAAAAGGCAATAACTGCTTTCTATGGCTTTACATTGTACACTTGTCTCAGTTTAGACGTACACCTTTAAAGGGATAAATCTGTGGATGAAAGAGTGGCAACAGCATACAACGCCTGATTTGAACACGGAGGGAAATCCTCTGGGTACAAACACAACACACACGGAGATTTAAGTAAAACATGGGGAAATGTGGGGGAGGGGAGATGGATGCAGGCAAAGTGGGGAGAGTCTCGGAGTCCAGGGGTCAGTGCACCTTCTGACGAGCTGAGCACAGCCCGAGAGAAGGGGAGCCCCAGTCCCCAGGAGGGCCACCTGCGTGTGCCTACGGCAGACAGACTCATCTAAAGCTTGGTCACGGGACTGGTCCCTGAATGCCTCTGGGACGCACTGCAGCAGAGGAGACAGGACCTAGAAAGACCCAGGTGTGCCTCTTACTTCTGCCGCTGTGAGTGATTTGACCTTGGAAATTTTACTTTACCTCCCTGCACTCTCATTCACTTCCATGTCTGTAAACTAACCCTTTCCTTGAAGCACTGCTGCAAGAATTAGAAATGACTTAGCCTCCTGGGTGGCACACAGGAGCAGTTAAGTTACCATCATTGTCGTCGCTGTCACTGTGAATCATAGGGAAGAAGGTCAGGGGCCTCCCTGTTCCCCAGGAATATTCCACAGCCTCAGACACATGGCTGAGCCTTCTCAGGCCAAGGAATGGCCAGGAAATCTCTATTCTCTCTCAAAGAGAAAGAAAGGATCCCCATTCCCTATGGCTCCACTGAGAAATCTTTCAGATTAAAAATGACCAAGAGAAAGCGTTAAGTCACTCAGTTGTGTCCAGCTCTTTGTGACCCTGTGGACTGTAGCCCACCAGGCTCCTCTGTCAGTGGAATTCTCCAGGCAAGAATACTGGATGGGTTGCCATTCCCTTCTCCAGGGGATCTTTCCAACCTGGGAATCGAACCTGGGTCTACCCCCCGGCAGGCAGATTCTTTACCATCTGAGCCACCGGGGAAGCCCCAAAATGACCAAAAACCCAGTTAAAATTGGCTTAAGCAAGAAGGGGACTGTGTTGGCTCATGTAACTGGAAAGACCACAGAAGCGCTGGTTTCAGGATGAGCTGGATTTGAGGCTTCATCACAGATTTCAGGGTTCTCTATCCTTAACTTTGATTCTTCCTCCCACCCTCCAGGTGGCTTAACAGTGTGGTAACACTTTAAAAGAGGAAAAAACAAAACAAAACCTCTGCTCATTTTTACAGCTTCATACATCTGCCCTCTGCAACTCTATTCTTTGGTCACTCCTGGACAAGTAGGGATTCATGCTGCTTGGGACAGTTTGGTTCCCATGCTCATCCTTAAACCAATCCAAGACCAAAGCAAGGAAACCATACTGGTGAGTTTAGGCCTGGGCCCCACACCCATCCCTGGGGCTGGGAATAAATTCAGCCCCACATAAACCCCCTGGACAGAGAATGAGGTAGAGGAAGTCCCCTAAGAAAACCTGAAGTGCTATTAGCTGAAGAAGAAAGTGGATGCTGCAGACAAAAGCACCAGATACATGGCCCAGGCCCTAAACAGCATCAGAGAAATAATGACACCAACATTTACTGAATGTTGACTGTGTCCTGGGATGAGCACTTTTCCTTCGCTTCCTCATTCCATCCTTATCATAATGACACAGTGTGTGTGTTATTGCTTTCCCCATTTAACAGATGATGAAACTGAGACTCACAGAGACTAAGTAATTTTTCTGAGGTCGTGACTCTGATAAATGTCAGGGTTGAGATGTGAACTCAAGCCACTGACTCAAGAGTCCATTCCTCGAAAAGATACATGCAAGCCAACGTTCACAGAAGCACTATTTACAACAGCCAAGCCATGGAACTACGCAAGTACCCGTCAAGTGATGCATGGATAAAGAAGATGTGGTACATATATACAATGGGATATTACTCAGCCATTAAAAAATAATGAAATAATGCCATTTGCAGAAACGTGGATGGACCTACAGATGATCCCACTAAGTGAAGTAAATCAGAAATAGAAAGAAAAACACCATATGATATCACTTATATGGGAACTCTAAAGAACTTATTTGCAAAACAGAAACAGACTCACAGACATAGAAAACAAACTTATGGTCACCGAAAGGGAAAGGTGAGTGGAAGCGATGAATAAGCAGTTTGAGATTAACAGAGACACACTAGTACGTATAAAACAGATAAGCAAGGTCCTACTGTGTGGCACAGGGAACTATATTTAATATATTGCAATAAACTGTAAGGGAAAAGAACCTGAAAAAGAATATATGTGTGTGTGTGTATGTATATAACTGAATCACTTTTCTGTATACCTGAAACATTATAAATCAACTATACTAGAATAAAAAATTTAATTAAAAATTTTTTTAATTTTAGAAAGAGTCCATTCCTACTCTGGTGAACTGAATAAAGATGTCCAGATCCTAATACCTGCAATTTGTGAGCATGTTATCTTCTATGGTGGCTCAGACAGAAAGGAATCTGCCTGCAATGCAGGCTATCCGGGTTCAATCCATGGGCCGGGAAGATTCCCCCGGAGAAGGGACTGGCTACCCACTCTAGTGTTCTTGCCTGGAGAATCCCATAGACAGAGGAGCCTGGTGGACTATGATCCACGGGGTCGCAGAGTCGGACACAACTTAGTGACTTTCACTTTTTGTGGCAAAAGGGACTTTGCAGATGTGATTAAGTATCTTGAGATGGGGAGACTACCCTGAATTACCCTAATGGGCTTAACATGTAATCCCAATGGTCTTTAGAAGACGGAGACAGAGGAGATTGACTACAGAGAGGAGGAGGCAACATGACGAAGGAAGCAAAGACTAGAGTGACGCACTCTGAAAATGAAGGAAGAGGCCAGGATCCAAAGAGGGCAGGTGGCTTCTAGTAGCTAGAAAAGGCAGGAAAACATCCTCCTCTGGAGTCTCCAAAAGGGGCCAGTTCTACTGATTTCTTTACTTTGGCCTAGTGGGCCAAGTCGGAGAAGGCGATGGCACCCCACTCCAGTACTCTTGCCTGGAAAGTCCCATGAACGCAGGAGCCCGGTCCTCTGCTGTGGTCCATGGGGTCGCTATGAGTTGGCACGACTGAGCAGCTTCACTTTCCCTTCTCACTTTCATGCATTGGAGAAGGAAATGGCAACCCACTCCAGTGTTCTTGCCTGGAGAATCCCAGGGATGGGGAAGCCTGGTGGGCTGTTGTCTATGGGGTCGCACAGAGTCAGACATGACTGAAGCGACTTAGCAGCAGTAGCAGCAGCAGCGGGCCAAATATGACTCTATACATACTTCTGACCTCCAGCTATAAGAGAATAAACTCTTGCCTTAAGCCACTGAAGCTGTCATTAGTTACAGCAGTCACAGGAAGGTACCGCAGTCACCAAACAATTTCCACACACACAAACACGCACAAACACGCACACAAACGCACGCAGCCACAATGCCGCCCCAGAGCTAAGGGTACCTGAGGTCCGTGCCCAAGCCCACTTCCTGCAGAGAGTCCGTGGGAAGCGGAGGGAGCACGGCGATAGCTCCACGGCCTCCATCTGCCCCTGCAGGTCTAGGCTGAGCTGCCTCCACCCTCCTCCTCTCCTCAGAGGGCTGCTGCGTGTGGACAATGCCAGGTGGTCCCTGCACCCTGCAGCCTTCAGCTGGGGTCCCCAGGGGTGCACCAGCAATAAATGGACAGGAGCGAGAGTGACGCTTGAGTAAATACTCCCTCAGCCTCCGGTCTGTCTGAAGTCTGGCTCCACGATGACCAAAGCTCCTGTGCAGGAGCGCTCTCCTTACAACTGCACCTTTTCAGCTTCCTGAGAGGGCTCCTTCCCTGGCCCCTTCAGCCCTAGGAGGGCAGTAGTCCCCGCACCCCCAGACTGGAGCGGGATATTTCCCCGCACCATCTCTTACGGTTTTCTTACATCCTTCTCATACCTTGTACACTCATCTCAAAATATCCAGCTTGAGTGTACCATCTGTCTCCTGCCAGGACCCCCACTGACCCAGTTGTATGATGTGGTCAGGAAGTTAGAGATGTGGGCAGCCAGAAGTAGCAAGAAGGTTGGCTGGAAGCAGGGGATCTAATCTGTGAAACAATCTGCTGACTTAGGAAACCACAGGGAGACGGACATCTCAGCTGCACTTCTCTGACCAGGGGCATCAAGGACCACCTTAGCCCCCTGCCCCTGCAAAGACTTGGCTGTGTGTGTGTCTTAGGGTGCATTTCTCTGGAAGCAGGTCCTGTGGGTTAAGCATTTTCTATGCGTGTGTGCTCGGTCACCTCCAACTCTTTATGACCCACTGGACTATAGCCCGCCAGGCTCCTCTGTTCACGGGATTCTCTGGGCAAGAATACTGGAGTGGGTCGTCACGCCCTTTTCCAGCGGATCTTCCCAAGCCAGGTATCAAACCCGCATCTCCTGCATTGCAGGCTGACTCTTTACTGCTGAGCTAATCCATGGGCCCATCAGTAGGGAGGGGGCAATTACTCAGCAGAAGGGAGGGTGACTGCTTTGTGCCTGTCACTCTGGAAACAAATGAAGAGCTTGGCCTCTGGGATTTCCCCACTGCAGAGATGAGGGGGCAAATACACCAGCAAAAGAAACCTGTTGAGGGCCCCACGGGTTGAGGGATGCTCCCAGGGAGCATGAACACCTCCACCCAGGAAGGAGTGGGGAGGACAGAGAGAAGCCCCGGCAGGCAGGGCAGAGCCCAGGCGAAGAGATGAATACGCGGTGTGAAAGTCTGTGGGTGTCTGCGGCTATGGGGAAGCCCAAGGGGCGAGGGGCGGGGGATACAGACAGCACATATGCGAAACCAAAGGAAGCTCTGAATCGATTGAGACTGTTTCTAAGTGGAAAATGGCTCCAGACAGAAATTAGTCTGATTTATAGACAAAAGAAAATGAAATCTGCCTGCATCTGAGTTTACAGATGGAGATTCACATCCACTCAGATGACAGAAAACAAATCCTCTCAAGGTAGCACAGCACAAAGGAAAATTCATCCCAGATACACCGGGCCCTCGCACAGAACCCAAGAGCCGGAGGCTGAACTGCACCAGGGCCTGATGGAAACCAGAAGTGCCCCAGGAAAAAAGGGCAGCTAACCTCTCTGCACACGGGCACGTGCGGAGCCCTCCCACAGGGCTGCCCAGCCATGGCCCTGCCCTCATAGTGCCTCCCTCTCTCCTTCCCCCCTCTAGGCTTCTTCATCCGGTTTGCACGTGGCCCCCAAGGGCAACCTCATCTCTACCAGGCAAAATACTAAGATGCCCCTACGAGTTCCCACTCCCCAGTGGACATGCCCATGTAACCTCCAGGATCCTGAGTGTGATGGACCTCACTCCCATGATCAGGTGACATTAAATGGCACAGTGGACTTTAAGGAAAAAGGGGTATTGGGCGAGCCTGACCGTCTGAGCTCTTCCTGAGAAAAAGAGTAGAAGCAGGAAAGGGATTGTTTCCCTGGTGGCTCAGTGGCAAAGAATCCGCCTGCCAATGAAGGAGACATGGGTTCAATCCCTGAGTTGGAAAGATCCCCTGGGGAAGAAAATGAAAGCCATTCCAGTATTCTTGCCTGGGAAATCCCACGGACAGAGGAGCCTGGCAGGCTATAATCCATGGGGTTGCAAGGAGTCAGACATGACTTAATGACTAAACAACAAGAAGGAAAGGAATTAAATATGAGGGAAATTCTCCAGTGTTGGCCTTGGGGACGAAGCGGGCTACAGGGCCAAGACTGCAGGCAGCGCCAAGGAACTAAGAAGAGACCCAGTCACCAGCCAGCAAGGAGACGAGAACCCTACAGCTACCGAAAAACTGAACTTGGTCGACTGCCCCCAGAGAGCTAGAAGTACATTCCAACAGTTCCACTCTTGTGAGACTGTAAGCTGTGGAAGAACCCAGCCACTAGGGCCTGGACCTCTGACCTCCAGAGCTGCAGGCTATTTTGAGTCGGTGCTGTTTTAATCTGGCAAATGTTCCATCATTTGTTACACAGTCACGGGATAGGAGCACACCATCCCCGGCACTGCACCACCTCCTAACTGGAACACCCAACTCTAACCAGCTATACAGTCTAGAAGTCCTAAAACAGTAGAAAGCATCAGCTTGTTCCCAGCTGGGTCACTGTCCACCACCGTCCCAGACCACTGTGGAACCAGGGCCAGGCGTGTTTCCCCCCACAGCAGTGGCTGTGGACAGTTTCAGGCAAGAGGATGTGGATGAGGCTGGCAGCCTGTCTGCCATGTCCCACTACTGCCCTTCTCACTCAGATGGTGTAGCAATCTATCAGTCGAGACCTGCCTTACAGTACGTGCATTTCCTCTCACCCAGCTCGCTGCTGAGCCCATCAAAGGGTGGTCTGCTGCAGGACACAGCACTATCCCATGGGGCAAAGACATGGATGTAAGTCCCGGTCATTCCCCTACATGCTAAGTGAACACAGGCAAATCACTTAAACTCTCAGGACTCATTTGTGATGTGGCAATCATATCCCTACCATGCAGAGCTGCTACGATAATTAAACTGGATGAAGTAGATAAAGCTCTTTGGGAATCTTTACTAAGTATCGATTCCCTTCTGCCATTTTTAGTCTATTGTCTATGTCCACCATAGCAGCTGGCACAACAGTGCTATAAGCTCATTGCTGCCTCGAATCAAACAAATGAGGAAAAAAAATCCATATATTGGTGGTGTGATTGGTGGGGCAACCAATGGCAGAGAAGTGACCCAATGATCACAAGCAGCAATGGTGTCTGCAGAAGACAGATTTAGTAATGGTTCCCCCGGATGTTGAGTCCGCTGAGAAAGCAATAATAAATGGCATGATGTTCAGTTCAGTTCAGTTCAGTCGCTCAGTCGTGTCCGACTCTTTGCAACCCCATGAATCGCAGCACGCCAGGGCTCCCTGTCCATCACCAACTCCCAGAGTTCACTCAGACTCACGTCCATTGAGTCAGTGATGCTATCCAGCCATCTCATCCTCTGTCGTCCCCTTCTCCTCCTGCCCCCGATCCCTCCCAGCATCAGAGTCTTTTCCATTGAGTCAACTCTTCGCATGAGGTGGCCAAAGTACTGGAGTTTCAGCTTTAGCATCATTCCCTCCAAAGAAATCCCAGGGCTGATCTCCTTCAGAATGGACTGGTTGAATCTCCTTGCAGTCCAAGGGACTCTCAAGAGTCTTCTCCAGCACCACAGTTCAAAAGCATCAATTCTTTGGCGCTCAGCCTTCTTCACAGTCCAACTCTCACATCCGTACATGATCACAGGAAAAACCATAGCCTTGACTAGACGGACCTTTGTTGGCAAAGTAATGTCTCTGCTTTTGAATATGCTATCTAGGTTGGTCATAACTTTCCTTCCAAGGAGTAAGCGTCTTTTCATTTCATGGCTGCAGTCACCATCTGCAGTGATTTTGGAGCCCAAAACAATAAAGTCTGACACTGTTTCCACTGTTTCCCATCTATTTCCCATGAAGTAATGGGACCAGATGCCAAGATCTTCGTTTTCTGAATGTTGAGCTTTAAGCCAACTTTTTCACTCTCCTCTTTCACTTTCATCAAGAGGCTTTTGAGTTCCTCTTCACTTTCTGCCATAAGGGTGGTATCATCTGCATATCTGAGGTTATTGATATTTCTCCCAGCAATCTTGACTCCAGCTTGTGTTTCTTCCAGTTCAGCGTTTCTCATGATGTACTCTTCATAGAAGTTAAATAAGCAGGGTGTCAATATACAGCCTTGACATACTCCTTTTCCTATTTGGAACCAGTCTGTTGTTCCATGTCCTGTTCTGTTGCTTCCTGACCTGCATACAGATTTCTCAAGAGGCAGGTCAGGTGGTCTGGTATTCCCATCTCTTTCAGAATTTTCCACAGTTTATTGTGATCCACACAGTCAAAGGCTTTGGCATAGTCAATAAAGCAGAAGTAGATGTTTTTCTGGACCTGTCTTGCTTTTCCCATGATACAGCAGATGTTGGCAATTTGATCTCTGGTTCCTCTGCCTTTTCTAAAAGCAGCTTGAACATCAGGAAGTTCACGGTTCACATATTGCTGAAGCCTGGCTTGGAGAATTTTGAGCATTACTTTACTAGCGTGTGAGATGAGTGCAATTGTGCGGGAGTTTGAGCATTCTTTGGCATTGCCTTTCTTTGGGGTGGGAATGAAAACTGACCTTTTCCAGTCCTGTGGCCACTGCTGAGTTTTCCAAATTTGCTGGCATATTGAGTGCAGCACTTTCACAGCATCATCTTTCAGGATTTGAAATAGCTCAACTGGAATTCCATCACCTCCACTAGCTTTGTTCATAGTGATGCTTCCTAAGGCCCACTTGACTTCACATTCCAGGATGTCTGGCTCTAGATGAGTGATCACACCATCGTGATTATCTGGGTCATGAAGATCTTTTTTGTACAGTTCTTCTGTGTATTCTTGCCACCTTTTCTTAATATCTTCTGCTTCTGTTAGGTCCATACCATTTCTGTCCTTTATCAAGCCCATCTTTGCATGAAATGTTCCTTGGTATCTCTAATTTTCTTAAAGAGATCTCTAGTCTTTCCCATTCTGTTGTTTTCCTCTATTTCTTTGCATTGATCACTGAGGAAGGCTTTCTTATCTCTTCTTGCTATTCTTTGGAACTCTGCATTCAGATGCTTATATCTTTCCTTTTCTCCTTTGCTTTTCAATTCTCTTTTTTCATAGCTATTTGTAAGGCCTCCTCAGAGAGCCATTTTGCTTTTTTGCATTTCTTTTCCATGGTGATGGTCTTGATCCCTGTCTCCTGTACAATGTCACGAACCTCTGTCCATAGTTCATCAGGCACTCTATCTATCAGATCTAGGCCCTTAAATCTATTTCTCACTTCCACTGTATAATCATAAGGGATTTGATTTAGGTCATACCTGAATGGTCTAGTGGTTTTCCCTACTTTCTTCAATTTAAGTCTGAATTTGGCAATAAGGAGTTCATGATCTGAGCCACAGTCAGCTCCTGGTCTTGTTTTTGTTGACTGTATAGAGCTTCTCCATCTTTGGCTGCAAAGAATATAATCAATCTGATTTTGGTGTTGACCATCTGGTGATGTCCATGTGTAGAGTCTTCTCTTGTGATGTTAGCATCTAGCATTAACTGCAAGTAGACCCGGGTTTGATCCCTGGGTTGGGAAGATCCCCTGGAGAATGAAATGGCAATCTACTCCAGGACTATTGCCTGGAAAATCCCATGGACAGAGGAGCCTGGTAAGCTACAGTCCATGGGGTCGCAAAGAGTCGGACATGACTGAGCGACTTCACTATGTACTATCTACTATCCTGTGTTCCAGGCACTGTGCTGAGGGAGTCCTGGTAAAGCTGAACAAGCCCCTGGTGAAGCTCTTTCATAAGTGCCATCGATACCAAATTTTACACATGAGGAATAGAGATTCAGAGAGATGAGATGACTTATGCCAGCTCGGAAGTGGCCGGGTCAAAATTCAGGGCTGGGTCTCAGTGACTCCAGAGTCCAAAGCCTTGAGTCACTCTGCTTCAAACTGCCATGAATGTGGCAACCCTCTGCTGTAAACAGTTCTAGCTGGTGGAAACACTTATGGTGCCCATGGCGCCTGAAACTGAATGATAAGATATAATCCCCTTCATTGACTGTTGGGCTCTTTTCAAATCTTTACATTTCCAAGTTTTTTTTTTTTTTTCCTATCACAGGGCAGGAAAAGTATCCAAGAGAAGCATAATGAGCTTATGTCTGCCAAACCGAAAGTACCTATTCAAAAGAGAGCCCAGAGCGATTCCATCTCCCTGCCTAGAAGAACACTCCAGTGGTTAAGTCTTCCAAACAATTCTGCTTCATTTTCAGCTGTTTAAAAAAATAAAGATAAAATGAGAGAACTCTTGTTTTCTGGTGTGGGAAAGCCAAGAGTCTATGATTTTTGTCTTTGCTTTTCAGCAGAACTGAGACCTCCCAAGATGCTAAAAGTTCTCTGGGGTGTCAGGAAAACACCTGGGTCACCCTTAACAAACATGACTGCCCCTGGAAATGTGACATTCAGATTTATTGATTCCACACCCAGACAGTGCAGGCCCTCAACTCCCCAGCAGGTAAGAGTCACAGGGCAGGAGAACAAGCCCCAGACTGTCACAATAACCCCAGGCTAGCTTTGATGGTTTTAATAAGCTTGGCCATTCCCCGCTCAGGAGGTGGCCATTATTGCTCAAACCTCTTCGCGTCAGCTTGAAATTCACCTTGGCAAGGACCCTGCCCTTCTTGGACGCTTCCCCCTGGCTTTTCAAATTCTGTGAAAGGAATTGAGATTGAGTGGAGAATGCCTGCCTGTCTAGAGTCTGTATGAAATCTCCCACAGAGCTGCCCTGGCCCTGGGCTAATTGGGCTGTTCTGATTCTAGGACAGTATCAGGAAAAACTAAGGGTGACTCTTTACACCAGTCTCCGGGCCCCTGTCTCTGAGAGTTTGGAGGGTCTGTGTAAATCAGAGAACACACCAAGGCCCAGAATATTATTTTCTTGCATGGGTATGTGGGGTGCTTTTGAACCCCAGGTCCCATTGAAATAAAATGCTGCTGTTCACACGATACACTGACAAACAGCAAAGCTAAACAGATGCAGAAGGTTACAGACACCCCTCTCTCTGCACTCCGCCCTGTCTACACAGCAAACTCGTGTTCAGCCTTCAAACCCTCTCCACCCTGAAGCCACCCCTCCCTCGGGAGGTCCTCCCTGAGCCTGACTTGGCTGGCACCACGCTCCCTCCTCTGTGCTCCTGGCAATACCACCACATTGACACTGGTCATTACAAACTGGGGAATGACGAACTGGGGAGCCCCAAGAACCAAACCTGGGAGTGGGGGATGGGCCCTATGGTGCAGAAAAGTGCTCTTCAAGGTGTGGTCCGTGAACTCAGCACTGCCAGCCTACAGAACCTCAGCATATAGGAAACTCTGCAGTTACTTGACCGGTGCTGGGACCTTTTACCAAAGGACCAGAGCATGACAGAGAAGACGAAAAAATAAAACTACCTCTTTTTTAAATCAGTGTTTGGGATGCACTGGGATAAGAGACACACTAGAAAGGGTGGCGGAGATGGCAATGGCACCCCACTCCAGTACTCTTGCCTGGATAATCCCATGGACGGAGGAGCCAGGTAGGCTGCAGTCCATGGGGTCGCTAAGATTCGGACAGGACTGAGCGACTTCACTTTCACTTTTCACTTTCATGCATTGGAGAAGGAAATGGCAACCCACTCCAGTGTTCTTGCCTGGAGAATCCCAGGGACGGGGGAGACTGGTGGGCTGCCGTCTATGGGGTCACACAGAGTCGGACATGACTGAAGTGACTTAGCAGAAAGGGTGGGGTGGGGGCAGGGAAGAAAGAAAAGGTGAGTAGGAAGGAGGGAATTAAAAATAGTCTCTGTGTGATTATTTACAATACACAAAGTATTTCCACACACGTTACATCACTGGGTCTTGACCTCGCTGGTCCAAGGGGTCTTCCTCCACAGACACTCTCAGCGCATGTGCTCTTCCCTCTGTTCCGTTCCCCTGCGGGCACTGCCCTCCACTCGCTTCTTCCCCTATTATGACCACGGTTTATATGTGATTGCCTCAGGAGGCCTTCCTGGCCACCCAATCTAGAATGTTCTCCTCTCTGACCCCGGGCCATCCCCCTCTCTCCACGGCCATGGTTTGGGTATTTTTTTCCCTCCACAGAACTTCAACAATCCAGACTTTTTCATGTATTGGTGTATTGTGTATGGTCAGTTTCCCCACTAGAAAGTAAGCTCCTTAAGAACAGGCATGTCTTGTTCACTCTGAGAACTCGCTAAGCTAGGACATTGCCGGCAGAGGAACAAGTGAATGAATGAATGATTAAACTCGTGAATGAATACAGTAGGTGTTCCTGTTTCCACTTAAAATGAAAAGAAAATAAAGAGTTTTAGGACTTTCCCCAAAAGAAACTGAGGGTCTTGTCCAAGGATACACAGCTCCTCGGGAGACCCTGGTCTCCAAGTGAGCCTCCCGCTTCCAGATGCAGCTCCTTCCGCCCTGTACCACTGCTGGGATGTTGCCATTTCTGGGGAAAAACCTGCAGAGCCTTTAACATCCAATAAGGGAATTCACGCAGGTTGTGTGACACTATGGTCAGCTTCTGAGGTTCACATATCCAAGCATCCCTTTGATATTAAAGGGAAAATAGCAGAGCCCGGGAGGGTCAACCTTCAGTGACATCTAACCCTAACGATGCTCTAAATCCCAGTTCCATTACTGGAGAAGAATGGTAACAGCAAAGGCTTTGGAGTCAGGCATATCTGGGAGAAAATTCAAGATTTGAATTTTCATAAAAGCTTGAAAGATGAAAAGTCCCTTTACAAAACTGCCTGGAACATAGTAGGCACTCAGTAACTATTTGATGAATGAATAAAATGGGTATTTGTTTGCAACTAATAAAGAGGGAAAAGGTTTGTATCCTGAAACCTGGCTTGATATCTCAGAATTTCAATTCATGACATTAACCCTAATTTATAAGAATTCACCAAGAACTAAATCAAGTCTAAAATTTTTGCTCATCTTATAGCTCCTCCTCAACTTAAAGAACCCATAATTTAAGGCCAACTGTGAGTGGTGACATGGTCCACTGGGTGTTAGATCAAAAATTCCAGAAGTAACATCTCCACAGTCACCCAAGTGACTGTTTCCCCCAGGAGAGGAGCAGACAGACCTCAACAGAAGGCATGTTTGAGGTGGCCACCCTCAAAGCAATCCAGCCCTGATTTCAGAGCACAGTTCTTCAAATCAAAACCACTCACTAAGCCTGGATTTTCAACAGCGCTCCACTGCTTTCTGTCAAGGAAATGATGCAGAAAATGCCACACAGAACTCAGATAAGAGCAGGAAGAGAGAGTTGGGCCAAAATTGAAGGGCCTGAGGGGTGTTCTTGCACTGGGGTTTGCGAAGTTCTGCCTAAGTTCATATTAGGCACTTAGCAGAGACACAGCTGTCTGTCACATGTCAGCCCTGGTTTGTGAAGCTGTCAGTCACCACCATGAACTACAAAGTCACTGCATGAACTGGCCAGGACCCAGGAGAATTTCCACAAAGTGAAAATCCAGATTTAAAAAACACCACTGAGCTCAAGGAACACCGGAATTCTTAATACTACTTCATACCAGGGCTCCAAAGCCACGTCAGGGCCCCTCTCTCCCCGTCTCCCCTTAACCTCCCCTCCCCCTGCCTCCCACGTTCCCCTCCTTCCTGTCACCTTTCATCTCCTTCCCCCCAGTTCTGAGAGACGTACAGAGAAAAACAATACAGAACATAAACTTTTTAGTCTATTTATCTGACATCTGCACGTCCACAAAATTCACATACGTGGATTCGTTTTCTTTCCTTTTATGAGAAAATGGCTAACTGATGTGAAGCTTAGACTTCTGAATACGTTACTATCAGGTAAGACACAAAGTCAACGTAAATAGGACATCATCTGTCTGTCTATTCAGTTTGTGTAATTTGACAAATACTTCCTAAGCACCAGTGAGGACTACACCCTCTCTCCTCTTCCCTGCCCACAGTTTAACTACAAACCCATGGCCTCCAGACTTCACTGGGCCTTTGTGCTGCTCACAGGCTTTCTACAGCTCTTTGGTCCACACTCTCTCCTGCTGTCCATGCTAGCCGATGTCATAATCCTCAAGGTTCTGCCCAATCACCAACCTCCTCATTCAGGAAAGCCCCTCACCTCTTCCTTCTCAGAGAAAACAGAGCCATCAGCTGTCTACTCCCAAGCTCTCTGCCTGGGGTCCTGCCCACTCCAGAAGCGGCAGTGATGGTAGAACACTCTGGATGCCCCCATCCTACCACCTCTTGAGACACCTGCCTGCAGAGCAAGCCCCTTTTCTCCAGATCGCCACCCGATCCCTTTCTACCAGTTTCTTCCCCATCAGGATTTAAGGAGACTGCAAGTTATCCCATCATGAAAGCAAACAGGGATACAAACCACCCTTCTCCGTGGAATGACCCTTTCTCTTCTCTCTCTCCTCCACGTCACAGCTCAGCTTGCTGAAAGCAAAGCCCACACTTGGCACCTAGACTCTCTTTTCCCAACAAGCTTAGGAGTTTTGGATTAAAGCACACCGAGTCCAGCTGTCTCCCATCTGTGTGATCATGGGCACAGTAGTTAACCTCTCCATGTCTCACTTTCCTCAGCAAAAAGAAATTAATATTAGTTCTACTTATTGCTGCTGCTACTGCTGCTGCTAAGTTACTTCAGTCATATCTAACTCTGTGCGACCCCATAGATGGCAGCCCACCAGGCTTCCCCCATCCCTGGGAGTTTCCAGACAAGAATACTGGAGTGGGTTGCCATTTCCTTCTCCAATGCATGAAAGTGAAAAGTGAAAGTGAAGTCGCTCAGTCGTGTCCGACTCTTAGCGACCCCATGGACTGCAGCCCACCAGGGTCCTCCATTCATGGGATTTTCCAGGCAAGAGTACTGGAGTGGGGTGCCATTGCCTTCTCCGAGTTCTACTTATTAAGCTGTTGTTAATATAAAACGTGGCAATACTGGTAAAGACTTTAGGACAGAGTATGTTCTCTGACAGAATGTGGTCCACTGGAGAAGGGAATGGCAAACCACTTCAGTATTCTTGCCTTGAGAACCCCATGAACAGAATGAAAAGGCAAAATGATAGGATACTGAAAGAGGAACTCCCCAGGTCGGTAGGTGCCCAATATGCTACTGGAGATCAGTGGAGAAATAACTCCAGAAAAAATGAAGGGATGGAGCCAAAGTGAAAACAATACCCAGTTATGGATGTGACTGGTGATAGAAGCAAGGTCCAATGCTGTAAAGAGCAATATTGCATAGGAACCTGGAATGTTAGGTCCATGAATCAAGGCAAATTGGAAGTGGTCAAACAGGAGATGGCAAGAGTGAACATCGACATTCTAGGAATCAGCAAACTCAAATGGACTGGAATGGGTGAATTTAACTCAGATGACCATTATATCTACTACTGCGGGCAGGAATCCCTCAGAAGAAATGGAGTAGCCATCATGGTCAACAAAAGAGTACGAAACACAGTACTTGGATGCAATCTCAAAAATGACAGAATGATTTCTGTTTATTTCCAAGGCAAACCATTCAGTATCACGGTAATCCAAGTCAATGCCCCAACCAGGAATGCTGAAGAAGCTGAAGTTGAATGGTTCTATGAAGACCTACAAGACCTTTTAGAACTAACACCCGAAAAAGATGTCCTTTTCATTATAGGGGACTGGAATGCAAAAGTAGGAAGTCAAGAAATACCTGGAATAACAGGCAAATTTTGCCTTACAATACGGAATGAAGAGTTTTGCCAAGAGAACACATCCACTGGATCATGGAAAAAGCAAGAGAGTGCCAGAAAAACATCTACTTCTACTTTATTGACTATGACAAAGCCTTTGACTGTGTGGATCACAGTAAACTGTGGAAAATTCTGAAAGAGATGGGAATACCAGACCATCAGACCTGCCTCTTGAGAAACCTGTATTCAGGTCAGGAAGCAACAGTTAGAACTGGACATGGAACAACAGACTGGTTCCAAATAGGAAAAGGAGTACATCAAGGCTGTATATTGTCACCCTGCTTATTTAACTTATATAACTTTTCATACATTTTGAGAAACACTGGGCTGTAAGAAGCACAGGCTGGAATCAAGATTGCCAGGAGAAATATCAATAACCTCAGATATGCAGATGACACCACCCTTATGGCAGAAAGTGAAGAGGAACTAAAAAGCCTCTTGATGAAAGTGAAAGAGGAGAGTGAAAAAGTTGGCTTAAAGCTCAACATTCAGAAAACTAAGATCATGGCAACTTGTCCCATCACTTCATGGGAAATAGATGGGGAAACAGTGGAAACAGTGGCTGACTTTATTTTGGGGGGCTCTATAATCACTGCAGATGGTGATTTCAGCCATGAAATTAAAAGATGCTTACTCCTTTGGAGGAAACTTATGACCAACCTAGATAGCATATTGAAAAGCAGAGACATTACTTTGCCAACAAAGGTCTGTCTAGTCAAGGCTATGGTTTTTCCAGTAGTCATGTATGGATGTGAGAGTTGGACTGTGAAGAAAGCTGAGTGCCGAAGAATTGATGCTTTTGAACTGTGATGTTGGAGAAGACTCTTGAGAGTTCCTTGGACTGCAAGGAGATCCAACAAGTCCATCCTGGAGGAGATCAGTCCTGGGTGTTTTTTGGAAGGAATGATGCTAAAGCTGAAACTCCAATACTTTGGCCACATCATGCGAAGAGTTGACTCATTGGAAAAGACTCTGATGCTGGGAGGGATTGGGGGCCGGAAAAGAAGGGAATGACAGAGGATGAGATGGATGGATGGCATCACCGACTCGATGGACATGAATTTGAATGAATGAACTCCGGGAGCTGCTGATGGACAGGGAGACCTGGCGTGCTGCGATTCATGGGGTTACAAAGAGTCGGACATGACTGAGCGACTGAACTGAACTGATGTTTTCAAAAATGTAGTTATTATTATTAGTAAATTCCAAACTGGTATCAGTCATCTAGAACTTCTCCCAAGCTCCAGACTCAAAAATCCAACTGCTTTTAAGGTATCTCAACTAAGACGACTCCTAGACACTTCAAACGGTTCTAAGGGGACATAGCTATCGTCCACCCATCTTCCCATGTGGACCACCACTCACCCAGTTAACACTGGGACCACCACCCAGTTAACACGTCCATCAGCTCTAATTAATGACAGCTGTTTGCTTCATGCCCCTCCACATCCAGCTCCAGTTCTGCCTCCTACATATGCCTCACTCCATCCGTGTAGCTCCA
This sequence comes from Bos indicus x Bos taurus, assembly GCF_003369695.1. Classification (NCBI taxonomy): domain Eukaryota; kingdom Metazoa; phylum Chordata; class Mammalia; order Artiodactyla; family Bovidae; genus Bos; species Bos indicus x Bos taurus. The sequence goes on along the minus strand of NC_040097.1, from coordinate 55,106,280 downwards.
CTCCTACTGAGGCACTGTCATTGATAACACATACCACTGTCTCCTGTCAGTATCACTATCACAAATTTCCAACTGATACAGGCTTGCCTCTCTTCTGATATTTTCTCTACACTATAGCCAAAGTGAATATATATTATACATGATATATATCATCCGAGCTAGACTTTCAAAAATATACAGAAGTACAAAGAATGATATTGTACAACGAACACCACATTCACATTACCCAGAATTAACTATGATATTTTTACAATTAAAATCTTACCACATCACTAGTTCATAAAATGCTCAATGGCATCTACTTATCCTTAGGATCAAACTCAAACATAGTTGCAAGGTTGAAATGACTCTCCATGACTCCCAGCCTCTTCTCACCCACACCTCCCCTGTTACCGATCTGAAACCCAGACCACAGAAAACTATTTTTGGTTGCTCCCAAATGCCAAACTCCTCCTGCCCTCCAGGTCTTTCCATCTTTGAGGAGGAAGGCATGAAAGGATGATAAACTGCTCAAGTATGAGACAGAAGCAGAAAGAAACATTGGGAGGTATTTGGCAGTCAGCCCAAGGAAGTGATATTCAGAGAAATATCTTAAATGGTAAAAGTGACAGCATCACAGAATCTTAAGAGTCACTTGGACATTTAGTTAAATCCAGCCTCCCCTGCCATACCCATCATGCCTTCAAAGAACCTCTATTGGAAAGGCAATAAAGTACATATACTTTGCTTTACATCTTAATGGCTTTTTAACGGAGAGTATATAATACATGGAGACATATGTGTATAATTCTCCAAGGCTCCTGGAAGGCAGACATCTTTCCCCAACACCCCTCCAAGGGGGCAGAGGTGATCTTTGAATGAAAAAGGAAAGGTCAGTAACTTCTATTAGGCAGTCCTTTTCATGAAGAGAGAGGAAACGTTCCAAGGTTTTGGGCAATTCCTTTGTTTTATGGAGACAGTTAAAAGGAAACCAGGAAGGAAGAGAAATCTTTCCACTTCTGTGACAGGCCTTGAATATTCTTACTTTAAGGAAACACTGGTATTTCTTGCCCTCCCCAGTTACAGTAAATGATGCCTGGAAAATGGCACAGCATTGTAAACTGAAATTCTTTTTTTAGTCTGCCCTGAAGTCTGTCTTCAAACACATCTACATCATTAAATGCCTGATGCGATTTGACTTGGTAGAAAAATTAGTGAAATACTAATACATACAACCACACTATCAGAATTATTTATGAAACGAGCAGCCAGTGGGGAGGAAAATGAATTGTACAAATAAGCTGCCTAAATCCTCAGGGTTATGATGGAAATTGCTCTGATTTCTGTGGATGACTGAAGACAGTAGCTTTGCTGTTATTTTTTCATAATTCAATAGTTGTTAACTGATCACACTGCTTCTACAATGACTTCTGTAAAATGCCAGAAGAAAACCAAAGGGACTCATTGCTAAATTTTTAAAAAAAATAATTATGAAAGGGAAAGGAAAGGAAATCCGTGTGTGATCTGTGTATAAGTTACCTGGGTATTGATTTTACATACAAGAAACCAACCTCCCCTGTCCATAAAGAAAATCTATTCTGGAACATAACTGACTTTCCAGTAAAGTAAAAATATTTTCAAAGTGTTGCCCCTACAACTGTAAAAGGTACACTGCCTTTTGGAACAAGTATTTTGGAAAAATTAAACTTGTGTCAAGTTGGATATTTTAATTTGTAATGGGAAGTTAACTTCTAACAAGAGCTCTAAATTATCTTTTAATGTATTATTTAGAACTTTATATCATTATGCATACACACTCAAAACTGTCAATCTTCCAAGCACAGTTCTGAGCTGGTGTGCGGTAACACCTAAGTGATGCTTTGAACTACACGGTAGACTCAAGAGAAAGTTGGTGAAAATGCAGAAAAGGTTTTGGAAAATTCAAAAACTCCATGACACATGGACCAGGCAGTGAGAGCTCGCATGTGAGCATTACACACACAAACATACACGTGCACACACGCAAACACATGCATGCACACAGGCATGTACGCAGAGGACTGTTTCAGAGGCACAGTCAGGAAGTCACATGAACTCACACTAGTCTCTGGAAACATCACCTCCTGAAGGGATCCGCCAGTCCCCGAGAGCTGGTCATGGCCATCAATGCAGCAGCCACTGTTTATTCCCTGTTGAGTATGTGATGGGTATCACAGCTAGTCCTTCATAATCATGATCTAATTTTATTCTTCCAACAACCATATTTAGTAAGTTACAATACCATTTTACAGATAAGAAAACAGAGGTATGTTTTATCACCAGACTACCACATGACCTTGAAAAAGGCAGTAAGGTCATTTATTTCCACATCACACTTGTTTCTTAAGGGCAAGCTTCCCAATGTCAGTAGGAATCAAATTTGGGTTTATATTAGATCTGTTAATTTATTCCAAGGAATTTATGATTGAAACCTAGAAAATACTGTTTTTATTTAATTATATTCTTTCTTTTGCAACAGTATATTTTACTTTAAAAGCTAAGGATATATAAAGCAACTTTACTCCAGTAAAAATTAATTAAAAAGCTAAATATTGCCTAATATTCTGAGGAAAGTTTATTTTAATAGAATACACAGAACAAGTATTGAAGAAATACCAATGCTTCTATACAACTAGCCCCCCCCTCCTCAGGTTCATCAGTCCAATAGTTGATACATATGGGTTTATATCACACCACTGCCACCAAAAAAAAAAATATATATATATATATACACACACACATATATATATATATATATATATAAAGAGCAGAGTGAAAAACCAGGCTTAAAACTCAACATTCAGAAAACTAAGATTATGCAATCTAGTCCTATCACTTCATGGCAAATAGATGGGGAAAAAATGGGAACATTGAGACTTTATTTTCCTGGCTCCAAAATCACTGCAGATGGTGACTGCAGCCATGAAATTAAAAGATGTTTGCTCCTTGGAAAAAAAGTTATGACCAACCTAGATAGCATATTCAAAAGCAGAGACATTACTTTGCCAACAAAGGTCCATCTAGTCAAAGCTATGATTTTTCCAGTATGGATGTGAGAGTTGGACTATAAAGAAAGCTGAGTGCAGAAGAATTGATGCTTTTGAACAGTGTTTTTGGAGAAGACTCTTGAGAGTCCCTTGGTCTGCAAGGAGATACAATCATTCCATCCTAAAGGAAATCAGCCCTGACTATTCATTGGAAGGACTGATGTTGAAGCTGAAGTTCCAATACTTTGGCCACCTGATGAGAAGTATTGACTCACTGGAAAAGACCCTGATGCTGGGAAAGACTGAAGGCAGGAGGAGAAGGGGATGACAGAGGATGAGATGGTTGAATGACATCACCAACTTGACGGACATGAGTTTGAGCAAGCTTCGGGAGTTGGTGATGGACAGGGAAGCCTGGTGTGCTGCAGTCCATGGGGTCGCAAAGAGTCAGACACCACTGAGTGTCTGAACTGAGTTCTTGAGTATTACCCTAGTACCCACTATGTGCCAGATATAGGAAATATAATATCAAGTTGGAAGACACTACCCTTGACTCTCACAGAACTTCCAATACTGTCATACATTTGAGGAAACAGATGATTAAACAAGTAATTTCAATACAGTGTTACAATTATTGCTACAGAAGGAGAGAATCAAGAGATCATAGGAGCATCTACAAAGGTAAAGAAGGATTCTGAGAGGGAAATGACATCTGTGCTGAGACTAAGAGGCCGAGGCAGAGCTGGCCATGGGAAGATAACGCTTCTGTCAGGCCTGCAGTTTGAGAACACTGTATGTTCAAGTCACTCTTAAAATAAGCACCATGATGTGGTGAGAGCACAGAGGTGGGGATGGTGGGAAGACAGTGCAAGCAGTTAGATAAAGAGGTGGGCAAGGATGAAAAAACACAAACAAAAAAGTCCTGAAACAAATCATAATAGCTTCATGTGCCATTTTCAGAAGGTTGGGTTCAATCCAAAGGGTGATGGAGCAGCTCTGAAGGACTTTTATCAGTAGCTACTGTTTTAATTCCACTCCTGTCTCTAGGACAGAGTACAGCTCCACCCACTCTCCTATGGCAAAAGCCTCCCAGAATGTTTAGCCTCACCACATGATCAATTATTTAAGGTTTTTCTTCTGCAGTGGGCTTTAATTACTGCATAAAAAGAAACTCCTAAGGTCTAGGACTTCCCATCCGGTCAGCATGATCAGTCCTCCCCGCTTGCTCACTGTTCCAGTGTTCCATGTCTCCCGGCTCAAAGAACAGAGGTCCTTCTGTTGCAGGGGTAGAAGGAAAGATGTTAATAACTGCTCACACATATAGCACAAACCCATGTAACTCATTTGCCTCCTGTGATGCATTTGTCTCCTACACCTACCACCCACCTTACCTTTAGCTACTTTTCTCTTGAAGCTAGAACTTGTATGTGACTTGAAGCCACTAAACAGACCTCTTCCTTAGCAGCTATGACTGATGGTGGTGGTTTAGTTGCTAAATAGTGTCTGACTCTTGCGACCCCATGAACTGGGGCCTGCCAGGCTCCTCTGTCCATTCTACAGGCAAGAATACTGGATTGGTTTGCCATTTCCTCCTCCAGGGGGTCTTCCCAACCCAGAATTCAAACCCAGGTCTCCTGCATTCCAGGTAGATTCTTTACCAACTGAGCTGTGAGGGAAGCTCCTCTCTCCATGGAATTTTCCAGGCAAGAATACTGGAGTGGGTAGCCTTTCCCTTCTCCAGGCAATCTTCCGAACCCAGTGAACGAACCCAGGTCTCCCATATTGCAGGCGGATTCTTTACCATCTTAGCCACCAGTGATAGCCACCGCTATCACTGATGTTGGGTTAAATTCCAAACTATTCTCTCTTTAAAAATTTTAAACTACAAATATATTATGCCAGAATACAACCTTCTCAGCACAATTAACACTCGTTTTTAAAAAATACACCTTAAATACAAAGTGTATCTTCCACAGATTTTTTTTTTTTTCCTTCTGGACTAAGAGACAATTCCTAATGGGAAAGTGGAAAATGCTTTTGGAATAAGACAATCCAAAACAAAGACATAGATACGCATGCCTATGTTTCTGCATCTGAAGACTGAGTGGCGACAGAAAGAGAGAGGTTTAGAAGGGATAGTTGGATGTCTGAACAGATAACATCCCAAATATTTCAAGTCTCACCCAGGAGGGAATTTCCACCAGCATATGCTGCAATTTGCCACAGGCAGATGAAAGCCTTTAATTCAGAACATAAGCTGGGCTCCCACCTATAAAAAATTCTACAAGCAACAGCACGCCCTGGCTAGAATAACGATGCACGACTCACGGCTGAGAACATTCCACAGCTCAACAGATGGCTCTCTTCTGGGGTTTAAGACAGGCAGGCATCAGGCAGCATCCTGATAACAGTGAGCTACTGACCTGAAAAGGAGAAAGTTGGAGGCACAGGGGTCCACCAGCCCAGGGAGATGGCATATCTTTTGAAGCACACCATTCTCTGGGCATGCCCTGCAGGAATGTCCCTAAAACACAGCATAAAGCAATTGCTTTGTTATAGAACCGTGTCAAGGAATTCATAAAACAAGAACCATTGGTGCAAATAAATTCACATGACTCAAATTTTTAAAACACTGAGAGATGTAGGCCTTCGGTTTTTTTGGTTTTGTTTTTCATCTCTCAGAAGCTTAATCTTGTTACGGTACATCTAGATTCTAACTTGAGGTTTATCCCTCCGGTATATTTCAGCTCGAATTCCTTATTTTCCCAATGCAGATCCCCATTTCCAATAGGGAGAAAAAGAAATCCGTGAATAACAGTGAGCCTTTGCTTGGTCCCGCGAGCACCCATACTCATGCAACTGGACAGCATTGCACCCCAACCCCAGCACACCCACACCTGAACCCACTGTTCACACTCCAAATCCCAACCCTCCTTTCAGAAGGAATGAGCACTTCCTGAGTGACTGAATGATCACTGAATTAATAAACTGTTGCAGTTTAACTGCTAAGTCAAGTCTGACTCTTTTGCCAACCTATGGACTATAGCCAGTCAGACTGCTCTGTCCATGAGATTTCCTAAGCAAGAATATTGGAGTGGGTTTCCTTCTCCAGGGGAATCTTCCCAACCCAGGGATCAAACCTGGGTCTCCTGCATGAGCAGACAGATTCTTTACTACTGAGCCACCAGTGAAGCCCAGATTAATAAGCTATTCTCTTGATTATTTGAACAACTGGTACCACATCTTTTGCTTCCCCACTACCCTTCCCCACTCTCTTCCTTGTCTTTGATACATTCGCTGATCCGATCCCTCTCTGACCAACCTAGTCCGTCCATCCTCAGACCTCAGATGGGTGTGTACATGTGATGTCCCTGCTGTCTGTCTGACCCCTGGCTTTCCCATGGTGTCTTTTGCTCCCCATCTCCCACTGGGCAGGACCAGCCTCATAGAATCTAATTTATGGTCCCAGTCACTCAGTTGGCCTATGTCCGGGCCAGTCACTACTCTACCCCCACTCACCCACAAAGTGAGGAGTCAAGACATTTTAATACACACCCATTGTTCCTGGAGTCTCAAGTGAAATCATACTATTTTTGTCCCCTTAAATCATGACTATGATGTAGGGGCAGGACACACAGCCTGGTGGGATGTGCACTTTGTTAGGGCAAGAAATGGTGGTCAAGCAGGGAGCTCAAATTCGAGGCTCTGTGACAACCTAGGGGGGTGGGATGGAGTGGGAAGTAGATTTACCAGGGAGGGGACATATGTGTATCTACGGCTGATTTATGTTGATATATGGCAGAAACCAACACAATAATGTAAAGTAATTATCCTCAATTAAATAAATAAATTTACATTAAAATAAAGAAATGGTGGTCAAGACAGAGACTCACTTTCCCACCACAGCTGCTCAAGTAGCCCTGCCACACATCATCAGGCAGTTCTATGGATTAATCACAGAGCTGCAGAAATTCACTGACACCCAGGGCTCACAATCCTGGGGCGGCTGTTGCTAAGTCACGTCAGTCATGTCCGACTCTGTGCGACCCCATAGACGGCAGCCCATCAGGCCCTGTCCCTGGGATTCTCCAGGCAAGAACACTGGAGTGGGTTGCCATTTCCTTCTCCAATGCATGAAAGTGAAAAGTGAAAGTGAAGTCGCTCAGTCGTGTCCGACTCTTTGAAACCCCATGGACTGCAGCCTACTAGACTCCCCCATCCATGGGATCTTTACAGGCAAGAGTACTGGAGTGGGGTGTCATTGCCTTCTCCACAATCCTGGGGCATTGGTCCTGTAAACCAGGCACCGTGGAACAACATGAAGGAGCGCTGTGCTCTCCTTGCAGAGGGGACCCCAGCAGCCTCCCACCCACTGTGCAGGGCAGGTGCAACAGCCCCACCCACCACCTGGTCCCAGCCAGGAGTGACAAGTTAACATAACCAGGACACGGCCACCGAGCACCACTGGCCTAGCTAGTTCTCACACAGCACTATGCTGAGTCCTGACACCAGCTGCTGAGACCCCTGCCACCCCACCTCTCTAGACACCACCCTCTGCCCTCTGGATGTGGAGTCTACACAGACTTCCCAGGGGAAAACATTTAGATGCCTTCCATGACCCCAAGTGACTCCCCTCCAGACTAAGATTCCAGCACCAAGGCATCCCCCAAACTCAGGTCTTCTGAGGGACAGCTGTTGTGATCCATCACTTCAGTTGTGTCCTACTCTTTTCGACCCCATGGACTGTAGCCGGTCAGGCTCCTGAGTCTATGGGATTCTCTAGGCAAGAATACTGGAGTGGGTTGCCATGCCCTCCACCAGGGGATCTTCCTGACCCAAGGTCTCCTGGAAGGGGAAGTAGGGGAGGGATGGTCAGAGTCAAACAAATAACCACCCAACATTTCCCAGGGGGCAGCACCCTTTCTGTAAATGCTGCTTACAAAGACTCCGAGGAGAGAGACTCAGGACTGGTGTTGGAGGCCAGCCTTCTTACAACTGACAGAGTGACTTGGGTGGGTCTTGAAGAATATTTTATCCTCTTCATGGCACCTTCAGATACTCTGCTGTCTTTCTTGAAGGCATTTTTAATCTGAAAAGTGCCAAAATTCTTAAAACACACGAGATGCAACCAAAAATATCAAACTGGGTATCATAGAAGTGCTGGCTAGCCTTGAGGAGGAAGTTGGAATCTTGATCTGAAAAACCATTAAAAGCCATCCTTTTATCCGATTCCTTCACCTGCCGACCTGATTGCTTTTAAATGAAGATTCAAGATCTCAAGGAGAACAAGATACAGAAAATCGAGTGCCATTTTTTTCTCTCCACTTTCTCACAGATAATGACATGGGAGCATCCAGAGGCAGAAACAACCAATGTAAATTAAGAGCTTAAGTGGGAGCCCATTACAGGCCATCTCCACTCCCTCCTCCCATCCTCACACAACCCATAACACAACTGGAGAGAAGGCCCAAGACATTACTCCTGGAAAACGCAATCGCTATAACCAATTACTGAGCGAAATGCCCTTTATTAAGCCTCAAGCCTCTGATTAGTAAGTTTAATTTAAAGGTATTCCTCCTTCTCCCACCTAAGGCTGAGCTGCACGGATCCTTATCATGGTGATACGGAGCATTTATAGGCCAAAGCAGGTCTCGGATGTGTAATGGAATTGCCACTAAGTCAGATCAGCTTTTAAAAAAAAAAGAGTTAGAGACAATCAGAAGACTGTCCCATGCCTGGTCTAAGGTTCCCCCTGAAGGTTCCCCCATCACCTTCATGTCAGTGACACTGTCCTTTGTGGCTGGGACAGAGCAGGAATAATCAAAGAATATGTATTTCCCTCCTTCCATGCCTTCAGCAAGTGGTCAGCTGCAGAAAATTTGGGTCTTCAGTTTAGATGGAACAAATGAAATTGAAAATCCAAGACAGACTTAGTCATGGTTTAGGGACAATATTTCCATCCCAGTACTATCTGTGGTATGAATCCACTGCAGCGGGAATCTAAAGTATAAAATCCATCATACAAAGCCCAATGTTCTGAAGGATTTTCTCAGTGAATTTAGAACTTCAAAAAAATATATGAAAGTTCATAAAAATCAGGCCACGACATTAGCCCCTTATTCAGGTTAGGAGCAGAGAAAAGGAAAAAGACAAAAAATACCTAAATCATCATGTCACTTGATTTGGCTATTCTGTCCAAATCTCTGTCCATATCTATGTCCAGAACTCTGCTGAGGAGACAGGGAGCCAGAGGACTCTACCCACACCCCGTTGACAGATATTTCATTGAAAGCAAGCACCTAAAGTCTCCTTCACAGAAGGTTAAACTCAGACACCAACATTCCAGTTAGGTGTTTAGCTGTAAGAGCAGACTCACAAGGTCATGAAAACAAACTAAGGTGTTGACTTCATTTTGAAATGGCCGGACTTCCCAGGTGGCTCAACGGTAAAGAATTCACCTGCCAAGCAGGAGATGCAGGTTCAATCGCTGGATCAGCAAGATCCCCACGAGAAGGAAATGGCAACGCACTCCAGCATTCTTGCCTAGAGAATTTCATTGACAGAGGAGCCAGGCGGACTACAGTCCACAGGGTGGCAAAAGAGCCAAGCACGACTTAGCAACCGTACAGTGACAAATAGCAGTCATACAGGGCACGTGCCCGTGTGTGTGTGTGTGTGTCCACTTGCTAGTGATAGAGAAGCGGGTAGGGAGAGAAGGAGGGAGAGAGGAGCATCTCAAAGCTAATCTTCTGCAAAACACCTCTGAAATCCCCTTCCCTTGAGCTTTCTTAAAGGATTTCTGTGGCTTGCCACCAAGAGATACCTGTCCATGCCACATATCCTCCAAGCATCCTTGTATTACGGTTTGCATTTTCCTGAGTTAAACTATGTCTCTGGGCACTTATTATGTATTTCAAACAAAAGTTCTTATAAATGTTCCAGGATCAAAATGGCTTTTCATTCCAAATAAAATTATGGAATTTTATTGTATAAATTACCAAGCTAGAAATTATATCCTCAGATTTCACGAGTTAGTAACAAAATAGACCTAAAGTCTTTGTAGAAAAAGAAGCAGAAAAATAAATCCTTGAACCCACTGGGAGAATGAAATTGATGTCAAGGGCCTCTCACAACTACCCTGTAATCTTTATCATCCGCATCTTTCTTAATCTTCTGGAATTTCTTTTTATTTTTTTTCCAATTTTATTTTTAAACTTTACATAATTGTATTAGTTTTGCCAAATATCAAAATGAATCCGCCACAGGTATACATGTGTCTTCTGGAATTTCTAATGACTTTGTTTTATTGTGTTTTGCTTTGGTAAGCGGTTGGGGAGCTAAGTAGACATAGCTAGATGTTGGAGATAGGATACAGTAATCAGCTGGAATCTGATGCCAGAACAATAAAACTGTGAAGAACTCACTTCCCTCATCTGCTTTCCTGAGAAGAGTACACGATCAAGCACATCAACTGTCAAAGATAAACGACGCTTCTGAACAATGACAACAATAAGCAAAGTTGGCAAAGATTATTTTTACTATGCTTAGTTCATGATGTTTGGGTCAAAAAAATAACCCTACTGCCAAGAACCCTAAGATTTAGAACTCAAAAGTTTCATTGTACAGTGTTCTTCTATGTAAGGGTATTTGCCAATGTTTTCTTGTGCGACATTGAACTGTTGTGGTATGCGCGCATGCTAAGTCACTTCAGTCATGTCTGACTCTTTGTGACCTTATGGACTGTAGCCAGCCAGGTTCCTCTGTCCTCAGGATCCTCCAGGCAAGAATACTGGAGTGGACTGCCATGCCCTCCTCCAGGGGTCTTCCTGACCCAGAGACCACATCTCTACGTCTCCTGCATTGGCAGACGGGTTCTTGTGGTATGGAGGGCCTTTTTCAAGGACTTAAACACATACACTCAAACCCAAGGTGGCTATGTCCCCTGAAGAAGCCTCAGCTGCAGCTCCCAACTGGTTCTTACTTTTCCATAGGAAGTGAGCCATAAAAGCTGTAACAGGATGTTAAATCGGACTTTTCCTGGGGTGGCCAGACAAAATACAGGATGCCCGGTTGAACTGAATTTCAGGTAAACAATGAATTCTGTACAGGACATATTTATATCGAAAAAATTTATTTGCCAAATGTAGCAACTTTAACACTTCTTGTCTCAAATATTCAACTGAAGTGTCAAAGCTGAAACCACTGGGTTATAAACACATCAGTATCCCTAAAAAGAGCTGCTAAACAGTCCCTTGCCTTTGGCTTGACTCTGCCTCAGCCTTTGTGCTTGAAGTTCTTTATTTCTTCTCTTCTGGTTGCTCTGGCCCACGTCATCTATGACCATCCCCTCCCCCCGCCTTCACATTTATCATCACTTATAACCTGCAAACTCCTTCAGGGTGGGACCAAGTTTTCCTATTCATCTGTTTCCCCTGAGTCCTGAGAACACACAGAAGACTTCCAATAAATGTTCACCGAAATCAAATGTTTGCCCATGGCCTTCTACATTGATTCCAGACTTCTCTTGGCTTTTGTGAGCTTTCATAACCAGCCCCAGCTGAATAACCTCATTTTCCATTTCCTCTCAAGAACCTCCACATTTATTAAGTTTTTTGTTCTCATGGTTTCCCAACATACTTTGCTCAGTCTGCCCCTCTCCTTGAGCTGATGTAGGAACCCATTCCACAGCGCTTCACCTCCACTTCTGGAATTTTTCACAAACTTTACATAAGATCCAATTCAAGTTGTCTATTTCTTGAGAAGATTTCTTTGATTATTTTATCTGATGTTACCCCTGTTCCAAAACTCCTATTTCACAAGTTAGAGCTTAACACAGATTTCATTTTTAATGTCTGCTGTTTGGGTGCTGATTCAGTTGTCTCAGTTCCAAGGTCCTGAAAGTCAAAGATGGCATGATAAATGTCCCTCGTAGCCCGCCCCCTCCCAATCCCACCAAGCACGATGCTGCCGAGTGGACAAACCCCAAAGAGCAACTAAGGAACACGAGACTTCAGTCTTGGCCCATTCACAGATTTTTTCACGGCATTAATTCTTTTAAATCGAATCTCATTTTCACATGTATTTCTCTGACCACTAGATGCTGAATATCTTCATATTTATCAGACATTTACACTTCTTTCATTGACCAGTTCATACACTGAATATTCTGGTTTGGGTTTAGCTTGAAATCTGAGCTTGAGATACAGTCTTGGGAACTCATAGCCTGGCTGTAGTCCTTGAAATAATGGTTTTGGATAAGACAGACCAGGGAGTGTGGTAGGTACAACAACCCAACTGTCTTGTCAAAAAATTATATAGATTTCAATAGTTTTTCAGAATTACCATTTAGCAATAGAAATAAGCCATTTATAACCTAATCTTAAGCCCTCAGCTCACATTTGATGCTGTAGGTTTTTGTTGGGATACACTACATCATGTTTCCAAGAATCAAACATATTGTTCAGTGGGAACTTTCCAGAAGGCACTGTCAATAAAGCTGTGCCTGGCCTCCAATTTGACACTGTGAGATGGAGACATTGCTGGCAAGAGATGGTAGCTGCACTGGGTTCTGGGTAGAACTGAGAGTGGTCCAAAATAATGGAATCGTAGCATCTGCTCTGCCTGGGCATAAATTGTTTAGAGCAATTTCTTTGGCTACTGGGCCAAAGTCAGCATTACCCATTGCAGATTGGAGAGTCAAAAACATTGACATACAGTTCACTGTTAAGCAAAGCAAGCCATGTTGTTGTAAGTCAAACAGCCATCATATTAGCTATGCAAGGAAATAATTTTGAGAGATGTCAAAGGGTCAGGATATGCCATTAGCCACTTTACTACAACAGAATATATCAAAGGCGCAAGTACAGGCTAGCATGCTTGGCTGATATAGCCAGACATGGGGGTCCTAAAGCTACAGCCACAGACTGCTAAAGACACCAGATTCTGCGAGGGGAAGTGATTATGCTTTATCTGCCCCCAGGTCAGGGATCATGAAAGTTACGTTTGTTCTTCCAACAGCAAGAGAAAAGGACAGGGGATGATAAAACTCCACCACCGTGAGATCTCATTCCAGCCCTGCCATCCTAGAATCAGAACAAACAGGGGGAATGAGGCTAGCCAAAGATGCATTCTTCATTCCCAAACACAGATGGTCACAGTAATACTCATGGTTATAATAACAACAACCAGAGTTAGCAATGAATAAGTACCTTCTCTATGCTGGGAACTGTGCTGTAATACTAAGACAATCCCATAAGGCAGGGTGGATCATTTAGGAAATTACTCACGGCTTGGGCTAATCTTTCTGGAGATCTTTCTCCTACAGAACTTCCTCAGGATGCAAAAACCCTTGCTATTTTATAGAAGCAGCATTCGACTCTAGCCTCATGTACAACACACAGTGTGAACACTTTGGTTTAACTTTGCCTCCACTAGTTCCTTTTTTTTGGTCTTGGTGCATATCTACGTAGCCATCTAAGAGGGCAGATTAACACTAGGAGTGAAGACTTCCAAACTCTGTGCCCTTGCAACATACAAGGAGGAAAGGCTGACAAAATAAACTGATTTGTTCTCTTGGATGCTAGGTAAGAAAATCTAGCCTACTACCTAGGAACCACTCTAAGACCTTGGAAGGACACCAAAGAATCCTTGATTGTGTGGGTGTGCTATTCTCAAAAAGTTATTTTTATGATTAACTTCTATTCTGAATGACAAATGGGAAAAGAAATTCTTAAACTTTTACACCAAACAATTGCCAAGCTTTGTTTTACTGTAGTGACTCAGAGAATTATATTGTCCTGACCTCAGAAGTCTTCATTCTGTTTCAGAAAGTAAATAAACCAAAACAAAACTTTTTTCTTCTCCTTTGAAGAGATACTCAGAATTCTGCTCGAGGACACGATCAACCCACGTTATACGTTAATTGCTTTCTTCACCATTATTCTTGTCTGTGCATACTGTCAACTTTGAGTCTGCATCTTTTAACCAGTAATTAAAAGTTAGGAATTCAGCTGTTAATTCACTAGCAAACCGCACTTCCTTTTTTCCCTGCCTTTGTGATCCGTCTTTATTATTTAGTCGTGTGATACGATAAAGTAATAGTGATACTGAAATAATAGCAGTGAAAAAGACAAAACAGAGTAAAGCCATCCACTGGAGAGACTTCAGAAAAAATGAACATCAGAAAAAAACCTCATTCATTCGGGAAGCCTTCATGGACCCTGTGTGCCAGACACTGTGAGGCCCAGTCCTGAGCATGGAGGAGCTGGAGGTGAGCTGGAGCCAGCACCGCATGGTGAGAACCTGAGCCTTGCAGGCAGGTGGAGTTGGCCTGGGCCTATCCCGGGGGAATAGGAAATAGCCAGCTTTCTAACAGCCTCTGACTGGTTCTCTGAATTGCAGAGGTTACTCACCTGAATTTTTAACTTTATCTTTTGAGGTACTTAAAAGTTCATACATAAGAAATAATAAAGAGATGACCTGTACAGCCTTAACTCAGTTTCCCCAGCAGGAACATCATGCATAACTATAGTAAATATCACAACTGGGAAAGTGACATTGATGCAATCTACCCACCGTGCAGCTTTTACCAGTTTTACACACACTCGGTGTGGGTGCACATATACCTGTGTTTTTGTACAGTTTGTCAAATATGTGGATCTGTGCAGCCAAAAGCAGTCAGGGTACAGAGGCCCCCTCATGCTACCCTTTTACAGCCACAGTCAGCGCCCTCCCTCCAACCCTCTGGCAGCCACTAATCTGATCTGCATCTCTAGGACTGAGATAGATGGAGTCACAGAGCACAACCTTCTGACTGGCTCTTTTCACTCAGCGTAACTTACAAAATACCGAGCTGTGGTATCAACAGTAGGTTCCTTTTTATCACTGAGTAGCATCATGGTGTAGATGGGCCACCATTTGTTTGACCAGGTACCCACTGAAATACATTTGGGTTGTTTTCAGTTTTATAGCCAATAAAGTTGCTATGAACATTCACCAATAGGTTTTGTGTGAATATTAGTTTTTGTTTCTCTGGGATAAATACCCAGGAGTACACTTCTGGGCTGTACTATAGTTTTACAAGCAATTTCCAAGTGTTTTTCTAGAGTGGCTATACCATTTTACATTTCCACAGCGATACACGACTGATCCAGTTTCTTCACACCCTTGCCAGTATTTGATGTTATCACTATTGTTTCTTTGTCTCATTCTGATAGGTGTGTAGTTATATCTCATGGAAGATTTAATTTGCACGTCCCCAGTAGCTAATGATATTTACTTTCTTTTCATACGCTCATTTGCCATCTGCATATTCTTCTCAGTGAAATGTCTGTTCACATCTGTTGTTCGTTTTCTCACTGGATTGTTTGTTTAATTTTTACTGTGGAGTTTTAAGAGTTCTTTATATATTTTAGATATAAGGTCTTTGCTAAACATGTGCTTGCAAATATTTTCTCTCATATTGTTTTTTTATCCTGTAGCTTGTGTTTTTATCCTGAACAGCTGAGCAAAGCAAAAGTTTTTTATTTTAATGATATCCAGTTTCTCAACTTTTATGGATCATGCTTTTGGTGTCAATCCCCCCATGACACCAAGAGAACTCTCCACTCGCCCCATGTCCTAAATGCTTTCTATGTTCTTTTCATAATGATTTTGTAGTTTTACATTTAAATCATGACACACTTTAAGTTGCTTTCCTGGTGGCTCAGGTGGTAAAGAATCCGCCTGCAATGTGGGAGACCTGGGTTTGATCCCTGGGTTGGGAAGATCCCCTGGAAGAAGGCATGGCAACCCACTCCAGTATTCTTGCCTGGAGAATCCCCATGGACAGAGAAGCCCGGTGGGCTATAGTTCATGGGGTCATGAAGAGTTGGACACAACTGAGAGAATAAGCATGCACACTTTGAGTTAGTTTTTGTAGAAGATATGAGATTTGGTTTGGGGCTTTGTTTGTTCTGCCTATGGATGTCCAACTGTTACAGCATCATTTGTTGAAAAGACCATTTTCCCCCATTGGATTGCTTTTGCAACTTTGTCAAAAATCAGCTGGGCATAATTGTGTGGGTCTATAACTAGGATTTCTCTGTTCTGCTCAGTTGATTAAACTGTCCATTCAATCCTGTCCATGAGACACCACACTGTATGATGACTACTACAGTTATACAGTAAGTTTTAATATCAGCTTCCCAGGTGGCTCAGTGGTAAACAATCTGCCTACTAACTAGGAGATGCAGGTTCTAACCCTATATGAGAAGATCCCCTAGAAAAGGAAATGGCAACCCACTCCAGTGTTCTTGCCTGGAAAACCCCATACACAAGAGAGTCTGGCGGGCTACAGTCCATGAGACCTCAAAAGAATCAGAAATGACTTAGCAACTAAACAACAAGCTTTAACATCAGGTAGCATGATTATTCTTCTTGTTGTTGTTGTTGAGTCGCTAATCATGTCCAACCCTTTGCGGCCTCATAGACTGCAACATCTCAGGCACCTCTGTCTTCCACTATCTCCCGGAGGTTGCTCAAATTCATGTCCATTGAGTCAGTGAAGCTATTAATATCTAACCATGTTATCCTTTGCTGCCCCCTTTACCTTTTTCCTTCTATCTCTCCCAGCATCAGGGTCTTTTCCAAAGAGTCGGCTCTTCGCATCAGATGGCCAAATGATTTGAGTTTCAGCTTCAGCATCAGTCCTTCCAATGAATATTCAGGGCTAATTTCATTTAGGATTGACTGGTTTGATCTTGCAGTCCAAGAGATTATCAAGAGTCTTCTCCAGCACCACAATTTGAAAGCATCAGTCCTTTGGCACTCAGTCTTCTTTAGGGTCCAATTCTCACATCTCCACATGACTACTAGAAAAACCATAGCTTTGACTATACAGATTTTTATTGGCAAAGTGATGTCTCTGCTTTCAAATATGCTATCTGGGTTTGTCATAGCTTTCCTTCCAAGGAGCAAGAGTCTTTTAATTTCATGGCTGCAGTCACTGACCGCAGTGTTTCTGGAGCCCAAGAATCTGTCACTGTTTCTACTTTTCCCCCTATATTTGCCATGAAGTGATGGGACAAGATGCCATGATCTTAGTTTTCTGAATGTTGAATTTCAAGCCAGCTTTTTCACCCTCATCAAGAGGTTCTTTAGGTCCTTTTAACTTTCTGCCATTAGAGTGGTATCATCTGCATATATGAGGGTGTTGATATGTCTCCTGGCAATCTTGTTTCACCTTGTGATTCATCCAGCCAGGCATTTCATATGATGTACTCTGCATAGAAATTAGATAAGCACAGAGACCATATACGGCCTTGTCATACTCCTTTCCCAATTTGGAACCACTCAGTTGTTTCAAGTCCAGTTCTAACTTGCTTCTTAACCCACATACAGGTTTCTCAGGAGTCACGTAAGGTGATCTAGTACTCCCATCTCTTGAAGAATTTTCCAGTTTGCTGTGATCCACACAGTCAAAGGTTTTAGCAGAGTCAATGAAGCAGAAGAAGATGTTTTTCTACAACTCACTTGCTTTCTCCATGATCCAACAAATGTTGGCTGTTGGGGGCCAGAGGGAGGTACTCCACCCATGGCAAAGGTCATGAGGAAGGAGGCTCAACATACGCAAAGGCGGGATCGAGCCTCAGGAGTCCCCCTGGAAATCCTCGAACATCTACCCCCATAACCAGAGCCTGCCTACTTTACTATTTTGTGCTCTCACCTACACCTCTGACTTTACGGGGGGCTGTCCCCCACCACCTCTTTCAGAGAAGGAGTTAACCTAGAGCTCCAGTTAATAAAAATTCCTGGGCGTGACAAGAGTGTTTTAACCTACAAACTCCTCTGAAGGTTCTCTGGCCTGCCTGACAGGCTCGTCCGGCCATATGTGATTGCTCACAGCCTCCCAACCATGAGAAGCACGAGATGCTTTAAACCCTTTAAAAACAAGTTCTTTAGAGAAGTTAGAAAACTATTAGTATAAGTATAGTGGGCTGATTAGAAATTGTATTGATGAAGGGTTTTTTATTTGTTGAGCCAATGTTTGTTGCTAAGTCTCCACATCCCCTGCCCTTACACACATTAATGAATATATAGAAGAAATAAGTATTAACCTTTGATATTAATCATGTTAGACCTTAGGCTAAGTAAATTCTTTCCTTAACTAAAACCCACTACACCCTCACCCTATAGGAATGTAACTTTATTTGGGTGGTGTCTGTTTTAAGAATAATCACCCCTGGAGAAATAAGTGTCCTGGTTGACTGATCGCTGTCACAAGGAGAGGGTCATAAATTGTCAGCAGGCCCCCTGGCCAGAAGATGATGTAACACCCCTAAGACCTCTGTATACATTTGTATGAAGCACCTGACTTTGATAAAAGCCAGGACTGCTGACCCCGTGTGACTTTTGCATAACATCTCAGTGTATAAAAGTAGACCATGGAAAATAAAGAATTGGGATCAGTTCCTCGAAAGACTGGTCTCCCCACGTCTCTCTCTCTCTCTCTCTCTGGCTGAGTCTCCATCTGGAGCGCGGAACCCGCCATGCTTACTAATTATGCCTGGGCTTCTAAGATCCGACCGGGGAGGCCTCAGTGTCTCCTCTCCTTCGGGAGAATAGAAGGACGCCTGCGGCCTACGTAAGTGGTGCAAGCTTCTCATCTTGAAGTTTTATTGGTCTCCCTTGTAAAGCAAGCTACTCAGCCTCTTTTCTCCACTGAATTTTCCTACTGAGCTATCCTCATTCTATTACTCTTTACTTCTCTAATTAATATCTAATTGAAGCTATTGTATCCTGATCCTCGCCGACGCCGTCCCCGCTTTGAACACCCTGGATCAGCTGGGGCTGGACCCCGGCAGTTGGCAATTTGATCCCTGGTTCCTCTGCCTCTTCAAAACCCAGCTTGTAAATCTGAAGGTCACAGTTCACATAGTGCTGAAGCCTAGCTTAAAGAATTTTGAGGACACCCTTGCTAGAGTGTGAAATGAGTGCAAATGTACAGTAGTTTGAACATTCTTTGGCATTGTCCTTCTTTGGGATTAGAACTGACCTTTTCCAGTCCTGTGGCCACTGCTGAGTTTTCCAAATTTGCTAACATATTGAGTACAGCACTTTCACAGCATCATCTTTTAGGATTCGAAATAGCACAACTGGAATTCCATCACCTCCACTAGCTTTGTTCACAGTAATGCTTCCTAAGGCTCACTTGACTTCGCATTCCAGAATGTTTGGCTCTAGGTGAGTGATCACACCATCCTGATTATCTGGGTCACGAAGATCTTTTTTTGTATAGTTCTTCTGTGTATTCTTGCCACTTCTTAATATCTTCTGTTTCTGTTAGGTCCTGACTGTCTGTCCTTTATCGTGCCCGTGCCCTTCCTTGCATGAAATGCTCCCTTGATATCTCCAGTTTTCTTAAAGAGATTTCTAGTCTTTCCCATCCTATTATTTCCCTCTATTTCTTTGCATTGTTCATTTAAGAAGGCCTTATCTCTCCTTGCTGTTCTCTGGAACTCTGCATTAAGTGGGTATATCTGCCTTTTTCCTTTGCCTGTTGCTTCTCTTCTTTCCTCAGCTATTTATAACACCTGCTCATTCAACCACTTTGACTTCTTGTGTTTCCTTTTCATTTAAGATGGTTTTGGTCACTGCCTTTTGTACAATGGTACAAATCTTCAGGCAATTTGTCTACCAGATCTAATCCCTTGAATCTATCCATCACCTCCACTGAATAATCATAAGGGATTTGATTTAGGTCATACCTGAATGGCCTAGTGGTTTTCCCCACTTTCTTCAATTTAAGTCTGAATTTGGCAATAAGGAGCTGATGATCTGAGCCACAGTCAGCTCCCAGTCTTGTTTTTGCTGTCTGTACAGAGCTTCTCCATCTTCGAGTACAAAGAATATAATCAATCTGATTTCTGTACTGACTATTTGGTGATATTCATATGTAAAGTCATCTCTTGCAATGTTGGAAAAGGGTGTTTGCTGTGACCAATGTGTTTGCTTGACAAAACTCTGCTAGCCTTTGTGCTGCTTTATTTTGTACTCCAAGGCCAATCTTGCCTGTTGACTTCCTAATTTTGCATTTCAACCCCCCATGATGAAAAGGATATCTTTTTTTGGCGTTAGTAAAAAGGTGTTGTAGGTCTTCATAGAACCATTCAACTTCATCTTCTTTGGCATTAGTGGTTGGTACACAGACTTGGATTACTGTGATGTTGTGTGGTTTGCCTTGGACAGAAACTGAGATCATTCTGTTGTTTTGGAGGTTGCACCCAAGTACTGTATTTTGGACTCTTGTTGACTATGATGGCTACTCCATCTCTTCTAAGGGATTCTTGCCCTCAGTGGTAGATATAATAGTCATCTCAATTAAATTTGCCCTATCCTGTCCATTTTAGTTCACTGACTCCTAAGATACTGACCTTCACTCTTGCAGTCTCCTGCTTGACCACTTCCAATTTATCTTGGTTTATGGACCTAACATTCCAGGTTCCTATGCAATATGGTTCTTTACAGCATCAGACGTTACTTTCACCACCAGTCACATCCACAACTGAGCATCATTTCTGCTTTGACCCAGTCACTTTCTGGAGCTATTAGTAATTGCCCTCTGCTCTTCCCCACTACCACACCGGACACCTTCCGACATGGGGTGGGGGAGGGGGGCTCATCTTCTGGTATCATATCTTTTCGCCTTTTCATACTATTCATCTATTCATGGGGGTCTCAAGGTAAGGATACTGCAGTGGGTTGCCATTTCCTCCTCTAGTGGACCACATTTTGTCAGAACTCTTCACTATGACCCATCCATCTTGGGTGGGCCTGCACAGCGTGGCTCATAACTTCATTGAGTTACACAAGCCCCTTCACCATGACAAGGCCATGATACATGAAAGGGGGTAGCATGACTTTTCCCGCTGTATTCTTTTTTTCCAAAATATTTTAGTTATTCTAAGTCCTGTGCATTTTCATGTAAATTTTTAAATAAGTCTGTCTGTGTCTATTAAAAACCCTGCTGGGATTTTGATAAGATTTGCATTCAGCCTATAAATCAATTCTGGGAAAACTGACATCTTTGCTATGTTGAATCTTGCAATGCATGAACACAACCTTGATTTTAATTGTCCCCTACGGGATTCTTTGCCTCAGCTCCTGGGTTAAAACATCCCTGGGGCCCACATCTGCTGAAACTACCACAGCCTTTGGACCCAGAGCTGCCCTCCCTGGTCCTGGTCTCTGGCACAATCCCCTCTGATTACAGCTATGGCTACTAACTGTAACACTACAGGAAAAGCCAGAATTTGAACTTGAATTCTACAGCCATCACATGTCAGCTGAGGAACCACAGCCTTGATTTCCTTCGCTATGGGATAACAATACCTGCCTTGGAGCATCTCAATAGCTAGGTCTTGAAAAGAGACTCTTATTATCTCTCTAACACATGAGCCACCCACTTACCTAAGCTGGTGTGTAACTAGATTTTAGTATCTAAAATGCCAAACTGCAAGCAACCTTATTAGTAAAACTTCACCTATTACTTCGTCATTTCTATTTGTTGTGATCATTCTGGACCCTAGTATTATCTGTATTTTTATCCTAGTCATTGAAAAATAATAAAAAGAAGGCAAAGAGACATGGACAGAATGTGACACACACTAGAGAAATCTGTCCTGCTGTAGGTCCTTTGGCTCAGTGAACAGAAAGACATTCTTGGAAATTAGGCAAAAGAGATGGATTTTAAAATAGGTTCCCTGG
The DNA here is from genome assembly GCF_003369695.1 of Bos indicus x Bos taurus. NCBI lineage: Eukaryota > Metazoa > Chordata > Mammalia > Artiodactyla > Bovidae > Bos > Bos indicus x Bos taurus. Next base: position 55,084,531 of record NC_040097.1, on the reverse strand, counting down.
TGGCTCAGTTTGTAAAGAGACCACCTGCAATGCAGGAGACCTGGGTTCAATCCCTGAGTTGGGAAGACAACCTGGAGAAGGAAATGGCAATCCACTCCAGTATTCCAGGGAAAAACTATGGACAGAAGAGCCTGAATGGGCTATATAGTCCATGGGGTCACAAGAGTCAGACACAACTTGGTGATTCAACCATCACCACCATGGATTAAAAGGAAATCAAAGAATCATGTCTGGGAGCAATGGAAGCCAGCAGTGCCAAAATCAGGAACATGGCCGTCTTGTGGCTCTAACCACCATTCCTTTATCTATGTCACTCTACTCAAGATGTGAAGAACTAATGAAAGGTCCTCTTGGCTGAGCTCAGGCACTGTGACTGGCTCCTGGTTGGACCAGAAAGTAGGAGGAAGGATCTGGCTGATAAGCCCCTTCAGCATCTGTGACAGAAAGATTCCACTGAAGCTGCTCACAGTGGAGGGCAGGCTGTGTCCCAGATGGAGTCACATGCTCTTGGGAGGGGATGTGAGCACTTATATACCACCAAGTGTCAAAAGTGTATGCTAATTTTTTTCATTTGATCATGATTCACTAATTAGCAGTGTCTGGCAATGACTATTCATCCAGAAAGAGATCCACCCAGTTGTGCAGGAATATAGGTCCACGTGCTCCACCAAGGATGTGTTAACAAATAGACAGTCTTGCTGAAATGCAGGTGTGTGAAGCCTAGGACATTTCATGAATCTACTGGATTTACAGCCCTCATGTTGGAATTGAAGCTGCCAAGCTGATTGTATAGTGAACTCAAGTCTCTTAACCTCAGTGCTCAAATTTTCTCATTGACAAAAAAGAGATAATGGTTCTAATCTCACACTTCGGTGGGGTTTTTTAAATTACAAAGTACAACATACCTTATTTGTTACCTGTATGATAGTTATAACCCCAACTGCCTTTTTTATAAGCAGAGACCACCGGAGATCCCTCAATTTTGTTTCAATTTTTAAAATAAGATTGAGGCAACAAACCAGAGAGAGGAAATCCTGACAGACTGTTGAGTTATTCTGCAAGACAGAAAAAAAGAGAAATGGAAGACCTCCTGTCATTTGAAGAAATCTGGGAGGGAGCGGTGAGGAGCAGGGCAGGGAGAAAGGGAGGAAGGCCCAAGAGGTGGCAATGGCAATGACATCATGCTTTATGATGACACCCATCCCATGCACCCCCTGGAGACCCTCCCCAAAGGGCAGTTTCATGTTCCAGTGGGCACCCTACAGCACAATGGAAGTTGCAAGGAATGAGAACCCAAGTAGCAAAGAAAACCCATCCCACTTGGATCCCCACCCTATGATGCAATTTCAAGCTCCATGCACCATGGAATTTAGGGGCTAAAAACAAACACACAGGGACCTCCAGGGCAAGCAAGCCTCCTGCACCTTCTGGATTACATACATTGGCCTTCATATCAGAACAACAGAAAACTAAAATCTCTAGCCCTTGGGTGAGTTTTCTCAAGCAGAAAAAGGAAAAGAAAGGTTCTTTGTGCCTTTATTCCATCTTTGATCTTCCATCCATTCTCTAAGGGCACAAATGACTGTTTATAAATGTTTCCATACAAAAATTATACTATGAATAGCCATCATAGTCAACAAAAGAGTCCAAAATGCAGTATTTGGATGCAATCTCAAAAATGACAGAACGATCTCTGTTCGTTTCCAAGGCAAATCATTCAATATCATAGTAATCCAAGGCTATGTCCCAACCAGTAATGCTGAATAAGCTGAAGTTGAATAGTTCTATGAAGACCTACAAGACCTTTTAGAACACTCAAAAAAGATATTCTTTTCATTATAGGGGACTGGAACGCAAAAGTAAGAAGTCAAGAAACACCTGAAGTAACAGGCGAATTTGGCCTTGGAGTACAGAATGAAACAGGGCAAAGACTCAGAATTTTGCCAAGAGAACATACTGATCAGAGCAAACACCCTCTTCCAACAACATAAGAGAAGACTCTACACATGGACATCACCAGATGGTCAACACCAAAATCAGACTGATTATATTCTTTGCAGCCAAAGATGAAGAAGCTCTATATAATCAGCAAAAACAAGACCGGGACCTGACTGTGGCTCAGATCATGAACTCCTTATTGCCAAATTCAGACTTAAATTGAAGAAAGTAGGGAAAACCACTAGACCATTCAGGTATGACCTAAATCAAATCCCTTATGATTATACAGTGGAAGTGAGAAATAGATTTAAGGGACTAGATCTGATAGAGTGCCTGAAGATCTATGGACGGAGGTTCGTGACAATGTACAGGAGACAGGGATCAAGACCATCCCCATGGAAAAGAAATGCAAAAAAGCAAAATGGCTCTCTGAGGAGGCCTTACAAATAGCTGTGAAAAGAAGAGAAGCAAAAAAACAAAGGAGAAAAGGAAAGATATACCCATTTGAATGCAGAGTTCCAAAGAATAGCAAGAAGAGATAAGAAAGCCTTCCACAATGATCAGTGTAAAGAAATAAAAGAAAACAATAGAATGGGAAAGACTAGAGATCTCTTCAAGAAAATTAGAGATACCAAGGGAACATTTCATGCAAAGATGGACCCTAATAAAGGACAGAAACGGTATGGACCTAATAGAAGCAGAAGATATTAAGAAGAGGTGGCAAGAATACACAGAAGAACTATACAAAAAAGATCTTCACAACCCAGATGATCACGATGGTGTGATCACTCACCTTGAGCCAGACATCCTGGAATGTGAAGTCAAGTGGGCCTTAGAAAGCATCACGATGAACAAAGCTAGTGGAGGTGATGGAGTTCCAGTTGAGATATTTCAAATCCTAAAAGATGATGCTGTGAAAGTGTGGCACTCAATATGCCGGCAAATTTGGAAAATTCAGCAGTGGCCACAGGACTGGAAAAGGTCAGTTTTCATTCCAGTCCCAAAGAAAGGCAATGCCAAAGAATGCTCAAATTCCTGCACAACTGCACTCATCTCACACGCTAGTAAAGTAAGGCTCAAAATTCGCCAAGCCAGGCTTCAGCAATACATGAACCCATGGACTGCCAGATATTCAAGCTGGTTTTAGAAAAGGCAGAGGAACCAGAGATCAAATTGCCAACATCCGCTGGATCATCAAAAAAGCAAGAGAGTTCCAGAAAAACATCTATTTCTGTTTTATTGACTATGCCAAAGCCTTTGACTGTGTGGATCACAGTAAACTGTGGAAAATTCTGAAAGAGATGGAAATACCAGAACACCTGACCTGCCTCCTGAGAAATCTGTATGCAGGTCAGGAAGCAACAGTTAGAACTGGACATGGAACAACAGACTGGTTCCAAATAGGAAAAGGAGTACATCAAGGATGTATATTGTCTCCCTGCTTATTTAACTTATATGCAGAATACATCATGAGAAACGCTGGGCTGGATGAAGCACAAACTGGAATCAAGATTGCCAGGAGAAATATCAATAACCTCAGATATGCAGATGACACCACCCTTTATGGCAGAAAGTGAAGAAGAAATAAAGAGCCTCTTGATGAAAGTAAAAGAGGAAAGTGAAAAAGTTGGCTTAAAGCTCAACGTTCAGAAAACGAAGATCATGGCATCTGGTCCCATAACTTCATGGCAAATAGATGGGGAAACAGTGGAAACAGTAGCACACTTTATTTTGGGGGGCTGCAGAATCACTGCAGGTGGTGACTGCAGCCATGAAATTAAAAGACACTTGCTCCTTGGAAGAAAAGCTATGACCAAACTAGACAGCATATTAAAAATCAGAGACATTACTTTGCCAACAAAGGTCCATCTAGTCAAGGCTATGGTTTTTTCCAGTGGTCATGTATGGATGTGAGAATTGGACTATAAAGAAAGCTGAGCACAGAAGAACTGATGCATTTGAACTGTGGTGTTGGAAAAGACTCTTGAGAGTCCCTTGGTCTGCAAGGAGATCCAACCAGTCCATCCTAAAGAAGATCAGTCCTGGGTGTTCATTGGAAGGACTGATGTTGAAGCTGAAACTCCAATTCTTTGTCCACCTGATATGAAGAACTAACTCATTGGAAAAGACCCTGATGCTGGGAAAGATTGAAGGCAGGAGGAGAAGGGGATGACAGAGGATGACATGGTTGGATGGCATCACCAACTCAACGGACATGAGTTTGGGTAAACTCCAGGAGTTGGTGATGGACAGGGAGGCCTGGCATTCACACTCTGTGGGCTTGCAAAGAGTTGGACACGACTGAGCAACCGAACTGAACTGATACATGTTTCCATATAAAAATCACTCTCCAGGCCTTTTTGTTTGTAGTGGGTGTGGTGGTTTCCTGCTGCATGCAGACTTTCACATGGAAGCCTTTTTCTTTTGAACCAAAAGTATGGAAAACCAGCACCCTTTGATGGCCATGTGCTACAATCCTTTGTCTGTGGGCTCTTTGGTCACATACTTTGCAGGGTACACAATCCGTCACAGACATGAGTAGGGTGTGCCTGCCATGTGGAAGGCCTCTAGCCCATTTCCACAGGAGGTGCCTAACCACAGCCTATGTAGAACATGAGTCTGTCCTCCAGCATGTGGCCCTCCCATTCCAGCCATGGCCAAGGCTGCAGACCGAACACCAAAGCAGCCAAATCCCAGCCTCTGGGGTGGACACAGGCAAAAAGACAAGCTAGACGCATTGGGCTCTCTTCCTTGGGAGTTTGAAATGGGATGTGGGTAGGACAATGCAGAAAGTGTAGGTCAAGGCAGGGCATGAGATAGCTCTAGAGGCCCTGAGGAATCATGACCAAACCAGAATGAGGAGAAACCAAGCCAACAGTAGGAGAAGGAAGCAGACAGAAGAAAATCAGTTGCTTCATATTTGCCCATCTGTTCTGAGCACAAGCCACACCTTCACCTACCTCCTCCAATTCTCTCTTCCTCCTCCCATCTCCTCCCTTCTGCACATAAACACACCAAAGTGCAATGGTTACAGCTGCCTTTATGGCTGATGGAAATGCATGGTTCCAATTCCCTGGTTTCTCCCACTCCAGAACGAGATCATAAAGACATGCTGACCATCTCGTCACATGCAGGCATAATGACACCAAGACCTTTCCTTGTGGTCTCAAAGTACCCAGAAAGAACACCTGAACACTTAAGTTTTCCACCATGGCACTCTCCCCACCGTAGAATCTATCTGTAGCCTCAGAGGAAGAGAGGCTGGCTCTTGCAAACCTCCCAGGATGCCAACACTCAGCCATCACCAGCTAAAGAAGAAAGAAGGTCGGCACAGTGTGGGCGCGAGGCAATGCTTCCTTTGCTGTTCATTCAGGCTGTCAGTTCCATAGTGGGTTTGTGAAGAAGGGAAACAGAAAAGGATGTGGAAGTAATGTCACTGTTGGCCACGATATGTATGTGTGTGGGGGGGAAACAGAGCTGAACGTATTTTCAGGATGTGGAAAGTAGATATGGCTCAACCAAAGAATTTATAGCTGTCGCTGGCACCCCCAAGACCATAAAACTGTGCACAGAAGCTACTTTTAGGCTTTGAGGATCAAAGAACTAGATTCAAAACATAGATAATAGAGTAACTACCGCTGCTCAACAGGGAGCAGGAGATAAAAATAATTTGCTACACTTCGCTGGATCCCACCCCCATACCTTTAACACAGCAATCCCAGGTACTTAATTTATTAGAGTGTGCGCAGGCATCACAGATGAGAGAAAATTCTATCAGTGATGGAAGAAACAGGAGACAGAAGATCTTCAGCCAGCAGTTAAACAAGAGTAAGGTTTCAGAAGCCAACGAAGGTACAGCAGCAGGAAAGGAATTCCTAGGAAAGCAGGTCTCCTTGCCTTAGGTCAGTAAAAGCCATCTACATAAAGAAATTCATATCTCATTTTTTAAATTACTTGAAAATAGGCTATTGCTTCAATTAAGAGACTGAATTGATTTCCTAGAATTAATTTGTTTTCTGGGTTTGAAGTCAGTCATGAATGACACAGACCAAAAGGTACACCCAGACACTCCTTCTCCCAACCCATCTTTTAAACAACAGATCTCCCTCCAGCAACCATTAAAAGGCACCCTAGAGCTATACAGTAGCTATCAAGAATGAAATGTTAAAACTGGCAGAATGAAAGCTGGCTAAAGGTGACATACCCTCGTCCCTCCGTGCTGACCAAAGGAAGTGCTGGCTGTAGGAGACACCTCTGTTGCGATGCCTGTGGACTTGCGCAGCAGCACTTTAATGAAGAAATAGAAAGGACTGGACACACAGGCTCACTCCCCCACCACCACTCCTTCCTAAAGTCTCCTCTTTGCCCCTCACAATCGTCAGGGACAAACCGGCTGGGAGTGTTGACGGTAGACAGATGGAAAAAACACTTCATCTTATGGACTCAGTGAGAGCTTTTGATTCAAAGTAAAGAGTAACTACTGTTTGAAGTCCCAGCCATAAAAAATTAATAATAATTTAAATAGTCACTTTCCCCCAAAGTCGTCTTCTCCAATCCCGCAAGTTGTAACGTACTAAAGGAATACTTTCATTTATGCGTCCAAATACGTAATTCAGGGTGAGATTTCGTGTGATATAGCCACAGGGAACTTTCTGGAAGAAAAAGGCAGTCTCCTAATGGGATATATAAACTGCTTTAAGGTTTTAAGATCTGGCAGAGCATACTGTGCTTTCGCTGCACATAAGCCAGAAATGGCAGAGAAAAGAATTGGGTTTTCTAGGCACTGCAACAGAGAAGGCGATGGCACCCCACTCCAGTACTCTTGCCTGGAAAATCCCATGGACGGAGGAGCCTGGTGGGCTGCAGTCCATGGGGTCGCTAAGAGTCAGACAGGACTGAGAGACTTCACTTTCACTTTTCACTTTCATGCGTTGGAGAAGGAAATGGCAACCCACTCCAGTGTTCTTGCCTGGAGAGTCCCAGTGACGGCGGAGCCTGGTGGCCTGCCGTCTATGGGGTCGCACAGAGTCGGACACGACTGAAGTGACTTAGCAGCAGTAGCAGCAGGCACTGCAAAAGGACTTGCCTAGTGTTTCAGTAGGTTCACAGAACGCAGCAAGCCGGACAGGCAGTGTCCTCAACACAAAGCAACACAGAGCCCTGAGCTTCCAGCTGGCAAGGGGACCCCGCAGAGAAAATAGGATGCTTTTCAATTAGCTGGCATCTCACCAATGGGGCCTGGAGAAGGCAATGGCACCCCACTCCAGTACTCTTGCCTGGAGAATCCCATGGACGGAGGAACCTGGTAGGCTGCAGTCCGTGGGGTCTCGAAGAGTCAGACATGACTGAGCGACTTCACTTTCACACATTGGAGAAGGAAATGGCAACCCACGCCAGTGTTCTTGCCTGGAGAATCCCAGGGATGGCAGAGCCTGGTGGGCTGCCGTCTATGCAGTCGCACAGAATCGGACACGACTGAAGCAACTTAGCAGCAGCAGCACCGATGGGGATGGAGGGGTGTTGCAGAAGGATAAAGTGGGGAGGGGGACTGGGAAAACAGGCATAGAGGGACACGTGGATTCTGGAAGTGGGAAATTATTTTTCAAGCATAGAGAAACAACTTTAAAATATTACTAAGGAATTAATGTATGAGATGGTTGAAAGGCATCACCGACTTGATGGACATGAGTCTGAGCAAGCTCTAGGAGTTAGTGATGGACAGGGAAGCCTAGCGTGCTGCAGTCAATGGGGTTGCAAAGAGTCGAACACAACTGAGCAACTGAACTGAACCGAACTGAATGTATAAAGTGTCGTCAGCAGGAAGGAGTATAAAGCAGGGATTGTTGTTGTTTAATTGCTCAGTTGTGTCCAACTCTTTGCAACCCTATGGACTGTAGTCCGCCAGGCTCCTCTGTCCATGGGATTCCTCAGGCAAGAATACTGCCATTTCCTTCTCCAGAGGATCTTCCTGACCCAAGGATCAAACCCGTGTCTCCTGCATTGGCAGGCAGATTCTTTACCACTGAGCCACTGGGGAAGCAGGGATACATGTGTCATAAAAAATACACTGTGGCCAAGATCCCCTGACCATTAAGACCACAGATGACTGGGATGTCTCTGGTGGCCCACTGGCTAAGACATCACACTGCCAATGCAGGGGGCCAGGGTTCGATCCCTGGTCAAGGAACTAGATCTCACAAGCCACAACTAAGACCTGGCACAGCCAAATATTTTTTTTAAAGACCACAGATAAATGAACAGAAAAACCTAATCAAGCAGATGGATGGCAATCTCCAAGGGATAAGTCATTTCACTGGGGATATATACCCTGGCCCAGGTATATACTAAGAGCAGAAATGTAAACATATACACATACACACATATGCATCTGGAGGTGGAGCATCCCATGACCCGAGAACAGGAGGCACTGGGAAAATTCATTCACAAGGACTTTTTAATTGCTTTGTGTATGTTTTTCCTCTTCCCCATTTCTTCCGATGGTGATTAGGACTGTGTTTTGAAATCATGATCTACCACTGCAGCACTGTAATTACGTAAATATGGCATCATAAGTGAAGGTTAGTGCTAGAAATGGCAGAGCAGAGAGAGGTGCTATTTGTCTCTATGGATGCAAGTGTGTGTGCATATTTTACAACAAATCTCCAATATACGCGGTATTTGGAAATCCTTTGCTAGTCCAAGCAAGCGCAGCTTAAGAAAAAGAATAAGCGCCTCAGTCTCGTTTTCAGCTGAAAAAGATGATGGCAAAAAAGGCAGGTTTTTCTAGTCATGATAAGTGGAAATAATCAGGTAAGAGCTAGGTTCTGACTGAGCTTTACACTGAGCTCAGGGCCCTGCACTGGCCCGTGCTGAGGGGGCCCCAGGGGCTCTGCCTGGGGGCAGCATTCAGTCTGGGGTGGTACATCCTCTCAGTGGTACCCCTCAGCACCCCCTGGAGCCCCAGGGAATGTCTATTAAGCACCATTCAGAACAGGAGAACTACCTTCCTCCCTACTCTCACCCATTCCTGCCCTCAGATCACCAACCAGATCTTCAACCCATAGGGGTGGAAGTCGGAAGATAAACAGCCCAGCTTCTTCCATTCTCAGGAAAAAGGAAAATTCTAAAGTGTATTCCATAAGAGTCACACGGAGTAAGTGGCAGTCCTAAAATATGTCAACAAATTCTTTGAACTTCAGTCTTTAAAAAGGTGAAGCCCAATTCCCCTGCCCTCAAATGCAAGCGACATTAAGTGACACTTCTAATGACTAGAACATGATGAGACTTCCAAGCTGAGGCGGTGAAAACGCGGCCTCTAGGGAAAGCCAGAGCCATGTCGTGAGAACACAGGCAGCTCACGGGGAGGCCCGCACAGCAAGGGACGAGGCGTCCCACCAACAACCAGCGCCCGCGCACCAGCCGCGTGGTGGAGCCACCTTGGAGACGGATCCTGCACCCCTTCCAGCCTTCAGATGCTGCTGCTCCGACCACCATCTTGACTATAATCTTACCAGAGGTCTTGAGCCAGAGCTGCCCAGATAAGCCAGTTCTGAATCCCTCAGCTACAGGAAATGTAAGTATAATAAATAGTTCTTGCTTAAGCCATTAAATTGCGGAGTAATTTGTTACCCAGCAGTCCTAGCGGCATCGACCCCAATGCCCACAGCTGTAACCTACTTACCAACTCCCTCGCTGTGCTCCCGTAGATCACCTCCAAATTCAATGACCTGCACTTAGAATTCCTGTCTCCACGTTTGCCTTTGGTGTCTCAGACATCCCATATAAGGCCAATATTATTATTATCCTCATTTTAAGGATGAGAAAACACACAAAGTTCAGAGGTACACAGCAGGCCGTGACAGAGTGAGATTCCCTGAATCCTACTTCACTGCCCTCTTCTTCCTCCAGCTGCATCCCTCCAACCCAATCCTCTTTGCGGTTAAGCAATGTCTCCTCCCTCCCCAAGAACAATAAGTTAATTTTCTCATTCACTGTGGACAAAGGCACCCACCATAATCATAAAATGTAAAAAAAAAAAAAAAAAAAAAGAATACTAAGCAAATTCAACAACAAAAGCAGGAACTTTGAGTCACTGAAGTTTCAGTGTGTTTATTTTTCCTAATGCTACCTGTACATGGCAGGAAGAAATAATTAGCGAATTAACGGGCTGTTCTTTGTTGAGACTGATGCAAAGGCTGGATATGGCTCTCTTTGTTCTTACGTCTGGGATACAGGGCTGGTCTAAAACTGCTGGTCAACGTCACTTGTGATTTACTGAAGTCATGAACAAGCTACATGCTGCGTGGGCAAGAAACAATGAAGAGGAAACCTATATGTGTTATGCTTTCTGTTCTGATCGAATAAAATGGACAGCCAACTTCAGCTGTCAGACATCTAATCATAATCATTATCGTGCTATGTGATAATTAGGCATAGATGGGACATGAATTACCCTTGATAGCACCATTTTATTAAACAATAACTTTTGTGTTTTTCTTCTCTCTTTAATAGTTTTCCAATATCCCAGCTCTACTTGGTGTCACTGTATTTTTTCCACTGAGCCTAACTGACAGAAGAGAACTCATGTGGGCTTTGGAACCAAACGAGTCACGCAGGCTGTGTGACCTTGATAAAGGCACCTTATGTCTCTGGACTCTTGTATAAGATGGAAATGAGGCCCCTCCCACAGGATGGATATGAGCATCAAATGAGAAACTGAAAGAAACTTCTAGCACAGTCTTAATATGCAGTAGGCACTCGATGAAGTCTTCCTGTCTCTTATATCCACATGACTGCCACGTCCATTAATGTCAGAGGTTCTCAATCTTCTCCCCGTGACTTATTTTCTTCTGCCTTGGATCCCATTCCCCGAAGCACCTGCCTTCAATCTCCAAGTCACATGGTTTCACACTAAAATTCCCCCAAAGACTTCCTATTTACTGAAGGAATACTACCGAAGTAATCAGGAAAATTGGCTTTGAGATCATTCATAGAAATAGACAGGTTTAAAATTCAGCCAGGAGCAAGAGTGTCAGCACCTTAGCGTGAATAATTTCTAGTTACAGACAAATGATGATGGTAAGGTCTCTGTTTGGTTTGGGTATAGCTGGTGAGAAACTGGAAGGTACTAAGTCAACTGAAAGACCTAAAGGAAAAAAAAAAAAAAACAACTGTGGAACCCAATAAGCACCCAGTGAGAGGCTGCTGGTGTTTTGGAATAATTTAGGTAATACATATGGATGGAAAGTGTCCACAAAAATATTCCACATCCTTACGGCTGTATGTTCTCCTGCCCTTTGGCAGGCACGGCGAAAGCAAAAAGTTTGCTGCTCTGAAGTACCAAAGCCCACTGATACACACAACAGCTCATAACCACAACAGTAACAGTAATAACGACCACTTCTTAAAGGCTAACATTTATTCGCATACCAAGGTTACCAAATAGCTTTTCTGTCTTACCTCATTTGACCTTCTTACAGCCTGAGTGGATACCATTAACTCCATTGCACAGATAAGCCAACTGAGACCCAGACAGGTTAGATGTCATGCCCAAGAAGCCCATGAATAATAAGCGATAGAATCAGATCTGAACTCTTAACCTCACACTCTTGTCTCTTATCAGCTTCCCTCTATTAGCTTGTTTGAGGGATAAATGGAAACTAATTTATAAATTCTCCAGTTAGCTTTTCTTGCCCCGTATTGGCTTTCAGACCGACAAGCACACACATCCAAATCACAAACAAGGTACTGTAGAAAGAGCTTAAAAATAACCATGTCCAGGGAATTCCCCAGTGGTCCAGTGGTTAGGACTCGGCCCTTTCACTGTCGGAGCTCAGGTTCAATTTCTGGTTGGGGAACTAAGACCCCGCAAGCCACCCAGCGAGGTTAAAAATAAATAAATACGTAAATAACGGTTTAATGACCTTTGAGAAAATTCCTTCTGAATAGAGAGTCTGCTTCCCAGGGCCCAGGGCGATGGCAAGTGCGGCTGTGTTAGGACCACTGTAGAGGAAAGACCACACAGTGATAAAGTCTCATTCTTTGGAGCAATTCTGGAAGCAAATACTCCCATCTGCGGTGCCACTTTTCTCTGCAGAAGGAAGCATTCAGAGCTGGCCACCAAAGGCAGACCTTGACTGGATCCCCTATGAAGTAAACCTACAATCCATTTTTTTCCAACTTTCCCATGCCATCACGGGGAATTCTGACCACAAATGTCAGGTTTCTCTGTAAAGCTCTCGACCTCCCTGGAACAGAACCACTGTCCAATATCAGAAATGGAAGCATCAAACAAGGCAGTGAGGCTACAGGAGACCCACCCTGAGCCAGACTGTGCCAGGAGCTGGGGTCCCTGGGCCAGGTGCAGATGGACGAGGTCCTCCCAGGGCTCGGCATCAGTGTCTCCTGGAGATACTTAAAATCCCAGCAGGTCTCTATTGAGAACTAATTATTGCCAATTAATTCCAAAACTCTGCAAATAGGAAGGAGGCCTTAGTCTTGCTAAAGGTCTGATTCTCCTGTTCAGCTCCAGCTGAAAAACACTATTAGAGCAGAATCTAGAATGTTCCAAACTTTCTAGATTCGAGAATCCCCCGAGGTTCCTAGTAAAAATACAGATTCAGGGACTTCCCCGGCGGTCCAGTGGTTAAGACTGAGCTTCCACTGTAAGCGGGAGGGGGTTCCCTCCCTGGTAGGGGAACTAAGACCCCGCAAGCAAGCACCACAAGGCAAAAACAAAACCAAAACAGATTCATGGTTCCTGATTTTTATCTCCTGAATCAGAATTTTCAGTAAGGGCTTGGGAATATATGTATTTTTGAACAAAAGCCCAATGATTCTCAGGGTTGGAAAAGTTAGACCAAATCTGTTAACTGTCCTCGAAAAATCAACAAAATGAAAAGCCGATCGATGGAATAAGAGAATATTTGCAAGTCATCTCTCTGACAAGAGGTTCACGGCCAGAATACATAAGCCCCAAACAAGAAGACAACTCGGTTTCATAAAGGGGTGGGGGGTGGAGCGGGGCAGTAAAGGAAGCCGGGCTGAGGCGAGGCCTTTTCTCCCCAGAAACTCAACGCCATCGCCCCCAGCCCAGCCGGACTGGGCGTGAAGCTTCGGAGCGCACGCCCTGGCTGCGGTCCTGGGAATGGTGACTCCCCGCTATCTGTTCCCGCCCTGCCCGAAACAAGTTCCGCAGGTACCCCAGACCTGGCTTAGCACCACCCCCCCCCAATGATGTGTGTGTAGGGACCACGGCTCACAACTGTTCATCGTAAATTTCATGCAGCTGTACCCTCGGTACACGCCTTTCAAAATTCAGTATGGATTTTGATCATGGTATCACGGTAGTGTCACAAAGTCATACCACAGATAAACGCTTGATTTCTATCCCATTTGGCGAGGAAGTTGCTTACCACCCCAGCCCACCCACCCCCATTCCATTGCCAAAAGGGTAGAGTTCTGACCCGAATGTTGGCTGATTTTCCTTTATATTAAGAATTAAGTAAAATGAAACAGTGAAACCCTTCCTTCCCCGGGAAAACAGGCAAAGGACTTGAACCGACATTTCTCCAAAGACAAGCCAGCAAGCATATGAAAAGATGCTCAGTAAACATGACTCAATAGAGATGTAAGTCAAAACCACAGTGAGATATCACCTCATACCCATTGGGATGGCCATTATCAAGGAAAAAAGTGGAAAATAACAAGTGATGTTGAGGATGCAGAAAAACTGGAATCCATGTTCACTGTTGGCAGGAATGTAAAACGGTGCAAAGCTTCTGTGGAAAACAGTATGGCGGTTTCTCCTAAAATTAAACAAGCAACTATTGTATGATCCAGCAATCCCACTCCTGGTACAAATCTAATTCAAAATAGGGTCTTTCAGGTATGCTTATACTGCCATGCCCATTGCAGCTTTACTCACAACAGTCATGAGCTGTTGAAGCTCTCAAGTATGGTCAATGTCAGAGTCTGTCCCCACAACAGTGTAACCATGAAAAATGCTTGAATAATAGAATGCTGTGCCCAGAAAGAGTCAAAAACCATACCTACTCTCTCCGGGTTTTCTGTGCTTGAAACAGAGACAAAAGCAAAACTACCCACATGGTTTTGTGGGTCTTTCAGTGTCCCCAGACCTTGGCATGACCTCAGAGGGAAACTTCCAGTAGGGCCACTTGTTGGCAGTACTCTCTGATCCATGATGGGAGGGCAGATCCTGAAGGTACTGAAGGCAGAAGCAGGGAATAAGTCAGTGATGAGCGAAGGGAAGGCAACTCCACTCTCAGCAACCATGGTGGGAAATTTCAACACTTTATTTATTTTTAATGTATTTGTATTGGCTGCCTCTGCTCTTAGTTGCAGCACGCAGAATCTTTATTGTGTCACATAGGGTCTTCATTCCGGCACACAGACTCTAGTTGTATTGCACAGGCTCCAGAGCATGAGGGGCTCAGCAGTTGTGGCACACAGGCTTAGTGGCTCCATGACACTTAACCCCTGGTGGTGGTTCAGTTGCTCAGTTGTATCCGACTCTTGCGACCCCATGGGCTGTAGGTCCTCTGTCCAAGGGATTCTCCAGGCAAGAATACTGGAGTGCATTGTCATTTCCTTCTCCAGGGGATCTTTTCGACCCAAGAATCAAACCCAGGTCTCCTGCATTCCAGCCAGATTCTTTACCAACTGAGTTACAAGGGAAGTTTGACCACTGGACCACCAGGGAAATCCTGAGAGTTCAACATTTTTAATCATAAGATAAGCCAGTAGAAACTGTTATTTCAACTCCTGAGCTTTCAGGTGGGGGTGGAAACTGGTTGCAGTCTCAGGAATGAGTTATTGGCAATGTCATGGGAGAAAGTGTCCGACTCTTTGTGACCCCATGGACTATAGCCAACCATGCTCCTCCGTCCATGGGATTTTCCAGGCAAGAGTGCTGGAGTGGGTTGCCATTTCCTTCTCCAGAGGATCTTCCCAACCCAGGGATTGAACCTGGGTCTCCTGCATTGTAGGTAGACGCTTTACCATCCAAGCCACCAGGGAAGTCCTCATGGGGAAAATGTAAATTTTTAAAAATGTATTCCCAGGGCCCTGGATTTGATGCAGGGTCTCTGAACAACTCGCAGGGGGATTGACAGTCAACAGCTCCTGTGTTCCCACTCCCAACTCATTCCTCAGAGCCCCAGGTCTTCATTCTCTCCAACCCCATCAAACACTGCTGAGGTCCTGAGAAGGACAAGGTATTTCAAGGGGTTTGGGTCAGAGAAAAGGTCATTTCAGAACATGCAGGGAGATGGAGACTCAAGAGGGATGAAATATATATATACATACAGCTGATTCACATTGTTGTACAAAAGAAATTAACACAACATTGTAAAGCAATTATAGTCCCATTAAAAATAAAATATAAAGAACATGCAGGGAAGGAGATTATATGTGTGACCCAAAAAGGAAATGTGAGAAAGGTAATAAGAGGATGAGAGGAAATGCAAATTAGTGGCCAGAAAGCAGATGAGCTGTGGAAACGGACAGGATGCATGAGGGTTCAAATCACCTCCTTAAGGCATCTTTGCTTTGCCTCCAGGAGCTCTAACCCCCATTTGAGGCAAAGAGGCTGAAAAGGAAGACTGGGGATGGCTATGTGCTTTGGAATGTGCTTCGGAAAACAGCATTGGCAGTATTATTAGCTGCATCAACGTGCAGAAGCCATCAATCTTCCTACTTCGGGGAATAAGTGACTGCCATTAGGGACCAGACAGGCTGCTTCTTTCCCCCCTGATGTCTGGCCCCGAGTTCAACACAATTAGCTAAGTGCTTCTAGAAGTGTGGAGAAGCCTGGGAAGGCAGGCGGCGGCTCGCTGTTAAGTATAAAAGTGCGGAAGAAAAGAGAAGCTTCAGGAAGTCTGCTCTGTACCTGACCCCAAACCAGGACCAGCACCATCCATTCATGCTGCTTGTGAGCAGAAGTCCCGACTGGGCAGGCAGGGTTCTGCTTTTGGCTTGGGAAGGCTGCTGAAACTTACAACCCCTTCTCCAAAGAATGTTTTTAAGGGCACAAAATAAATATGCAGGATTACAGAAGAAGCCACTTATGCTGAAATACCATTACCAACATATTTAAAAAAAAAAACAAATTGGTGACAGAGTAGTAACAGTTGTTCATCTTTATTAAACATTAAATAAGATCCAGTGGTGGGTGTGAGAACTTAGAGTTATGGAAGTAATGAATATTTTAAGATGTCTACAACAATATCTAGATGATATGAAAATGTACTATCTAGCGGAACGGTTAATTCTACTGTGGTTTTCCGACCTACATTTATCACCAAAAGAAGAGCAAAGCTTCATTTCTATGTTAGTGAAAATAAATGTTTTTTTCACCCAAGTTAATAAATCGCTGCATTCTCTCCATGTGCCTTAGGTTAAGAACTTCTGCTGTAAGTGGGAATTTGAAATGACCATGACCCTCTCCAGTCACTGTGAGTGCTATAAGAAAGCATGCATTCACCTTCTAATTTAAATGTCCTATAAAAATCCCCCAGACCCTAGCCCTATCTGGAATGAAGTGACAGGAAAGGCATCAGATAGTGACAACAACTCCTGCCATCCCCAAATCCATCCAAACGAATGGTCATTCCCCCTTTCCCGGATGCCACACAGAAACCCAGAGCACACGGCTTTCTGCCTTCATTTCCTGAGCTTTCTAGCAATGTCCCCATTTAGGGGTCGGAAAGAGATGGTCACTAAGTCCACGGAGCTCACCAGTTGGACTGTGGACAACCTGTGGCTTTGGCCCGGCTTCTCTCTGTGATGTGATCAGATTGGTATTTCGGGGCAGAAACTTGGCCTTCAGAACTGAGACCAGCACTTCCATCCACCTGCTGTACTCTTGCCACAGCCACCACCCTCACCCAGGCCACCACCTGCTCCGTCTTTTCTTGTTCCCTCCCAGCTGTTATTCTCAGCGCAGTAGCCCGAGTGTTTTCTTTCTTTCTTATTTTTTGGCTGCTCTGGGTCTTCACTGATGCACTAGGGCTTTCTCAGGTTGTGGTGAGCAAGGGCTCCTCTCCAGCTGTGGTGCACAGGCTTCTCATTGCAGGGGCTTCTCTTCTTGCTGAGCACAGGCTTTAGGGTGGGCGGGCACAGTAGCTGTGGTGCACAAGCTGAGCTGCCCTGCAGCATGTGGGATCCAGTTCCATGACCAGAGATTGAACCCATGTCCCTTGCATTGGCAGGCAGATTCTTAACTACTGGACCATCAGGGAGGTCCCAGAGTAATTTTCTTAAAAGTTATCCCATCTTGTCACTCTCTTCCTGAGAATGGCTCAGTGGTTTTCCACATCACTTAAAATACGTTTCCATCTCCTCGCCACACTGCAGGGCTGGGAACCTATTTGTCTCTGGCTGAATCCACCCAGCACCTGCTTTTGTATGGCAATCATCTGCAGAAATTTGTTTTTTGTTATTACATAAATACCTACATACAAGTACCTTGATTTTTGTCTCTTGTCTCACAAGCCCTAAAATAGTTACTATCTGGCCCTTTATAGAAAAAGTTTGCTAGTTTCTGCCAGCCAGGAAATCAGAAACTAGTCTAGGCCATTCAAATGATGGGGGAGGTGTAGGTGAAGGGGGATTAATGCAGAGAAATGGTTGTTCAAGAAGCTGTAAGAGCTGAGGGCAATGCAGAGATTCCCAGCAGCCAGAAGCGGCCGTGCCCTGCAGGGGGAGGGGCCAGGGAGGAGGGATGTGACGGATCGGAGCTGGGAGCTGGAGGCATCCCGGGGGGCCCAAGGGGACACAGCTGTGCCAAGGGTGCTGCCCAAGGTAGGGCAGAGGGTGAGGCAGAAGACCTGGATTCTACTTGTCGTTTCACAACAGTACCTTCCACCGTCTAAAGCCACCTGGAGGGCTTTTGACTAAGGGTCTTGGGAAATGTAGTTCCCTAAAAGCCAAGGAAGAGAAGGAAAGTTCAGGATGTGGGTATGAGAGCTAAAAGGCACAGGAGCAGCTCCCCTGGAAAGTGAGCGTGGCACCCGGCCTGCGGAATAGCCATACGAGCTGAGGATGTCATATGCCTGGTTGTTGTTGCTGCTCACTCAGTCTTGGCTGACTCTTCGCGATCCTGTGGACTGCAGCATGCCAGGCTTCCCTGTCCTCCACCATCTCCCAGAGTTTGCTCAAACTCATGTCCATTGAGTCAGTGATGCTGCCAACCATCTCATCCTCTGTCGTCCCCTTCTCCTCTCACCCTCAATCCTTCTCAGCATCAGGGTCTTTTCCAGTGAGTCAGATCTTCGCATCAGGTGGCCAAAGTATTGTAGCTTCAGCTTCAGCATAGCTAGTATTATCCTCATTATTACTATTTTTAACTTTTCTTTTACACTTGGATTCCCGTCTTCGGTTATCCAAGCTGAGTATGCAGGTGTAGACAGGAAATAGGACCATAATTGACTTGACTTACCCCAAAATTGTGGGGAATAGGATGAAATTAGACCACATCTGGGGGTCCCGAATACACCATGGAGGTGAGCCAAGAACCCGCACCAAAACCCCCTTCTCCCAGGCAATGAAATCATTTCAAACCTCCCATTGCCAGCCAGAGCACTGGCAAGACCAGGAGTTTGCTATTGCAGAATGTACTCAGAGAGACTTAGTGCTAGTGGGGACTTTTTTTTTTCCTAGAAGTGTATATGCTGTTAGTAGAAATGCTTTTCTATCCATTCATGCGCACATCTTCCTTCCCTAGAACTGTCTACCATTGCCAACCTCTGAAACCACAAGCATAACAGCTTAGTTTAACAAGCTTCCTCTTTGAAAATGCCAGCCAGTGAGATCAACAGTGGGTGTAACAAGACAAAGTGTGTTTGTTGCCAGTAGGGAAAGTTTTGCCACCTGACACATCAGAGACGGGGATGAAAAGGTGCACAGGCTGAGTATGCATCTCTGCCTCCGGAAGGTCTTCCAAGTGAAGCAGCCAGCTCCCCCACCAGCCCTGAGGAGATGCCTGCAGTCTTCTGCAGACCTCCCTCCTCTCTTTGTCCAGCAATGGTCACCCCCACAGCCCTTCTCTGCCAGGCATGCTCATCCTCACTGGATGTTGAGGATATAGGGACACATAGAGTTAAAGGGAAAGAAGGACAAGCCAGGATGATCCCCTACCCAGGTGCCACAGGGAGGCCCCCATCCTGCTCCCCAGCAGGCCCCAAATCATTTCCAGGGAAAGCCATGGCTGGACTGACAGTCCCACCGCCAAGAAGAGCCTCCTAGAAGGAGCATCTGACTTTCACCAAAACTGCTGGATAAAGCTTCCGCCATTCAACCCCGTGACTCTCTCCAAGAAAAGCTGCTTTCACTGAGCTCCTCTTCCTGCCTCCTGAAAGCTCTCCTCCTGCTGTTTCAGTTTCCAGGGGACAGTCTGCAGTGAACATCTGCTGAGCTTGGGGGCCACGCTTTCCCCGTCCATTGAGGAGGCTGAACCAGTTTGCTTCCTGAAGTTCTTCTCTTACCAGGGACCCTCTCTGATGACCTCACCTGAATGTGATGGTTCACTAGCAGATGATTCAGGAGGAATGAATCCTTTTAAGCTTCTAAGAAGAACATACCTGGGCTTCCCAGGTAGCACTAGTGGTAAAGAACCACCTGCTGATGCAGGAGATGTAAGAGACCCAGGCTCCATCCCTGGGTTGGGAAGGTCCCCTGGAGGAGAGCATGGCAACCCACTCCAGTATTCTTGCCTAGAGAATTCCATGGACAGGAGCCTGGTGAGCTACAGTCTATAGAGTCTCAAAGAGTTGGACACGACTGAAGCCACGTAGCACGCACAAGAAGGATGAAGCCTTGGGAGAGAGGCCAGGGACATGCACGGTTCTCCCACAAGAGAGTGTCCTGGAGGGATCAAAAGAATCTAGAGGGAGATGTCAATAAACCCACTTGGTAACCAGGAGGATTCAACAATCCGGCTCTAGTTCACTGAACACGGATTGTTACGCACCTGGCTCTCCCACAATTATTAACTCTTACAACTGAGGAGGTAGGCAGTCTTCTTAGCCTTGCTGTGTACACAGGGAGACCAAGGTGGACAAAGCTGAGAGGACCTTGGTGAAGGCTCCTCGACATCAAGGGATGATTTTGGAAGAAAAAAAATAGGTGAATAATGCCCTCAAGGCTGTTAGAAAGGGAATAGATTTTCCTAGTATGGGTTCTTCCCAAAGATATAACCTAAGACAGGAAGGTGGGTGCAGGCGGTTTCTTTCTAAGGTGATCCCCAGGAACAGAGGAGGCTTGTATGGGAAAAGAGATAGAAGCAAAAAAAAAAAAAAAAAAAGTTTCTAATTGGCTGTGGACAGCAGGGCTCGAGTACACAGAATTTCTGGAGAATCCTTCCAGAGGAGCTCCCATGGGAAGGGTGTTGCAGAAACCAGTAATCGAGAAACCAAGTACCACACTCAGAGAGTTGGAGAACTCAGATTTATTATGCCGGCAGGCCCAGAGGAGTTAACACTCCAAGCTCTGAGCCCCGAACAAAGGGGTTACAGAGTTTTCATAGACAGACTATAGTGGGTAACACTAACTGTTAATAGGCTGGTTTAAACTAAGGGGTTTCACGCACACGGGAAGAGCACTCAAGATGGGGAGGGGGGTGCCTGATCTTTACACAAACAGGCATGATTAAGCAGGTTTGCAGGGGCTGGGCAGTTGCAAAGAGCAGGACAAGGGTGAGTGAGATAAGCTCCAGTTCCTAGTATTGTAAGTGCCCGATTTGGGAGACTATGTGACCTACATGATCCAGACTTTGCCAGGGAGCAAGCTGAGTTACAGAGGCAGAAAGAGCAGGGGGTTATGTAAAATTTTAACTTTTCCTCTTCGAGGGAGGGAGAAACCTGCCCCTGCTCCCTGTCCTAGGTATGTGGGCCGGCTGGGTGCCCTCAGCCATGGTTGCAACCCCAGCGGAGCCCGGGGGTGGAAAGCACAGACAGAAGACAGAAGACGTGGGTGAATGCAGATTCCGTGGGCAGAAGTGAACAGAAAGCAGGTTCTGAGCTGTCTGGTCACAGCTATCTTATCACAATAAAATCCCAGGTGATGCCATGAGGATGTGAGTCCAGGTCCCAGGTGTGCCTGCCTTCCAGGGCACAGGAGGTGGGAGGGGACACTTCAGACAGCAATCAGCAGGACCCAGACAAGCGACTGAGTGCCCACACCCTGTGTGACCCACCGAACACCTGCAAAACTTTCCACCCCTCCCGGGCCACCTCCCCAACCTGGAGCTCACAGCTCTCCCACTGCAATGAGAGAAACAAATTCTCGGTTGATGGATGAGGTAAACTGGAGTGGAACCGCCCGTGATGCAAGAGGCCAGAGGCAGCATCTCATTTTCTCTATTCCACCCGTGAAAAGCCAGCCCTCTGCCCCGGGCAGGTCTGTCACTGGGCTCTCGGTGTTTGGCAGTGGAGAACTGCAGTGGCGTGCCTAGACCTTCTCTGTGTCCTTGGGCAAGTTATTCACTTCTCTGGACCTCGGTTTGTTTCCTCTCATGAGGAGGACAAAGATGCCTGCCCAGTAGAGCAAAGTGAGGATGAGATGTTATCCTACCTGCCCTCACCCAGCACAGTATGCTGCGTGTAGGGAGCGTTTCATCAAGGATGGAAGGGCAGAGTGTATTTTTGAGTTGTTTCAATTCACTATCAAAGTGGAGAGAACCAGAGACAGTTATTTATCATTTAAGGACACAGAGTAATGTAATAGAGAGTGCTGGGCTGGCCAGGCAAAAGATTTCATTTCCCTGTTGTATAATCTTAGGTCTAGGACCCTCTCCAAATTCAGGTTTTTCTATCATTAATAGAGATCATCATGTTTGCCCAGCTCAAAATACTGCCAAGACTCCACGGAGTTCCCAGATGTAAGGATGCTCTGTGAATCCCAATGCATATAAAAATGTTGTTGTGGTGATGATATTCATGATAAAGATCCAACCTTCTCCCTTGTCATCAGGGGCACAAATGCGCCCTGCTAGGAGCAGAGGAGGCATCTCATGTTAAGGGCAATGCCATGAGGGGGACCGTGTGATTAATGTCAGAGTCTGTAACAGCTGCTTGGGGTGAGCCATTCAGACCATCCGTGTCGAGGACTCGGCTGCTAATTTATTTACATCTGAGGATGACAACCAGGGAAAGCAATTAGGACTTGGGCATCTGCCCTTTGGGGATCCTGATGGCTGGAGCTGAAGCTGTGGTGCTGCAGAAACCTTCACAGAGTCTGCTAACTGCTAACGAACTTCCTTTCGCATTGGCTCAGTCTCACCGTCTCTTAATATGTCAAACAAGTCAGGTCTGTCTCCCAGTCCGTCATCTGTTCCCAAACTGCACAGCTGCAGTGCTGAAGGGGATAAAGGTACAGGGGGCCAGGGGTCTCAAGGACTGATATTTTCAGAGTTCTTTACAGCTATCAATTAATGAGACCTGGCAACAACCTGGAAAGTAGGGCAATATTATTATCCCTGCTTTGTGGATGAGAAAGCAGGCTTCAAAAGAATGGCTCGCCCAAGGCTAAGTCATCCATCAGAAGAGCTGATGCAGCATTAGACGGAAGAGTTCCTGACTCCAAGTCCTTGGCCAAGTGTGTGCTTCCTCAGTGAGCTGATCAGTAAATGAAGGAGACTTACTGACTGCGCTCTAAAATGACGCATGAACCCCCTCCCACATGCAGTGGCAGATGCTAGGTTCAATTTAGATCCCAAAGCTGGGAGAGCTTTTAAACACAGATCCTAAAACCTGAATAGTCCAAGAAAATACCTTTGGATGCACTGCTTCCTTTGGAATACAAAGAGGTAGGTGTGTCTTAGAGTGGATGTTGTTTTGACTGCCTAGCATCTGAATAGCTTCTCGTCCAGAGGCGAAGAGAGGTTGGCAGGGCTCCCTTCCTTTCCCCACCTCCCCAGGCTACCGTACCCCAGTGTGTACAGGCTGTCACCTCAGTCTTGTCAGGTTCTTTGCAACCCTATGGATTGTAACCCACCAGGCTCCTCCATCCATGGGATTCTCCAGGTAAGAACACTGGAGTGGGTTGCCATGCCCTCCTTCAGGAGATCTTCCCAACCCAGGGATCGAGCAGGGGTCTCTTACGTCTGTCTCCTGTGTTGGCAGGAGGGTTCTGTACTATCACTCATACCTGGGAAGCCCAAAAGAAGCTTAATTAGAGCCAGTGTGTGGTACTGGGAGAGCAAAGCTGGGGGCTGGGGGCCCTGACTCCGCAGAGGTGCCCGGTGGTGCAGCGGGGTGGTTTTTCACCTCCCTCATCTTCCCAAAGCCTGTGCTCCAGTTTTCCAATCAATTCCAATAGACTTTCCTGCCTCAAGTTAACTGGACCCTCTTTCTGTTATTTGAAACCCTGGCTATAGTTTTTCACCTGGAAATGTAAGCGCTTGCCAAGGGTATGAAAACTGCCAGCTGCAGATCCCATTCATTGCTGGTGGAAGGACAAACAGGCAATAATACCAGGGAGGGCAACCTGGCAAAGCTGTCATGAATTCCTTGACCCAGCTCTCCACCTTCGAGAATTTATCCAACGTGTGTGTGCGCATGCTTAGTCGCGTTCATGGAATTTTTCAGGCAAGAATACTGGAGTGAGTTGTCATTTCCTCCTCCAGAGGATCTTCCCAACTCAGGAATTGAACCTGCATCTTCTGTGTCTCCGGCATTGCAGGCAGATTCTTTATCCACTGAACCAGTGGGGAGTCCGCATGAATACTTACACAATTGCAAAGCTACTTACGAAGTTGTTTTGCACTTGTATACCTGTGAGCAAGATTAGTCACTGTAGTAGCATTTGTAATAGCAAAATATTTGAAAGGATCTAAAGGTCCATTTCTAGCAGACTGATTAGATAAATTATGGTATATACATAGGATGGAAAGCTGCCCAACTCTTTTTTTAATGGGATATTTTTTATGTGTTGATATGAAGAATCCCCCCAATAAGCCAGTAAGTTAAAAAAGATTCATAACAGTGTATATAATATGATACCTTTTATAGTAGTAGGGCGGAGAAGGCGATGGCACCCCACTCCAGTACTCTTGCCTGGAAAATCCCATGGACAGAGGAGCCTGGTAGGCTGCAGTCCACGGGGTCGAGAAGAGTTGGACAGGACTGAGCTACTTCACTTTCACTTTTCACCTTCATGCATTGGAGATGGAAATGGCAACCCAATTCAGTGTTCTTGCCTGGAGAATCCCAGAGACAAGGGAGCCTGGTGGGCTGCCATCTATGGGGTCGCACAGAGTCGGACACGACTGAAGCAACTTAGCAGCAGCAGCAGCAGCAGCAGCATAGTAGTAGGGAAAAAATAAGAATCTGTATATGTTCTTGCTTCCATACACATAAGGAAACTCCAGAAGGAAACAAGAGAAACTAAAACCAGTAGTTTCCTGTTGGGAGGGGAGGGGGGCAAATATGAAAACAAAACGGGGGCTGAATATTTTTCACTGGGTGCCTTTTTATGTTAAGTTTTTTAGTCATGTCAATAGGAATCTATTCAAACAGCTACTTTTTAAAAGGCCACCCCAGAGAGTGAAATTCAGCAGACAAAAGACTCATTTGACGGTCTCTGCCTTCTCACCAACCTACCCGTCACCCTCAGCATGTGGACAAAGCACACCGGTAAACAGTGCCTGCGGGCTTGTCAGATTCCAGGCAGTGACTCCCTGGTGGTCCAGGAGCTAAGACTTCTCCCTCCCAGTGCAGGGGCCAGGGTTCAATCCCTGGTCAGGGAACTAGATCCCACATGCCACAGTTAAGAGTTTCATGCCACAGCTAAACCATCCAGAATGCCACAATGAAGAACGAACACCGTATGTGCATGAGCTAAGACCTGACGCAGCGAAATAAACAAATAAATGTTTTTTAGAAAAATAGTCCAGGGTATGCAGAAGCCTGCCTCTGAGACTTTTCATTGGAGGATGAATGGGAACAGAATCTGCTCCAGAGTGTTGAGGTTAAAAGGCAAAATAGGTTGCTGAAAAGCAAGAAGATGGTTTCTAGTGCAAAAGAAAAAGAAGATTCACAGCATCCTTTGATTTGTAGAATCCAGAGAAATTACATTTCAGAGACGTCCACGCTCCTAAGAAGGGTGTCTCCAAGACATACAATGCACTGGACCCTGCTGTCAAGGGACCCCCTCAGACACAGGGCAGTAGCTCATCCCCCACCAGCTGTTGGGAAATATGGGGTCCTGGCAAATTACCTGCATCAGTGGAGTATGTCTGGGGTGATGATTTTACAGATACTGCCTAATGAAGGCGTTTGAGCTTTCTCTCCTGCAGGTCCACGGATCAAACTCAAATGAAGGTCCCCAAGATAAAATGTACTTATTTATCCTCTAAGCCATCTACTTGAAAATCAATAATATTTCAAATTTAATGAGTTGTAAGACAAGTAAATTAGAGTCTGGAGTAAGCCATATTGATTAGATGGTTCTGTCAACTGGAACCCATAACTTTCCTCTGTAATTAAGTATTCCATGGCAGTGTATGATGCACTCAATACTGGTTGCTTTCATGAGGCGATCACAACTCTGGCCATTCTTGTATTGAGAGCATTGCCATGGCTAGGGAAACACCCGCGCCCACCCTGCCCGACTCTGCCACTGCCCTCTTCCCCAGCAGCAGCAGGCTTCAGTGACAAGTGGCTTTCCCAGGCACTAATCACCCTTTGCTTCAGTCACAGGGCCTCCACAAATTTGAACATCAAAGTGAAGAACAGCAATTTTTTAAAAAATTAAAAAAATAAAAAGCGTCATGGAAGAAACTGCCTTCAGTAAGAGAACATCTGTGGAATGATGTGTAACTGTTGGAAGCTCTTTCAAGCTCCCCTAGCAGTTTGCATTTCACAGAAGCTTGAGGATGGGCAGAGTCGATTTCTCACCAAGTTGACTACAGAAGGGACAGAAGGGCAGAATTTAAAACATCCACTGTCACCGTTCAACATCAAACTTCCTACTTTTCAACACTAAATCACCTTGCCTACATCAATCTTTCCTGCCCTTTCTGAAGGGAACCTTATTTCTTAGATCTGAGTAATGGTAGCTTTTCAATTAATTAATTTCATTAATGTGAGGTGGAATCTCTGACCTGGTAGGAGTCCTGGATCTTTGAAGGGAAGGGCCCCCTCACCCCCAGCCCATTTGGCTCAAGAAGAAAAATTCAGAGATTGTGTGAGACATTGAACCACAAGGCAAAGCCTCACTGGTTTGAATAGGAAAAACAGAAACATAAGCAGCACTCTCTAGGTTCTGTTACTGAGAGTATGGACCATGGTGTGGTGTGGGCGTCAACCTGGGAGCTTGTCACAGATGCAAGCTCTCCAGTCCCTCACCCAAAGCAGCAGACTCTGAATCTGCATTGCGGTAAGATTCCCAGGTGATTTTTATACTCATTTGGGTTTGCATAGCGCACCTAGATTTGCACTGTAGCTCTGCTCTTACTAATCATATGATCTTAGCCAAGTTACACAGCCTCTGTGTGTTTTTTGGCCCCATATGCAATATATGGGGCTTTCCTCGTAGCTCAGTCCATAAAGAATCTGCCTGTGGATGCCTGCAATGCCGGAGACCTGGGTTTGATTCCTGGGTTGGGAAGATCCCTTGGAGAAGGAAATGGAAATCCACTCCAGTATTCCTGCCTGGAAAATTCCATGAACAGAGGAGGCTGGTGGACTACAGTCCATGGGGTCGCAAGAATCGGACACGACTAAGTGACTAAACCACTACCATGCAATATATAATCTTGAGTGGCAAAAGCAGATTAGCAGGAGAGAAAGAAAAGAGATCTGGAGCCTGATGAGAGAGAAAGAAGCACCTTACGCTGTGCTAGAATATCTGAAGCTCAAGCAGCAGAAATGATTAGGCATCTTATTCAAGAATACAGAAATCCAGTATTATTGGTGTCGTCTATCCCATGACAAATCTCTGCTTAAAGCAATCGCACAGTTCATATGGGGGATATCTAGGGAAATAACAGAGAGAAAGACACTCAAAGAGAAAGAGCCATCAACTCTCATTTGGGTGGATACTGATATAGAAAAAGAATGTAAGCAGAGAATAAAGATTCGGTAAAAGCCAGAGATGACCGGGAGAAACACAAAGCTGTTGGAAATGGTAGAAATCGTGGGGAGAACACGGACTTCCTGAACCAGCAGTCCCCAGTCTTTTTGGCACCAGGGACCAGTTTGGTGGAAGAATTTTTCCATGGATGGTGGGAGGGGGGTGGTTTGGGGATGATCCAAAAGCATGGCATTTATTATGTTAATCATAATCGGTATTTGCAGCCACTCCCCACGCTAGCATCAGCACTTCAGCTCCACCTCAAATCATCAGGCATTCGATTCCTATAAGGAGCATGCAACCTAGATCCCTTGCACACACCGTTCACAGTCGGGTTCGGGCTCCTGTGAGAATCTAATGCTGCTGCTGTTCTGACAGGAGGTGGAGCTTGGGTGGTAATGCCAGCCATGGGGAGCAGCTGTCAATACAGATGAAGCTTCACTCATGTGCCCTCCACTCATCTCCTACTGTGCGGTCCAGTTCCTAGAGGCCACAAAACAGCACCAGTTTGTGGCCCAGGAGTTGGGGACCCCCTTCCAACCCATGAGAAATAAGGATGGGGGTCTATTTTCTCCAGAGTCTCAGAGCAAAGGTGAACTCAGCTGGTTTCAGAGTGCACATTCAGTACATGGTGAGATTATTATTAGCCCTGACAGCCTGGCATCTCAACCCCAACCACATATCTACTCTTCCCCCATGGTGGAGCCTTCGGAGTGGAAACCCCACCAACAATGGGGAAATTTCAGAGAAGCCAAGGGGCAGTCTGATACCCACCAGGTTTGCAAACAGACTTTTGCCTTAGAGGATTTCCAGCTTTTATGTTAATAAAGAAGCCTCAGCTCATGGGTCTTGAAGAGCATTTCTAAAATATAAAAGGAAAAACATGGCCTCTATCTAACACGATTGTATTAAAACCCCCAATTTTCAGAATCCTAATATGTGTGACCCAAGAGTCAAGGGATTGAAGAAGATTGTGGGCTTAGGGGGAGCCTGGAGGTGTGAGCTTGAGGCTCACACATGTGCACGTATTAATGACTCCCTCCAGCCCCTTTCAGGATTCCACAGAGCTATCAGTCAGGAGAACCTAGAGAGAACTCCAATTAAACCAAATGACTGCATCACACAACATTTAAGAATGCACAGATTTTCTCTTTTTTAGATGGCCTCTTAGAGGCGTGATGGCCGTTAACACAAAGAGTGAAATCAATTACAAAGAACCAGCACCATCCAATGTTCAGTTTTCTGGCCCCCCAGGAAAATCTTAAGCTTTCAAAGCTTAAAATGAAGGAAACATTCTTGAGAGAGACCATCAAAGTTCATTTGTCCCATTAAATATCCCTGGTTCTCTTGGCATGATTACTTTCTATAAATGTTTAAGACTCCTAATGTGTCCTCTTTTTCCATGAAATAGAGGAAAATTACTTAAGAGCCGAGAACTTATTTATCTGGCTGACTCATGTTCTTTCTTGTAGTCTCAGCTCAAGTATTTTATCCTTGGAGAAGCTTCTCCTGACACACACCCGCCCCTCCACCTGGCTGGAGGAAGTTGTCTTACTTCTGAATGCCTTTAGCAGTGTCCTCACATCACTACCTTATAACTTCTTGTTTTTTTAATTTATTACTATTTGCTAAAAATATTTACTTATTTGGCTGCATTGGGTCTTAGTTGCATGATGCGGAATCTTTCACTGAGGCGCCTGGGCACTAGAGTTGTGGCACATGGGCTTAGCTGCCCTGAGGTGTGTGGAATCTTAGTTCTCGGACCAGGGATCAAACTCGTGTCCTGTTCATTAGAAGGTGGATTCTTGACCACTGGACCACCAGGTAAGTCCCCATAACTTCTTATTTTATGTTGAGGTTATCTTTACCTGTCTGTCTCTCCTACAAGACTGTATACTGTTCACCACTGTACCCCTAACACCTGACACTGTGCCTGGCACAGGACAGAAAATCAGTATTCGTGGAACTGTTAAAATCAGCAGAAAACTAATGGAAAAGGATTCCAGTAGCCCAGAGACTGTGTTACGATAATTAGAGACTTCTGTTGCTTTCTTCCTAGGAACATTAGACTCTTCTTCCAGCTTCATGGACAATCAATCTAAAGAAGATGGTTTCCTTGAAATATGGAGACAACTAAAAATTCTCAAAAGCAGCCTATGCTGTAAGCTAAGCTGGGTGAGGGGTCTTGTCTTTCCTATTTGGCAAGCCCAGGTCTGGGTGCAGGGTCTGCCCATGGCAGCCACCAGCAGTGGAGAGAAGGACATGTCACCCAGACCGCCTTCAAGGAAGAACCTGCTGTCCTCTGCACACAGCCTTCAGTCATTGACACCTTCAGAAATTGCTTCAGCTGTGCCTTCTCTTGCCTGAGGTCATGGTCTTCCCAGGACAGCCTTCATTCCATGGATGAGCAAGGCAAGGAGACAGAGGCACAGCCATTCTGACCAAATGTGCCCACAGGACAACCCCAACAGACATCATCTGCTCCAAGTCCCCCCAGAGACTTCTGGTTTGATCATGCCATGGTGTGACTCCTCCCTCTGTCCAATAAATATTGGTTCCTAATAAATACTTTGCTGCTCAAACTCCAACTCAGTGTCTGCTCCAAGAGAACCTGACCAACAACCAACAAATGTTTGAATGAATGAATGATCAAAAAAAAAAAAAAAAGAATCTATAAATAGATTAGGGCTTCCTTGGTGGCTCAGTGGTTAAGAATATGCCTGCAACGCAGGAGAGATGTGTAGGAGATTCAATTCCTAGGTCATAAAGATCCCCTGGATAAGAAAATGGCCACTCACTCCAGTATTCTTGCCTGGGAAATCCCATAGACAGAGAAGCCTGATGGGCTACAGTCCATGGGGCTGCAAAAGAGTCGGATACAACTTAGTGACTAGAACAACAACATAAATAAATGTACAAACAAAGAAGTAAAAGATGTAACTAGAAAATATTTCAACTGCGGTAAGTGACTCCAACTGTCACCTAAAGATACAGTTGGACTACTGGGGACTGACTTCCCAGGCAGCCCCACCTGGACAGTGGAACCCAGCATCTATGCCTGACTGTGTCTTTGGTCAATTGCCATAACATCTCACATCACCCTTCCAGTATTCCTGTTGGATGGAAATTCATCAGCCTCGCATTTAAAAAAAGGAAAGGAGGCTCTCAGAGGAGAAGGAACTTGCTCAGCTATCACACAGCTAAGTGAGTTGCAAAGTTGGGATACAAAGCCTTCTGCCTGGTTCCCAGGAAAGTTACTCTGCAGTTCCTATCATCTTCCACCATTAATAGCAAATGTACTCTTTGCAATATGGTCAAACAGACTGGCTGAAAGCAAATATTCGGCTGAACATTACCTTCTATCCAGCTGGCTGCTCCAATAAGAAACTGTTACCCTTGTTCCAGACACACCAGCTCATCCCTGTGTGGGCAAACAGATGCTGCCTGGACAGTTCCAGTTTCCTTTCTGGTCACAGTGACATATGCAATGCTGCTTTTCTATGTGATGAATAATAGCAAAAGTAATATTTAATACCAGTAATGATAAAATAGTTTAAAAACCACCTTTATTAGCTTAAGAATCACAAGGAAATTTCTTATAACATTTATCTAAAATGAGGATGGAATGTCATCTAATAATTATGCAATGACATAGCATGATTTCAAACATTAAAAAATAGACTGAGGAGAAAGACTATCAGAAACCCTCATTTGCTCTGATCTTTTTGAAAAAGAAAAATCGCCGTTACCATCCTTGCATTCCTGAAATAAATTCCACCTGACCATTACAAGATTATGAGTCAGGAATGAAATGGATCACTTATAGAGACGTGGATGGACCTAGAGACTGTCATACAGAATGAAGTAGGTCAGAAAGAGAAAAACAAATATCGTGTATTAATACATATATGTGGAATCTAGAAAAACGGTGTAAGTTGATTTTATTTGCAAAACAGAAATTGAGACAAGACGCAGATATAGAGAACAAACGTATGGACACCAAGTGGGGAAAAGGAGGAGAGGGGTGAATTGGGAGCCTGGGACTGACACATACACACTGCTATGTGTAAAATAGCTAACTAGTGAGAACCTAGTGTGCAGCACAGGGAACTCCACTCAGTGCTCTGTGGTGACCTACATGGAAAGGAAATCCAAACACGAGGGCATGTAAGTATGCATATAGCTGATTCACTCTGCTGTATAGTAGAAACAGGTGGCTCAGTGGTAAAAAATCTGCCTGCCAATATAGGAGACCTAGGTTCGATCCCTGGGTCAGGAAGATCCCCTGGAGAAGAAAATGGTGACTCACTCCAGTATTCTTGCCTGGAGAATCCCATGAACAGAGGAGCCTGGTGGGCTACAACCCATGGAGTCACAAAGAGTCAGACACAACTGAGTGACTAAACCACCATCACCAGAAACTAACACTACATTGTAAAGCAACTATATGCCAATAAAAATTAATTTAAAAAAATACCAAGATGATGAGTGCAGTTCTGATCTGAGCTAGGCTACCTCCTGTGTCTGCGGCTGGGTCCACCTGACCGATCTCCACAGAGTTCACCGTCCATCGTGCCAGCTCTATCTATTGGCAATAGCTGGGTTTGAAAGAGAGAGTGGACACATGTGCGCTTGCCAGCCTGTGCTGGCATCGAGTTAGCCACTGTCGCATGGATCAACACAATTCACGTGACTGAGCCAGAGCCCAGAGGGAGAGGACCTTCCAGTTACTGGGCAAGAAAGGTGGACACAGGAGGCCAGTTAGTGAAGCCATCGTGTGACCATTCTGGTCAACACCTTCCAGCCACAGAGCACCAGGAATACAACGGAACAAGTTGGGATTATTACCCATTTCGATGAGGATGAGCCCAGCCTGGAAACCCTTGAGGCATCTTAGTAAAGGAGTATCAGAAAGGGGTTGTGATAGGATTTGAGCTCGTCTTAGTGATCTGGGGATACAGGGCTTTGCTTGGAATTAATGCTCCCAGAAAGCAGAGGTAATGCTAAGCTTGGGCATCTTAATACATCTTATCTAGAAGGAGGGAAGACTAGACAAAGGCTAACGCTGTCCCTGACACACACACTGCTACATTTAAGATAGATAATCAATAAGGACCTACAGCATAGCACAGGGAACTCTACTCAGCATTCTGTGATGATCTTTATGGAAAAAGAATCTGAAAAAGAAGAGATATATGCACGTGTGCTCAGTTGCTCAGTCGTGTCTGACTCTTTGTGGCCCCTGGACTGTAGCCCATGACACTCCTCTGCTCATGGAATTTCCTAGGCAAGAATACTGGAGTGGGCTGCCATTTTCTTCTCCAGGGATCTTACCCATCCAGGGATTGAACCCGTGTGTCTTGCGTCTCCTGCATCGGCAGGTGGATCCTTTATCACTAGCACCACCGGGGAAGCCCCAGATATACGCATAAGTATGACTGAATCACTCTGCTGCACACCTGAAACTAACACAACATTGTAAATCCACTCGCCAACAATAAAATTAAGTTTTTTGAAAAGCAGGGGTCATTCATATTAGCCACGGTATGCAGATGCTCAGTCACTGTAGTTTGGACAGTGGCCACGTTTGGTCAGCATTCAGACATGGTCATGCAGTGGTCTCGTTTGTCATGAGCTATCACAGTCGCTGAGCAGCCGGGGCTGATACTGATCTACACAGTCATCTACGACCAACAGGAGGGCACTAAAGTCCCCTCTGATGCTGGCTGGGTCAGGGAGGTCACGGTGCCTTTTCTTCTTATATCACACACACAACCAGTTATCATTGGACTTAATGCTTTCACCATTCATCCCAGGAGGTGATCAAAATAACTCAATACAGAAAAAAAGCTTTGATATAAAAGCACCAATAGTAAGCACTGAAGAATAGAACACCGAGCTCTCTCCAAATACATGTTATAAATGTGCTTCCACAATATCAAAAACAATTACCAAATGAGACATATAAGCAATATAACAAGGACCTATTCATAATAAATATAAGAATAGAAAACCTCATATTAGCAAAAGTCAAGAAGGAAAAAATAGAGGGTGGGAAGGAGTTAAAATGTATGACCTTTTTCATTTTAAAGAAGTCAAAACTCAGCAGTTCTTTTTGTTGTTGTTGTTTGGACAAATAGACATGCCAAAGATTGTTGCTAAACTTAATGAAAACTACTTACAGTGTGAACAAAAGCAGAATATTTACCTTCCACATGATTGGGGGAAAGAAAAGCCAAAAAAGAAAATTGTAGCCTAAAATGGAAAACAAAATAAGCAAATATTTTGCTTATTTGCTCACAAATTTGCTAGCAACTATTTGGCTTATTTGCCAGTGCAGGAGATGCAAGAGACATGGATTCAGTCCCTGGATGGGTAACAGCCCTGGAGAAGAAAACGGCGTTTTTGTCATAAACAAAATGCCTGCAGACCAGACACCCCTCCTTTTTGCACCCCACCCCTGCCTCCAGGGTGCCCGGGTTTACCCACTATTTCTCACAGCATCACAAGCAGTCCACTGCTTGGTCTTGGCCCCTCTGAGTGACTCTCTGCAGAGCGGAGGGCTCCACCTGGGTGGGTCTCAGCACCAGAGATTATTTCTAAGAACAAAACTATGGAGTTGTGCCTGGGTTTGGGGCTTCCCAGGTGGCACTAGTGGTAAAGAACCCAACTGCCAGTGCAGGAGACATAAGAGACTCAGGCTCGACCCTTGGGTTGGGGAACATCCCTGGAGGAGGGCATGACAACTCACTCCAGTATTCTTGCCTGGAGAATCCCATGGACAGAGGATCTTGGCAGGTTACAGCCCATAGGGTCGCATAGAGTCGGACATGACTGAAGCAACTTAACAGCAGCAGTAGCATGGGTTTATCTATAAAATTATTAAATTCATAGTAACGAGAGGCTGGTTAAATAATTAAGTTCCACCCTTACAATAGAATAATATATAGCTATTAAAAATGATGAACTAAATAACATTGAAATAGGTTTTCAGGACACTATGGAATATACAAGTGGACTGTAAAACAAGATGTATGGGCATATCAGGGGATGATATTGTTATTAAAATACCGATAGACATGAGCATAATATGAACCCAGGTTCACATAAAGGTGTAGACATAGGTGGAGTCAGGTACAAAGATACTCATAGATGTGGACACAGACCAAATGTTAAGAATGGTTACCTCTGTGTTGTGGAGTTATACACTGTCTTTATTTTTCTTTTTTCCTATCTCTATTTTATTTTTACCAGAAACATAATTTTTTCAATAAGGAAGGATTAATTGTCGCCCAGGTGTGTTGCCATGGAGCTCTGCACCTCTATGAGTGGATGCCCAGCTCACCTCTGATTGTCTGCTGAGTGGGCTGTCTCTGGATCATGGTCCTGGGAGGCAGGACCACCCTCTGCTCAGTACAGACGCAGTGCCACATGCTGAGCTGTCAGTGAGGACATATTTGCAGAGCTCAACTGAATGCACTGAATTGTCAAAAGACAGACGCTGAGCAAATAGACATCTAAGCCATTCCCCGGGAAAGAGAAAATGTAATTGATTCTAATTGACCGTAGTTGTTAAGGGCTTCCCCAATGGCTCAGTGGTAAAGAATCCACTTGGCAAAGCAGGAGACCCTGTTCCATTCTGGGGTTGGGAAGATCCCCTGGAGAAAAAAATGGCAACCCAATCTAGTATTCTTGCCTGGGAAATCCCATGGACAGAACAGCCTGGCAAGCTACAGACCATGGGGTGGCAAAGAGTCAGACACGACTAAGCACATATTCACATATAATTGACCAGCTTTCAATCTGACCGGAGGACAGAGACTTCAGAACTCATTTGTCCAATGAAGCAGGAATTGCGGGTGTTAAGGAAAAGATGAACAAACCCTTGGAAGCGTTCATGAGGCTTGATGGCCACTTCTCCAGGAGGTCCTCCTAGCCTATTGGTGCAGGTGTAGCCCTGATGCTTTATCCAGCTGGCATCAATTCCTTTCAGGCAATTCAGAGGGAGGGTTTTTCATGAAACTGTTTGGGGAATGGAGCAAGTCCCCAGATGGGCATATCAGCAGAATTTATTTTTCATTTTATCCCCACGTGTTCGTGTCTTTCTATAATACTACTACTCTCTGAAACGTATGCACTGGTTTTTCCCTGAAGACACATAGTTCTTTCACACATACTGAGCCTAGTTTTCCCATTTTTCAAGTTTCTCTCTGAGAGTGAGATCTTTGAAAGACATGTTAGTTCTGTAAAGCGTCTAGACGTTTATTTACTTACAGATGGCTATTGCTGAAGGAACGAAGGCACCTTAGCACCATCTGACTGTTTGGGCTTCCAGAAGCACACAGCCTCCCGGTGACTCACCTCATCCTTATAAAACATGTGCGAAAGAGCAAGTAGCAAGTGGAGCATCACCCCGATGTAGAAACTGAGGGTTGTGAACTGCAATTCCTGCCTAGCACCATAAGCTTAGGTAGTGTGTTGAATGGTGACCTCCAAAACGTACCTCCACCCGAACCTCCCATGTGTCCTCATTAGGAATAAGGTCTTTGCCAATGGAATTCAGGTAAGAATTTCAAGACCAGACTGCCTTGGATTCGAGTGGGCACTAAATCCAATGACAAGCTCTTAGATGAGAAGGGAAAGGGAGATTGACCGAGAAACACTCCGGAAGAAAGTCGTGGGAAGATAGAGGCAGAGACTGGAGATGCGCTGCCACAAGCCAAGGGATGAAGGAGCCACCAGAAGCCAGAAGAGGCCAGGAAGGATTCTCCCCAGAGAACCCTGGAAGGAGCAGGGCCCTGCTGACAACTAGATTCTGGTCTCCAAAATTGTGAGAGAATCAATTCTGTTATTTTAAGCTACCAAGTTTATGGTAATTTGTTGTAGCAGCCCTGGGAAATGAATATTTTCCTAAAATCACAATTCTAGGACACAGCAGACAGATTTGAACCAGTCATAGGAGCTGACGGGACTGTGTGTTTGTTCACAAGCAAGTATGCGCTTAAGTTTTCTGCCCTGGCTTTTCCCTGTGTAGCCCCCAAATTGGTGACATGTGCAAGACAAGGCTGAAAATGTGAAAAGCAGGGTTTAAGTTTGGAAAGCATGCTTCTTTCTCTTCTAACCCATCTCACCCTGAGACACTACCCAATATTTAACCACATCACCAATCTCGGAAGATAGGAATGTATAAGAGTTAAGAACGTGGGCTACAGAGTGGACCAGACCTATCATCTTAGAACTGCGTGACTTTGGCCAAGTTGCTTCACTTCCCTGAGCTTCAGTTTGTCTGTAAATTTGAACAGTACATGAAATAAACTTAGCAGAGGGCCAGGCACACAGTACTCAAGGTTGAAAGTGTTTAGTCAGCGTTGAAGTGGATATATAAAGACCAAGAGGTAAATACAGGGATTGAAAGCAATAAGTAGCAGATAGAAGAAAAGTACAATGCAACTTTGACCACCACTCTCCATTTCCCATTTTATTCATCATTGAGGCTGAAGGTGAGTGATCAAATTAGGGAAGATAAAAATTAGGACTTCCTTGACAATCCAGTGGTTAAGACTCTGTGTTTCCAATGCAGAGGGGGAGGGTTCGAGCCCTGATTGGAAGTTAAGATCCCACATGCCACACAGTGTGGCAAAAAAATTTTTGTACATTTTTTTAAAAATTGGAAAGTTGGAAGAGTGGATAAATTTGATGGGAAAAACAGGAAGAACCACTACCAAGAAGAGAATCCCAAGGAAAGGCATCTAATGATCCTTAGCTATTATCATTGGTGCTGTTGAATCAAGATATACCATTGCTGACCTTGGCTTCAACAAAGAAACTCTGGCACAACTCAATAAGCAGCTCGGTCCAGAGACAGAGCTATGAAAAGGGAATAAATTGAAGAGCAAACGAAACTTATTTTTAACATAGTATCTTAAAGATGATGACAGAAAGGACTAGACTTTGAGAGCCACCCTTGGTGCCAGTTAGTAATATGACCTTGGACAAAGTCATAGCTCCTGATTTAGTTCTGTCTGTGAAAGGGGGGGAATTTATTCTCTCCCTCCCTCTCTCCCTGGAGGGATGGGAGCAGATCCGAGACAGAACTTTGTGTGACAGGAGCTCTCTTTGAGAGGAAAATGCTCTCACAATGGCAGGTAATCTGCACCTTTCTGATGGCGCATCTTCTCCACAATGAGAAAGCCTCCCTCTAAAGTGCTGCCGGCTGCGGATTATCACAGAGCTGGGTTTTCAGGTCATTTCTCCCTCCTGGTATCAGGCGCTGATCAGCAAATGGGTTTATGAAGAGGGACTGCTTGCCTGCTACTGTTCATAATTTCCCAGGCAGGAACGGCAGCCAGAAGTGACAGCCAAGCCTCCCAGGAGAATTGCTGAATTTGCCAAGGAGCTAAAATGCACTTCATAGTTTACGGATTAAACCATTATGCTCCCTGCTATCACTGTCTCCATTTACAGACCCTCAGAGCCACTGAATGTTAAGATCTTCTGAGGATCCTGCAGGCTCTAAACCCTCAGCAGCCCCTCCCCTCCCTCCTTCCCCTCCACCCACAGTGTAACCACCATCAATACATGGAAAATTTACAGTGGGGCAGTCACTCTAGCTCTTCCCCTTTCAAATGTGGGCCCCAGGGTCCGGAGACGTGAAAACCTCCAGCAAGATCACAGGGAAGATTAAAGGCAACAGTGGGTCCTAGGACCCCTCAGCCGATGCCTTCCTTCCCTTGGACACTCACAGAAAACGACGTGTGTTATTGAGTCTGATCTCCCATCCCCACCCCACTCACACTCACAACCTGAATCCATGCAAGGAACTCCGAGCTCCAGGAAAGACCAAGACTTCACAGACACCTGGGTGATCCCAAAGAGAGGCTGCTTTCCTGTGACTGATTATTTGGTTCTGGCTTCTGGTTGCGCAGCAAAATTCATCTTAATTACATTCCCTTCAGCCTTCCCTCTCCCCTGGAGTGAAGGTGAACGTACAGACCTTCCATAGCTCCTTCCTCATGAAATATGCTCATGGGCAGCAAGGGTACAATGATATACTCTGGTGAAGTATTATTTGTTGAAGAAATATCAAACTGAACTGGAAGAAATGAGGGCCATCTGTGACCCCAAACTTTTTCCCCAGTGGGCTCTTCCACAAGAGTGGAGGTTATGGTATCTTTCTGGGGTCTACTTCCCGGTAACCCTACCAGTCACCACCTCCACCCTCTCTTCTAGCATCTGTCTTGTGTTCCGTGGAGCTTAGTCCTTCACCTTGAAACGCACAGGCCTGCCACCTGCTTTAAGGCCAACAAGAGGACTGTGTTCTGCCTTGCTTTACCCACAGCCTCTCTCTGGATTCCTCTGTCCTGTTCTTCCCAATCAGCCTCTCAACCTCCTCCTGCTCCCAAAGCTCCCACCCCTAGGGCACTAATGCCAGCATTGTGATTCACTCTGAGATTCACCTCAAACATCTTTTATTCAAGTAACCAAGAAACAGCGATCGTTTGCTATATTAGGTGTTCAACTAGAGAGTATTCAAGGGCAAGCAAAATAGACATGGTCCCCATAACCTCTTTCTGCGCCTCCACTTCCTCATCTGTAAAACAGGGGCAGAGGACAATTATATCAATCGCACCCAGTCCCTGAGATGATCATATGAGTTAATTTGGCCTTAAAAGAGGGCCCGGCACAAAGAAAGTGTCTAATATATGTCAGCTGTCATTGTGATTGTTCTTATTGTTGTCTATAAGGACAGAGGTTTATCAAGGCATCATAGAAGCAAAGGTAAAATTCTAAGTGATTCTACACCATGCTAGGAGGGTGTCTGCCAGGGGAGGTAAGCTGCTCAGGGACATCAGAGTAGACTGTCTGGAGAAAGTGACCTGTAAGCTAAGATCCGAAGGAAGAACGGAAAATGGTGAGCACAGAGAGGGGAGGAAAGGCCTTGAGACAATAGATGATGCAAAGGTCCTGACATGGGAAAGTACATGATGAGTTCAAAGGCCTCCAGGAAGGCACGTGGGGCTACTAGAGACAGGATGCAACGTGCAATAGGGGAGTCACACAGGGTCAGAGCAAGCAGAGGCCCTTGGAACATCTTTACCCCAAGTAACACTAGGACATATTGTGATATTTAAGGGGTAGGGGTGACACGGTCAGATTTGCACGTTGGAGAAAAATCAGTCTGTTAGGACTCCTTTCCAGCATCGATCTTAGAGGCTCTCCTCAACCATGACTTCTCCTGGCCAAGGCTGCTATGGACGATTATGCAGGCTGGCCCCTGTACCATTTCAGACTGCCGGGGAGACACCACGCTCACAGACACTTCCGCAGACCTAGACGTGTGCAGTGTCCACTCTGTGCGTCATGTGCAGCAGCCTTCCATTTATGCTCTTGGATTTAGTTTCTCCCCAGAGTTCTAGTTACACCTTGCAGCCATCAGACCTGGGGTGGGAAACGCTGTTCAACACCTGGGTGAGGGACTTTAAATGAAGGAGCTGTTTACAGAGGTGCTGGCGGGCTGGCAAGCCCACGTGTGGCGCTGCGGTTCTCGGAGACCAGCATCAGCTGGGTGGGGTTGGTCATCGCACCAGCCTTGCTCTCAGGGCTCCGACACCCCGTGAGAAACTCTGCCTGCACCCTCCCTTCATGCTCTCCTCCCTGTCTCCTCCTCCCTACCAAGAGCCAGCATTTTGATCTCATTTCACGAAGGCAAGATTCTCTGATGCCCTACCCCGTATCCTTTCATACTCCAGTGTTAATTCTCAGATCTGAGTCCTCTGGCTCAAACTAAGCGTATTTCAAGCTGTGCCTTTTTGGAGACACAGAATAAAAGTCCTTTTTATCTCAAGTGCCTGGTTCACAGCAATCAAAATCAACTAGGCTTTCGGACTATTGTTGCAGGCGTGGACTCGCAAAACCCTTAAAAGTCAGAAATAACAATGATCTCTTTGTTCTATCCTGTATCCAGCCGTCCTCCTAAAGCAAAGAATACTATTCACTTGGATGGAGAGTGCGGGGAGAAGTGAAGGATAACCAGAAGCATCTGGGGATTCCTGAAGTGAAAATACCTCCTTTAAAAAACCCCAACTTGCTCTGTTTGCAAGTCTGAAAGGCGCCACTTGATAGGGAAGCAGGAGGGGCTGAGAGGCTCACACTAACCCTCTTCCTGGGACTGTTTGCTTCTTAAGAAGGACAAGACACATGACCCTGTTTAAGCTCCCTTAAGTACAGTCGCAGTCTAGCCCTGCTTCCTAAAGAGGAATTATCAGCCACCACCTCGGCTCAATCGGAACATCCCCAGAACTTCTCAGCAAAAAGTTTTGCAAGTGGTGTCCTGAATTACTTTTAGAGCTGGATAACTCCTCCAAGATTTTTTAATGTTACTTATTTATTTCATGGAGGGGTCACTTTTCCTGGTCTGCTGGGAATCTGTGATGCAGATGGCTTCGAAGTTAGCCAGAGACATTCAGGGCATGGGAAACAACTTACCTGGTTAGCCTTAATCCTGCAACCAGGGACGCGAACGCCACCTTCTGGGCCCCAGCCCTCTATGAAAGGCGTGAGTCGTGTTCACTGGATGCAGAGAACAAGGGAGAAAGAACTAAAACTGCTCACCCTTATCCATCTCTCATTTGCACTCCTGGCCACATGGGAGAGGATCTCACCATTTGGGTCCAAGGTAGTGGACCTTGGAGATACATTTAATGAAGCATCTTGGGCAACGACCATTGTGTTGGCCCCCTTAGGAGGTTATTCTAGCAACTCATGGTTCACAAAAGCTCACACTGGTCCACTTCCCCAAAGGCTGTTGTACCAGAATGAGAGACTTATTTCTCATTGACTAATTAGCTCCTAAGACCCACTCTATGGAAGTAGATGCCTAATTACTACTGGCTCAACTGCCTTACTCCAGTACTCTTGCCTGGAGAATCCCATGGATGGAGAAGCCTTGTAGGCTGCAGTCCATGAGGTCTCTAAGAGTTGGACACAACTGAGCGACTTCACTTTCACTTTTCACTTTCATGCATTGGAGAAGGAAATGGCAACCCACTCCAGTGTTCTTGCCTGGAGAATCCCAGGGACAGGGGAGCCTGGTGGGCTGCCGTCTATGGAGTTGCACAGGGTCAGACATGACTGAGGCAACTTAGCAGCAGCAGCACCAAACTGCCTTATCTTATTCAGGGAGACACAGTGTAATAACTCCAGGAATTAAAAGAGTATCAGCCTCTCTCTTTGATGTCCATGGGGCTTTTGTGTATAGAAAGGAAAAGGCACTGTATTTGTATTTTGTTTAATGCTCAATTCATTAAACTCATATACCTAATGAAGGACATTTTGAAAGCCTTCTATTCTTAAGCATTTACTCATTGATTACAAGTTTGAAGAATTTAATTCCCTCATACAGTTTAAACTGCAATTACCAATGTTGTATGGATGATTCTTCTAAAAGCTTTTAATGCGTTGAAGAACAGACAAAACAAAGTACAATTATTTCAAAACTATTTAAAACTCTTTCATCAAAAAGAAGCTCCCAAGTGCAAAACTCATGAATTTAATCTTTTTTTTCCCCTTGCATATACTATCCTTTTCAGGGGTTTCAAATTCCATAGCTTCCTAGGGCTTCAGTAATCCTAACAGATACCATTTCAAAAGTTTCCTAGAGTTTTCATGACTTTACTGGACCCAGAAAGAAATGAGCTCCATCTCAAACAAGCTTAGAAAGCAAGTGTGGGGTTGATAACCTGGTGGCTTTTAGCCAGAACATATCCTGTCTGGCAGTCCTCTGATGATCAGGCCAGATACATTTTCCCCATTTTCACTTATGGGAAACTTACACCCATGCTTTTCATTTCTGAGGTTAGGAGTCCTCTCCCAAAGTGAGAGTTTCTTTAAGTCTCGACTTAACAGCCAACTATTTTCATTGCCCTATCACTATGAAATATTGACTGAGATTGTTGGTGATGCTGAAAATATATTTCCCCCATTTTGGAAATTTAGTTGGGATTTCTCATAGAGTTAAACCCACACGCACAATGTAACTCGGCAATTCACACTCCTAATTATTTAGCCAAGAAAATAAAACCAGGCTCACAACAAGACTTGAATAAGCATGTCCACAGCAGTTTTATTTATGACAGCCAAAAACCAAAAACACTATCCATCAATAAGAAAATGGAATAGCAAATTGTGGTGTTTTCATATAAGAAAATATTACTCAATAATTAGAAAGAATAAACTGCTATATGTATCTATCTGAATTAATCCTCCAAATACTATGTTAAAAAAAAAACAGGGGTATAGTTGTTTACAATGTTGTTAGTTTCTGGTGTACAACAAAGTCAATCAGCCACTTAAAGTGAAAGTCGCTCAGTCGTGTCTGACTCTTTGCAACCCCCATGGACTGTAGCCCACCAGGCTCCTCTGTCCATGGGATTCTCCAGGCAAGAATGCTGGAGGAGATAGCCATTCCCTTCTCCAGGGGATCTTCCCAACCCAAGGATGGAACCCAAGTCTCCCACATTGCAGGCGGATTCTTTGCTGTCTAAGCCACCAGGGAAGCATATCCCCCCCATCTTGGACCTCCTTCCCACCCACTCCCATCCCCCTCTGCCCAGGTCATCACAGAGCACTGAGCTGAGCTCCCTGTGTTATACAGCAAGTTCTCACTAGCTACCAACTCGGGAGCTCATCTTCTGGTGTCCTATCTTTTTGCCTTTCATACTGTTCATGGGGTTCTTGGGGCAAGAATACCGTAGTGGTTTGCCATTCCCTTCTCCAGTGGACCATGTTTTGTCAGAACTCTCCACTATAATCTGTCCATCCTGGGTGGTTCTTGAATGGCGTGGCTCATAGCTTCACTGAGTTACACAAGACTGTGATCCATGTTATCACTTTAACTAGCTTTCTGTGACTGTGGTTTTCATTCTGGAGGCTGTGGAATTGTAGTTCTTGCTTCTTCTGTCTTCCCACTAACTATGTTTTACACATTGTAGTGTATATATGTCAATCCCAATCTTCCATTTCACCCCACTTCTCCATCACAGAGCACCACACACTACATGCTAAGACAGTGACTTTTAGCCAGGGCTGAGTTTCCTGCCAAGGGATATAATGGTATTGTCTGGACACATGTGTGGTTGTCACAGCTAAGTGGGAGCAGATTTGGGGGGTGGGAGCAAGGAGGAAGTGAGCGGGTGACAGGGGGCTGCTGGCATCTTGAGGGGTGAGGTCAAGGATGCTGTAAACATCATACAATACCAGGACCACTCCCCACCAATGGACGCTTGGCCTCAAATGTCAGTAGTGTGGAGGCTGAGAAACTCTGATCTGAGACATGTAATCAAAATCCAAAATAAAAAAAAAATCCAAAAGAACAAGATCTTTTGGAAGGTGTAAGAGTTCTAGCCCCTTCGTGGATCACAGTCTTGTCATGGCCAAGGGGTTTATGTAACTCAGTGAAGCTATGAGCCAGGCAGGGCCACCCAAGATGGGCGGGTCATAGTGGAGAATTCTGACAACACGTGGTCCACCGGAGGAGGGAATGGCAAACCACTCCGGTATTCTTGGCTCAAGAACCCCATGAACACGGGGTCACAAAGAGTTGGAAATGACTTAGAGACTGAACAACAGCAAAGAGTTTTACAGTTGCCAGTGGGTGAGCGCCCTACCGCCACTGTTCTGAGGCTGACACAAAAGAATAAGGTCAAGTTCAAATTTATAGTAGACAAGGGACATCTTGTTGTCCCTTTCTTATAATATGTAGTTTTCTCAACCACTGAGACTTTCTCCTACATTGGCTGAAACATTTTTGGTTTTGAGTCAAGGGTGACCTCTTTGAGGTAGATTTCATGTAACAGTTCTAATGGTTCTCGTGAAGACAACCTTTGTTCTCCTTCCTTCATCCTTCAAGGAAAAATAATTACAAAGAGAACTCAAAGAACTTTCAGAAAACTCTATTGATAATCTTTCCACAGATTAATCATAGTACTTGGATACCGGGTTTCTTGGTCAGCGGACAGCACTTTTTCTTCAAGAAAATGTCATGTATCAACAAATTCCTACCTTTCCAATTCTGACAAAAAGGAAAGAAATATGGCCTTTCCTAGCCTTCTGAAAGACAGTTCTAACTGGGAGAATCAGGAAAGTTGAAAGCCTTTTTGTGGTACAATAATCTTTCAGTCAAACCAGTAAACTCAATCTCCACCCAAAATAAGTGTGCCTGCCTTTCTCAAAGTGCACAAATATTCATTCACACCTGCAAACATCCCTCCCCATCTCAACCACACTTAGAGACACCCGCAGGCACACACACATGCACAGTCCACGTGCATTTCCAGTCTTTAAAGTTTTTGAGTCAAACATTCTACAGAACAGATATATTTTCAGTCTTCCCTAAGTTAAAGAGGCAGCAAGAAACCCAGTTCAATTCAAATTCACTATTGAAAACCTATTTCAAGCCAATTGACTTGGTAACCAAGCCACTGTTACAGTTTAGAGCTCTGCCCTGAAAAGATGAGTGGATGGAATAAACCTCTGATAAGCATCAGGATTGTTCCTTCAGGCAGCAGGTTACAATTTGAAGTGTGAAGTCTGTGTTCTTTTACTTCCTTCAGATTTGCATTTTTCCATCAGAAAACTGAAACCAATGTTTGTCAGCTGCACCTTCAGCATTGAGATGGAAGAAGCAAAGGCTGCAGATGAAAGGGACCTGGCATCCTGCCGCAGATAAACATGACAGTCAGTATTCACCCATGGAGATTTCCCTGGTGGTCTAGTGGTTAGGGGACATGGGTTCGATTCCTGGTCCAGGATGATCCCACATGACTCAGGGCAAGTAAGCCTGTGAGTGGCAACTACTGAGCCCATGTGTTGCAACTGCCGAAGCCCTGGAGACTAGAACCTGTGCTTTGCAACAAGAGAAGCCACCTTATTGAGAAGCCCATGCACCACAACAA
Organism: Bos indicus x Bos taurus; assembly: GCF_003369695.1. Taxonomy (NCBI): domain Eukaryota; kingdom Metazoa; phylum Chordata; class Mammalia; order Artiodactyla; family Bovidae; genus Bos; species Bos indicus x Bos taurus. The sequence goes on along the minus strand of NC_040097.1, from coordinate 55,039,550 downwards.
AGAATAGCTCCTGCTCACTGTAACTAGAGAATATCCACATGCAGCATCAAAGATCCAGCACAGCCAAAATAAATAAATAAATGAAATGAAAATAAATAAACAGAACCAGCAGTATTAAAAAAACAATATTGACCTATGACTTAGGGCCAAGATCACTTCTAAAAACCATACCCACAGAGTGGTAAAAAACATTAAGAGCAGGAAACAAATCTAAGCTACCTTTTTTTTTTTTTTGGCCTCGCAGCTTGTGGCATCTTAGTTTCCCAACCAGAGACTGAACCCTCACCCACAGCAGTACGGAGTCCTAACCACTGGACTGCCAGGGAATTCCCAAACCTAAGCTACCCTTTGTCAGTTACATACCATGGCGGAATGTACTCAGTCATGGCTGTTTGCACAGAAAACAACCTCGATTCAAAGTGTGAGTTAGATATTAGATAATTAGGATGAGAGGGATGCATTTTCAAAGGTCATCAACTCCAACTATGGAAAGGGCAGTGAAACCATTTATTAAGCAGTTACATATGTGCCCTGGAGGATGATGTCAAACTGTCTGATGGAGAGAATCTCATGGAATTCTTACAGAGACTGTGTAAGGTAAGTTTTCGTATCCAGACTTTAAAGATGGGAAAGCTGATACTAAGAATTAGGATAACTTGGGTCAGAGCTTAAATTCAAACCCCTATTACTCTGACTGTAAAGCCATAAGCCTATTACTATGTCAGGAATCCACAGCAGAAATCTCAGTGGGCATGGGGAGTTCAACCTGGTGTTCTGTGATGACCTAGAAGGGTGGGATGGGGTAGGGGGTGGGAGAGAGGTTCAAGAGGGAGGGGATGTACGCGACCTTGTGGCTGATTTACAGCGTTGTATGGCAGAAGCCAACACAATACTGGAAAGCAATTATTCTCCAATTAACAATAAATTTTAAAAAAGAAATCCAGATGAAAAGTAAACATTCTGGAGCAGATATGTGTATACTGACATGGATATAACATGTGCAAAAGGCATAAGAGCCTGTGTTCATAATGAAGATACTTCCAAAGGGAAACAACATTGGCAAATACCACCTCTTTTTGTTTACATAACTGAATTTTGAATATTAGAATTAATCAAAGTGAATAGAGAGAGGAAATGGTAGATTTCATATGGAATTGACAATAGACTTCATGTTGTAGAGATAATATAATTGCATAGAAATTGAACCAGTTCCTAATTTTAATGGAATAGGTTTCATCAATGCTCTAGAAATCCAAGTACTATATGAGAGTGACATTTGTGGGAAAAGACACTTTCAGTGTTAAATTTTAGTCACTGATACCATATATCTACACCAACATTTCTCAAATTGTACTTCATGGACCTTTCCTCTTAAAATAGACTCCAGGATTCAAAACCATTTGAAGAAAGACCAGTTTAACAACACAGGGAATTTCTTACTCTCCAAGAAAGAGGCAAAGTAGGCTAGGATGACCAAATGTCCTTGTCCATGGGATGTTCGTTTCACTGAACACATAGCAGAGCATGTTTTCTATAAGGAAAAATTTGGGAAATGTTTGTCTATACACAGTTATGGGCTAAGAAAAAAGTTTGGAGGGAGTTGAGAAAATGAAAGTTGAAACATTTCACTGTTCAATAACCTTCACAAATCGTTACCTTACTTTATTCTTCCACCTTCGGGCCTGAGAGGACCTGCATCATCCTCAACAGCCATTAACATGAAATTCCCATTTCCTTCCACGTCTGTGACTTTACTTCCTTGACCTTCATTAGAATGAAAAGCATTCAAACTCAGGACGATTGACCTTGTGATTACACGTGGCTTAATGTTTCCGTTTCCCCTCAAATTAAAGTAGCAGGCCATTTCTTCTACCTAATTTCATTTTAACAACTTCCTATTGATCTTTGGGGAGGTCTGAGGAAATCATGGGGAAAGGATTTTGAAGCTCAGTTGGCAGAAGTGTAGATTTAAATCTGTTCATCATGGTGGTTTGGGGGCAGGTTTTTTTAAACATATATAATTTTAATTAATCTATTTATTTTTGGCTAAGCTAGGTCTTCGTTGCTGCATTGACATTTCTCTAGTTGCAGGGAATGTGGTCTACTCTCCAGTTGCTTCTCACTGTGTTGGCGTCTCTTATTGCAGAGGACGGGCTCTAGGGCGCGTGGACTTCGGTAGTTGAGGCTTGTGGGCTCATTGGTTGTGGCTCCCAGTCTCTACAGCACAGGCTCAAGAGTTGTGGCTCACAGGTTTGGTTGCTCTGCAGTTTGTGGAATCTTCCTAGATCAGGGATCGAACCCGTGTCTCCTGCAATAGCAGGCAGTTTCTTTACCACTAAGCCACCCGGGAAGCCCTGGGGGCATGTTTTATGCATGTGATTTCAGTTCATGGCTGCTGCTGCCGCTAAGTCACGTCAGTCGTGTCCAACTCTGTGCAACCCCATAGACGGCAGCCCACCAGGCTCCCGTCCCTGGGAGTCTCCAGGCAAGGATACTGGAGTGGACGCCCCCCAAAGTGTCCAATAAATGATTTGGGGCGACATAAGGTAGACAGATAAAACATCGCTGAAGAAGTGCGTGCAGAGGTATGGAAAGATAGAATTTTGCCTTCAGATTTCTCTCCTCTCATCATAATCTTGAAAGGATTCTTTATCCTTCATGACGAATGTTGGTAATTCTCAGAGAGCAGCTGGGAGTTGTTTTCTGCATTACACAGGCAAGATAATGAGCCTGATTTCAGAGTGGAAGTGTCCATACAATTGGGTGGTGGCCTATGAAGCTGCAGGGGAGCGCCACTTCCTGGAAATTCAGTCATGTCACCAAGCATGTTGATGCTGATTGTGGAAACAAAATAGGCGAGAGAATCTGCACTGATTGTGCACCTACTGGATACTAGGCTCATATACCAACTGCCTCTCCAACATTAGAAGTTTAATCCATGTCACAAGACAACAAAGTAAATATCACTGACCTCACTTAGACCCAGAGGCAAAACAATGGTCTGAGCTACGAAGCTGGGAGTGGCAGATTGCCATCTCTAAACTGTGCAATTCTGGAAGTCCACATTCCTCTAATGTAAAACACTGCCTTCAGTGAAAGGGGCGGGGGGTTTCACCCTCCATCTTATTTTATACATGATCAGACCAAGAGCATTTTGGGCAGCCCCATCCTTTTCTTGATGCTGTAAGAAGAACACAATCTGAGAAATAAAACTATTCATTTTCTAAAAAGAAGGAACATGGCAAAAGTCAACTTCTCTTCAGCCCAGGTACCCAACAAGAGCAGAAGTCAGGGCTAAATATTTAGCCAAGGGCTTCAGTGGGCACATCACATGTTAAGATATTGAGGATTCAGACATGAAATTTAATACTCCCAGCCTCAAATGCTCATAGCACTATGGGACCACACGGGGAAGTCTCCTTTTCCCAGAAAACACCAATAGATTCAATTTGCAGTCATCTAAAGCCAGATGGGTTTTTTTTTTTTTTCTTTTTGATTGACAGTAAGCACAAACGTAAAGTATAAAACTTAATAACTCTTACATATGCTTACCCATGTGTAACCACCACTTCAGTTGAGATGCAGATCCTTTCCAACATCCCAGAAGGCTCCCTCATGCCTCTCCGAATCAGTACCATTCTCCCAAAGCAACCACAGGCCTTATTTCTAGCAGCACAGATTCACTCTGCTTATTTCTGAACTTCGTATAATAAGTCGCACAATACAAGCTCTCCTGAATCTGGCCGGCTTTACTCAACATTCCATTTGATAGGGTCGTCCATACTGTTGCATATGGCAGTGCTTTGTTTTTTCCTATCGTTATGTGGTGTGTAAATGTATTGCAATTCATTGAACATTTATACTGTGAATGGGCATTTGGGTTATTTCCTGTTCGGGCTGTTAAGAATAAAGATGATATGAACAGCCTTACACATGCCTTTAGTGGAACTGCTTAGGCCATAGGCTAAGCCTGTGTTTAACTTTAATACACCTAAAGGCGATATTCCAAGAAAATCTGTGCAAAGTCACTTTTAACCAGTGTGGACTCCTCTCAACTCTGAAGGAGAGTTCCCATGGCTCCACATCCTCACCCACATTTGGCACGGTTAGTCCTCTTCATTTTAGCCATGCTAAAGGGGAAGGAAATGGCAACCACTGCAGTGTTCTTGCCAGAGAAATCCCATGGACAGAGGAACCTGGTGGGCTGTAGTCCATGGGGTCACACAAGAGTTGGATATAACTCAGCATCCAAACAGCAACAATAGGGATGAAAGAGTAGCTTTTGTCATTTAAATTTCCATTTCCCAGTGGTAGGCACCTTTAATTATGGTAGGCACCTTTTCATAATCTCATTGTTTATTTGGAGTTCCTTTCTTGTGTAGTGCTTGCAGGAGTTTTTGGAAATGAGTTTGATGCAGCTTGTGACGGGCCAACTCGATTTCCAACTGCACACTGCATAAGAGTTACAAAAAGGAGGGCTTCCCTGATGGTCCACTGGCTAAGACTCCACGCTCCCAATGCAAGGGGCTCAGGTTTGCTCTCAGTCAGGGAACTACAGCCTACATACAACAATTAAGAGTTTGCAAGCCACACTGAAGATCAAAGATCTACATGCTGCAGTCAGATAAATGCATGAATAATGTTTTAAAATCTAATGTTTAAAAAAAAAGATTTACTAAAAGACACTTTCTTCTCTCCAGCCCTTCCCCTCTCTCCAGTCCCCCCCTCTTTCTCCTCCACACTTGCTCCCCCTCCCCACCCACCCACCATGGAGAGCTTGTGTTAGCTAGAGATGGGAAACTCTATTTTAAGCTCAATGGGAAAACCCAATTTCATTTAGAAAACTGAAAGAGATGATGACACTTTGGAAGTGTTCATCTCTGCCTGCTTGTTTTCTGCTCAGTGCCCATTTCACATCTCTATTACGGCTCTGTGATTTACCGTATTTCGTCAGGAAGAGCCCAGCACACGCTCTGTCTCCCAGCATGCTAGAAATACGGCATTACATATATTTAAAAAACCTAAATCACTGTGAGGCCTGCAAAAGATAACCCAGGTATTGATTTAAACATGTCTTTTTGCAACATGCCCTCTGCACACTCCAGGGAACATAAAGTGACATAAAGCTTCCAGAAGGGCCACTCATCTTCTCTTCTGCTGTCACCCTCGGCCACAGAACCATTCCTTCCTGAGTGCTCCCTAGAGGTGAAATCAAGGGGCAGGGTGGCTGAGAGAAGAAAGCTCTGGCTGCAGTAGATTGCTGCAGGCCGTCTGCAGACGGTGCTGTCTGATCTCCCTTTAGGCTATTTTTAAAAATAATAAGCCGTGGTTTCTCTTTCATATCACCTTTCTCCCACAGTGGAGAGTTCAAAGAGGTTCTAGCTTAATTCATTCACTCCCCAGCACCTTCCGAGGTAAGGAAAAATTTGCTCTCCCAGGTTTTGAGAAGGATTTTAGGGTCTGGGTGTATGTATGTTCCAGGTTCTAGAGGAAAAACAAACAAGCAGGAAAAAAAAAAAACACAGATGGAGATTGGCTTCCTAAAATCCATCATCACTGACCTACGGAGCCAGGAGACTTTGGAGCCCGAAGGAGCATCTAATAGAAACAACTACACTCAACCCTGCTCAGGGGCCATACTAATCCCTATCGTTCCAGTTTCAGTATATGTGCTGCTGGAGTGAGCACTAGACATGAAGGAGCTCAGACCCGAGGGGCCTGGGGCTGCCCGAGGTCACACAGAGAAGAGGTTGGAGGTTCCGCCCAAGATGACAGAAACGCTTCATGACTGAAAAGGATAAGGCCCACTTTTCTGACTTTCAATCCAATGATCCAAGAGATTAAACATCAACAACATTAAGAAGAATGAGCCCGAGGAAAAGAAGGGGAACTATTTTCATCCTCAAGATTCCGAAGAAGTGAAACCAAAGTTTAGCTCAAGATTTTAGAGGAAATTTGCCTCTGGTGGGGTCAAACAGGGAATAAGCAGTGGGTTAGAGCCCAGATCTGACTGATGCCAAAGTCCTCTCTGAACCACCCTCTCCCTACTGGAAGGTAAATATTTGAAGTACTTTATAACGTTCTAAGAAAGTACTTGGGAATTTTCTTTAAAAGATGCTAGAAAACTAGGCAAGTGGTGTAAGGGCAAAGTGGAACAGAAAACCTTTTTCATTTCATACCCTTTTTTGCTGTTTCAATACTTGTTAACCATTATGCATTTATTACTGTCATTGTCTGAAAAAAGAGAAGTGGTTGACATATTTTAAGGATTTTCCTGAACTATCAAATATCATTTAATTAAACAAAAAGAAAAAATTATTCTCCTTGTTCAGAATGTGTGCCCCCATTAAAGCATTATTTTATCTTCTTTCTACCCACAGTCCTCTCACCCCCTTTTCTCTAACTATATTTTTCATGTATCCTGTGGGTTTGTTACTTGACAATTACAGCTAAAAATATGCTTGCTTCTGCCCACTCCCAATTTATTATTTTTGTGAGCTCTCACTGCATACAATCTCTCATTATGAAGACTTAGCGTAGGGCTTTACAGTCCTTGTTAACTCAAGAGACACTTACTGGCCACCTTCTGTATGCTGAGCAACTGTGACCCTGCCAGCCAAGAAGTCTGACCCTTGAGCAAAGTGCTACCATGGCATCAGGAGAACACAGAGGTAAGCTAAGATAAGCTCAGCTAAATTAATCAGCTAAGATATTCTTAGAGGACAGAGAAGAAAGGAAGGTGAGTCTGTGGAGAGAGGCAGGGAAGGGCAAATAGAAGTGACCTCTGGGACTTTCCTGGTGGCCCAGGGGCTAAGACTCTGTTCTCCCAATGCAGGGGGCCCGGGTTCAATCCCTGGTCAGGGAACTAGATCCCACATGTCACAAGTAAAGAGCCTGTGTGCTGTAACAAAGACTGAAGATCCCACATGCCAAAACTGAGGCTTGGTACAGCCAGATTAATAAAAATAAATGTTAAAAAAAAAAAAGTGACCTTGGACTTAGGTCTTAAAGGAGGCAATGAATTTTCCAGAAATCAAAGAAGAAACAAGTTACTCCAGGTGTGTACAGGGGAAGGAGGTGGAGAAATTGACTCAACAGAATGTCCAAGGGCTGCTCCCTAGAAGGAACCAGGCAGTCAGGAATGGGAATGCAGAGAACGCCAGCCAGGAGGCTGTGGGAGAAGGGAATCATAGGGCAGCATAGAGCACGAAAGCAGAAGCATAAAAAGAGGCCAGGCGAGGGCAGGTGAGGACAGAGAAAGGAGGCAGGGCTGCAGGATATATCCACCGGGGGTCTGGATAAATCCCAACACCATCCTCCAAAAGGGAAATCTGTTACCAGCCCAGGGACACCCCCTTTGGTGACAAATCCACATAAAGTCACTCAAGGACGTGATGCATACAAGGGGGAGAGAGGACACTTTGGTGGCACGAGGGGTAGCGATGGATGAGGGGACGTGGGAGCTTCTGGGATGGTCAGCGTGTCCTGTTGGTTTTCCTGGGCAGGGGTGTTTGTCCTTATTAGGCTGTTTGGTAGTTTTCGTGTTTATGTTTATTTTACAGTGTGAAAGGTGACAGACACCTGAATTAAAGATGTGTCTCCCTTCTTGGGGCCTCAGGATGGAATGTGGGTGCAGGGGAGGTGAGGGCAAGCCTGGGGGGGCCTGGCCACGCCCCAGTCACAGGTGCGCATGGTTCTCAGAAAGGCACTGAGGCAGGGGTGGGGCTATAAAGAGGCCCAGACTTGTGACAGAGGAGGGAGGGGCCCGTGGGGAGCCTAAGGAGACCCAGGGAAAATGGGTCTGTCCGAGCCCGCATCACAGCCTCCCAAAGCTCAGGTGACAACGATGGGGCCCTGTGCTCAGGGGCAGGGAATTCTGACCCACGGGAGAACTCAGCCCCTGCCCCCTCTCCCCACTTCAGCATGACCCAGGGGTACCTCCCCAACCCACGGCTGGTCCTCTTTCCAAAAGGAAGCAGGAGACGAGATCCACCCCATCTGATCTTCCTTTGCGGCTGGGACAGGGTGTCCGTTCCAGCTCTCTGGCTCAGAACCCTGGAGCCAGATGGCTGGGGGAGGGAGGTACACACAGTCCTGCGTGGGGAGACAGCAGACACCCCCATCCCCTAGAGGCTGCCCTAAGGGCACAGCTGGATTCAGAACACCCTCCTGTTCTGCTCAGGATCCCACTTCCCTACTTCATCCTGACCCTGCGGGGTCAGTACCACAGGGCAGGGAAATGAGCACTTGCATCTGGCATCACACTGAATGGATCCGAGGCAACCAGGGTCTCGCCACTGAGGACTTCCCTCTGCAGCCTCCACCACACCCAGTCTCTCTGGTCTTCCCCAGAGTGGTGAGGACATGCCTGGACCCAAGGGCTCATTTATGGACTGAATGAAGTATTCTCTACCTGACTCAGGGTCTGGCACTTACTAGATACTCTGTGTTCATTGATTTTAGAAGTGGGTAGAATTCACAAGCAATTGTTTTAAAAGCCAGAATGAGAACCTCCAGAAATGATCAGCAACGTCAAAGGGCAGGAAGGATGGGGAGGATCCAGGACTGTTATATGACCTGGTGGGAGGGTGAAGTGGTCCCATGACCCTGGGAAGCTGGTCACCAGAATCTACCAAGGGTAGAACTCAGCACTTCCATCCCTAAGTGTCTACACACCCAACACAACAGAGAGTACGCGTCCTGAGAGATAAGATGGCCATTGTAGCATCTTTCATAGCAGCCAGAAACTGGAAATTACCCACATATGCAGCATCTGCAGAACAGATAGATACATAGTGGTGTATACCCACAATGGACTATTGCCCAGTTGTGAGGTTAAATAGATTCTGATTTGACTCAGCAACATTAATGAACCACCTTAGCCAAGGGTGGAGCTAAAGAAGTGCACACACGAAGGGGCACATCTCCAGTGTCCACTTATGCGTGTCTTTCAAGAAAATAGACAAAACTCACTTGGAGGTTAGGAGTCAGGAAAGTTGTCACTCCTGGGGCTGACACAATGGGTTGGTGATGGGAATGGGCAGGCCAGACATCTCTGGAGTTCTGGAAGATTCCATTTCTTGCTCTGGGTGGTGATTCCTAGGTGGTCTCTGGGTGTGTTCACTTCATGATAATTCAATAAGCTATACACCAGTTGCATGCGTGCATGTGAGCTAAGTTACTTCAACTGTGTCCAACTCTTTGCAACACCATGAACTGTAGCCCACCAGGCTCCTCTGTCCATGGGATTCTCCAAGCAACAATACTGGAGTGGGTTGCCATTTCCTCCTCCAAGGGATCTTCCTGACCCAGGGATTGAACCTGCCTCTCCTGTGGCCCCTGCATTGCAGGTGGATTCTTTACTGCTGAGCCACCAGCGAAGCCCTATACACTGGTTATATGTCTGTTTTTCTAAGAATGTTATATGTCAATTTTTTTAAAGGTTAAAAAGGAAAGAAGTGTAAAAAAAATCAGGCCATTAAATCCTGGTGCACCCCAAGTTATAACCTCCATCCCATATAATCAACTGTCCATCTTTTCTCAGAGTCTTCAGAAAGCTTGCGTCTTCTCAGGAATAGCTGGCCATCACTGAGCACTGACTGTGTCAGCATGCCTTTCGGGGAGTTACATGCATTCACTTCTTCAGTATTCATCGGAAGGACTGATGCTGAAGCTGAAGCTCCAATACTTTGGCCACCTGTTGCAAAGAACTGACTTATTGGAAAAGACCCTGGTGCTGGGAAAGACGAAGGCAGGAGGAGAAGGGCATGACACATGAATGTGGTGGCAGAAGATGAGATGGTTAGATAGCATCCAACTCAGTGGACGTGAATCTGAGCAAACTCCAGGCAATAGTGGAGCACAGAGGAGCCTGGCATGCTGCAGTCCACGGGGTTTCAGAGTTGGACACGAATTAGCAACTGAACAACAATTTCTTTAACTCTTGTAATGCTTTATGAGTACAATGACCACACTTCTCTAGATTCTGGGTCGGGGCCCAGGTTATTCCTGTCACCCAAACAAAATTATTAACAGCACCCCACCCCCTCTTTTACTACCCAAAGTGCCTGGGTTTAATGGGTAAATTGCATAGCCATCCTGCCCATGAAGTGGGTCACATCATTCTCATCTTTTGTTTGTTTGTTTTAGCAACACACAGATAAGTTTGGTAGTTTTCCCAAGGACACAGAGCTAATAAGTAGTAAAGTCAGAATTGAACCCAGGGTCTGGCTCCTCATCACTAGGATATATTGTCTTTTTGGTTCAAATATCATTTTCCCTGAGATTCAGAAATTTCTTGATATCTACACTTTCTTCTGTTGCTACAGTTTTAACCTATTCTCTGTGGCCAGGGATTTCTTGAAAATAGGAGGAGAGCTGCCCATTTCCCACAGTGAGCCCCATGGCTGGTCCACCTCAAATACAGTGGCCTTTCCAGATGCCTGAAAAATGAGAGGAACTCATTTTCCTCCATTAAAAAATTTTTTTTCATCTTTTTTTAAATGATATGAATATACTTCTTTTCACGTTTCCAATGCTTTAGCTGTGTCTGTAAATCTGTTTCCCACTTTTCCATTCATTCATCCAGCAAATTATTCAATGAGCCCTGCTCTGTGTCAGGCAACTGCCAGCCTAACTGGCAACAAAATGGTCATAACCAAGATGAGGGTAGCCTGTGTTCCAAGGAGCCTGTGGCCCAGTAGGGAAAATGACACTAAAGAAATGATGACACGAACAGTTATTCACTAAAACCACAATAAGGGCAGTGAAGGGTGTTCTGGGGGATTTGACCTGATGGAGTTAAACATCAGCAAAGGCTTCTAGAGGGAATAACATTTGGGTCAAGTCCTACAGGATAATTATGGGCCCTGGCCTGGGAAAGGAAGCAGGGAAAGGATTCCAGGCAAAGGGGAAAGAATGAGCAGAGACCCTTGAGGATGGAAGGAGTGTGGACTGTTCAAGGAATCCAGGGTCAGTCTGAGAGCCTGGAAAACCTTTAACATGTATTATTTGACCATTTGCCTTCGTCTCCTCTGTCCTCACCTGTTCTTTGGAAAATACAATAAACCGCACATGAAGTGGACAACTGGATAAGTACAGCCTATGTAACTGTATCACAGCACAGAGGAGCACTCCCCCAGGGAGGCAGGTATAACCGGCAGGGGAAGCTGGCTCTCACAGCACCTGAGACCAGCGAGTTCTCGCTCAGTGGGAAGCATTTGGACCCATTCAGCAGAGACGCCCAGCCCTGCCTGCCCACCGTGCTTCAGGTCCCGGCTTTCAAATCACTGATTCCAACTAAATGAGCAGGGAGGCCACCTGCACTCACCCACGTATCCCGAGAGCAAAGACTATTTTTAGAATGTTTTTGAGGACAGTTTTACAAATGAAAAGCCTACCCCCAAATGCCCTTGGTTACCAGAAACTTTCTCTTTTCCAGAAACACATCGCCAACTGATCCGCAGAGACTATGTGTGTCAGGAGCCCTGGATCACTGATCCCAGTGGCCTGATTCCGTCTCCCCTTCTGGTCTATCATTGTGCTCAAAGACCACGATCTCCACAAACAACGAGGGTAGAAGCCCCTGTGGTTGGGTGATGTGACCAACAGATGCCTAGATACAGCATCTGTCTCTAAGACTTGGGTATCTACTTGTCTTAATATTTGCATCTTTATTTACGAGTCTATGTGCCTACCTTATTCTAAAAATGATTTAAAGAGGCTTATAAGGATAGAGAAAATAGTACAAGATTACAGAAAGAGGACATAAATTCAAACAAGGAGGAAAATAAAAGGAAGAACTAGACGAGGGCCATAGAAATGATTCAGGAATGAGATTATTACAAAAATGCATTCTTAGAGCTCTGTACATTTGCTGCTGAGCTTTCTTTTTCTTAATCATTTTTTAAAAATTTATCTACTTATTTATTTTTGGCTGCACTGGGTCTTGGATGTGGGGCATGAGTGCTTCATTGCTGTTCACAGGCTTTCTCAAGTCGCAAAGAGCAGGGGCTACTCTCTGGTTGCAGTGGCTTCTCTGGTTACAGGACACCGGCTTTAGCACAGGCAGTCTTCAGCTGCAGCTCACGGGCTCTAGAGGGAGGGCTCAGTGGTTCTGGCACACAGGCTTAGTTGCCCCTTAGCATGTGAGATTCCCAGACCAGGGATTGAACCCGTATCCCCTGCGTTAGCAGGTGAATTCTTAACTACTGGACCACCAGGGAAGTCCCGGCTCTTGAGTTTTCTAACAGCCAATATTGTTGGAATTTGAGGGCACTAATTAATCAGATCCTTCTTTAGAAGATTCAGAGCTAATTAAACAAATAGAGCTGAGACAAAGCATTATTGCTGTTTTCATGCTGGAATACCTGGATTGGAAAACTGGATTTGGGTCTGAGGTCCAAATAGTCTTCCCCCTGAAGCATATTGACCAGGGTCCACTGTCCCAGATATAGTTGTGGACAAATGCTGACTCCCCCTCCCCAAGGAGCAGAACCTGCCTGGACCACCCACGACCTGGAGAGGATGAGAACAGCCTTGCCCTTGCCCTGAGGGTGGGCCCCAAGGGCGCACGGAGACGATGTCAGCGGCAGCCATGGTCCCAACGTCACCACTTGGTTCAACTGTCCTCCATCGCAGGAAGGAGGTTATAAAAGGCAGAGAGATGGACAAAAACAAATTTGCAGCCAGACCTTTTCAGTCCTGTTCAAGAACACAGTTCTCTGTTGCTTTGACCTCACTAAACATCTGTTTTGCATGGCTTGTCAAATTTCTGTGTGCACACAGATAGCTCAAAGATTTCTGTTGAAATGTGGATTCGGATACTTGGGTCTGGTGTGGGGTTGAGATCCTGGATGCTGTTGATGCTGTGATGCCAGTGCTGCCGGTCCACATCAAGAGCACCCCGAACCGGGGCCCCTGACCTGGGTCCACATAGAATTCTTCAACTCATGGAGTCAGTGAATTTGGATGATAAAAAATACGTACATCTGCGTTTTTACTATCTTCTGAACTTACCAATCCTGGGACTTCCCTGGTGATCCAGTGTTTAAGACTCTGAGCTTCCACTGCATTGGGTGTGGGTGGGATCTCTGGTTGGGGAACTAAGAGCCTGCTCAACCAAACTAAGCTCCTGTGCCTGTGTGGCACAACCGAAAAAAGAGAAACGTATCACTCCCTTCTATTATGAACGTAGATGACAACTACCCTTAGGAGGAGCACCTGTAATTTTGTCCCAAATAGAAACCTCAGGTCTCTTCAATATCCCTCCATCGCTCCAAATTTCCCTTTATGATCTCTCCAAATACCACTGATGACTGTTTGGGAATTACAGTAGAGATTAGGCCCACCGCTAGCTCTTATTGTTTCATATGCTAATAAAGAGCCACGTACTTTATCATAACACAAATGAACACCCTAGGATATTTTTAATATTGCAATAGCCATATTTCAGTAAAATTGTTTTTTTTTTTGTAATCCTATGCAATTTTTTTCATGTGCAATTGGAAGTATTATTCCAGAAAACAAACAAGCAAACAAAAAATATTATTCCAGGAAAAAGTTCATAGACATCCCCAGAATTCTAGAGGCACGTGGTAATGTAAGAATCCCAGATTTCAGGACTTCCCTGGCAGTTCAGTGGTTATGATTCTGAGCTTCCACTGAAGAGGGCGTGGTTTCGATTCCTGGTCAGGGAACTAAGATTCCATATGCCCTGTGGCACAGACAAAAAAAAAAAAAATCCTTGATTTGGAAGGGAGGTTCTACCAGGAGGGGCCTCTACCCAATGGTGCGTGCACGTGACTCAGTTGCTCAGTTTTGTCTGACTCTTTGCAACCCCAAGGACTATAGCCTGCGAGGCTCCTCTGCCCATGGGATTCTCCAGGAAAGAATACTGGAGTGGGTAGATAGCTACTCCCTTCTCCAGGGGATCTTCCTGACCCAGGGATTGAACCCACATCTCCTGCGTCTTCCACATTGGCAGGTGGATTCTTTACTACTGCACCCCCTGGGAAGCCCCCTCCCCCAATGGTGGTGGGGACATATTCTTAGGATGGATTCTGAGCTGACAGCGTCGATCTGAATCCTCCCTCCTACGAGGTGTAAGATCCCAGGAAAGTGTTTACCCTTCCTGTGCCCTGAGAGCATGTAATTCAAAAAAGGATGTCAAAGAATTAAAGGAGCGGGGAATGGAATGAATTGGGAGATTGAGATAGACATATACACACTATTGATACTCTGTATAAAATAGATAACTAATGAGAACCGACTGTATAACACAGGGAATTCTATTCAGTGCTCTGTGGTGACCTAAATGGGGAGGAAATCCAAAAAAAGAGGATATAGGTATACATATAACTGATTCACTTTGCTGTACAGCAGAAAGTAACACAACATTGTAAAGCAACTATACTCTAAAAATATTTTAAAACAATAATTAAAGAAGTTACTGTTTTCAAGGTGTAGGAACAGTCCCTGGCTGAAAGTGAGTACCTTACAAGTGTTGGCTAAACAGAGTGTAGGAGTGCTATTTTCAGAATCTCAGCTGAACAAGCATTTCTTGAGCACTCACCAAGGAGACAGAAATGGAGACTGCAAACTCCCTGATCTCATGTAGCCCATGAGTTCAGGAGAGAGGGCAAGCCAGAAAACTGAACATGCAGCTCAGCAAGCAGCTCATCTCCAAGCAGAGCTGGAGGGTGTGCTTAACTGACATGTACCCCTCTACCCTCACCTCAACCTCCAGTCCCAGAAGCCCCAGTGACCCCAGGCTCCCCTCAACACTCAGTTTAAAAACCACTGTTGGAAGCCATGCATAAGCTGGATTAATCCTGGATGGATCTGTTTTGCTCTTTAACAGCTTTACTGAAATATGAATGCAATACGACAAATGGAAAAGGCGATGGCACCCCACTCCAGCACTCTTGCCTGGAAAACCCCATGGATGGAGGAGCCTGGAAGGCTGCAGTCCATGGGGTCGCTGAGGGTCGGACACGACTGAGCAACTTCACTTTCACTTTTCACTTTCATGCATTGGAGAAGGAAATGACAACCCACTCCAGTGTTCTTGCCTGGAGAATCCCAGGGATGGGGGAGCCTCGTGGGATGCCATCTATGGGGTCGCACAGAGTCGGACACGACTGAAGTGACTCAGCAGCAGCACATCAGGACAACTGGATAAGCACACACCTATGCAACTAGCACCACACTTAGAGAATAAATACAGCCGTCACACCCAGGGTTGCCTCATCCCTTTGTAACCCTCTCTCGTCCCTCTCTGCCCTTCCCGTTACCCACTCCTCCACCCCCATTCCCATCCCAAGGCAACCACTGTTTGGCTATTTAAATGAATTACAATGAAATAAAATTAAAAGTCACTTCTCCTGGAGCACTAGTCATGTGTCAAGTGTTCAGTGGCCACGTGTGGTACCATATTGTACGGTGTTGGTAGAGGACATTTCTGTCGTCACAGTGCTCAGTTGGACAGCACTGCTCTGAATACTGGATCTTTTCCTGTTAAGAGCACTAGATAAAAGTGATCCAGACTTCTTCCGAGGCTCCCATTTCTTTTATAAAAGTTTCTTTTCTAAAGTATATTTATTTATTTGTTGCTGCGCTGTATCCTCCTTGCTGTGTGCGGGCTTTCTCTGGTTATGCAGAGCAGGAGCTACTGTTGTGTTGCAGAGCTCAGGCTCTAGGGTGTGCGGCCTTCAGCAGGCCCAGCTGCCCTGTGGCGTGTGGGATCTTACTCCTGGACCAGGGTTCAAACCCATGTCCCCTGCACTGGCAGGCAGACTGTTACCCACTAGACCACCAGGGAAGTCCCCAGGCTCACATTTTAAAAGATGCATGCATGCTAAGTCCCTTCAGTCATGTCTGACTCTTTGCAACCCTATGGATTATAGCCCACCAGGCTCCTCTGTCCATGGGAGTCTCCAGCCCAGAATAATACTGGAGTGGGTTGCTGTGTCCTCCTCCAGGGGATCTTCCTGACTCAGGGATAGAACCCAAGTCCCTTATGTCTCCTGCATGGGCAGGAGGGTTCTTTACCACTAGCGCCACCTGGGAAGACCTTTTTAAAGATGTTTACAGCTAAAGATACGTAGGGCTATTGGGAGCTTATTTAATGAAATGAATAATCACAGTGGCCCTATGAGGTAGGAACACTGAATGTGCCCATCCTCTAAACGGGAAAACCAAGGCTCAGCGAGGTTAAACAGATGGGACAGCTGGGCCAGCCTCTACAATTTGCCCTTGCGCTTGCCCTTGCCTTATTTCTGAGCCAGCACACTTCAGTGGTTAAGAGCACAGACTCAGGAGTCTGCCTGCACAGGACTCAGCCTGGCTCCATCACCAGCTGTGTGATCCTGGGCGAGTCATCGGTTAGCTTTGCTTCTGTGTCCTCCTCTGCAAAACAAAGATAAGGATAAAGCGTTCCCCTAGGGTTGTTGTGAGGATCAAATGAGTCAAAATATATAAAGCCTTTAGGAGGGTGCCTGGCACACAGGAGGGTCTCTATAAGTGTTTCCTATTTTAAACCCTGTTCCTCACTTCCATCCTGAACTCTTTTGTACAACACACCAGTTTCTCAGAAATAGAAGCACATACTCTGAACAATTGGCCATTTACTCCTCCCGCTATTCCCTCGCTTGATGTCCCCACGAAATTAAGTCCCCACAAGGCTCAAGGCTCTATGGGGTCTGCACTGTCACACATAATGATGAATGAGGTCCCTATGGCTTCAGACTTGATACTTCTGCTCAGACTTCCCCCCAGCGATCCGTAAGTCACTTTATTTCCTTTTTAAAGTACACACAAGGTGATCTGAGGAAACAGTAGCACAGAATCATTTTCCCACTTCACTGGTTTTTCGAAAGAGTTAAGTGGTGTTAGGTTCCTGATTTGTACCTATTCTTTTCTTACTTTTTTTTTCCTTCCCTTTGACTGCCTCACATCTCAGCCAGAGCAAGAACATAGGTGCTTTCTCAAGGAAACTCAAATAACATATTATCACCATAAGAATCCTCCTGACAGATTATCATTGCAAGAATCATTAAGTCTCAGTATAGAAGTCCATTAAGGGAAACTTCATTTGGGAAACAGAGACTTAAACAGAAATGCAGATTTGCAAACAAGAGACTGCCTTTTCTAACAGATAAGACAGAAACACCCATTCACAAGGTTTTTTCTCCTTTAGTGAACAATTCTCGTTTCAGTCTCTATTCTCAGCTCCCTGCCTGCGTTCAACATTTGACTCCCAAGAAAAGACTTTCACCTGATGAAGATGGAAAACGGTGGTCCACCTCATTCCACTCTCCAGCAGTACCAGTGTCCCCAGTACAAATGTCCACTGGTCACGGGACTGAATTAGGAGTCCTTCTGGACTCAAAACAACTCTGGACAGTTGACTGCAGCCATGAAATTAAAAGATGCTTACTCCTTGGAAGAAAAGCTATGACAAACCCAGATGGTATATTAAAAAGCAGAGATATCACTTTGCTGACCAGAAAAAGCTCTAACAACATACAAACACATGCACAAACACACACAGATGCACACACACAAACATTTCTTCAGCTCACTTTCAGATGATGTCATTTACATTTGAAAGTGACAAAATTTGTATCCAACCTAAAAGTGTTAAAAATTTCTTCCTAATTACTGAAACCAACATTTTTTAAATGGATAGAGTTTAGATTAGGAAACCATGAATCTATCCCATGAGCATGCAGAAGTTCTCCTTGGGTACATATTGATCCTTAGAAACACAATTTTATTTTCTTGGACAATTAAAGGGAGATTATACCACTGGGTATAAGAAGATGCTATCACTTCTTATCTCCTGGCATCCAGCCGATTGCTATCTTAATTTAAAAAACCCCAAAGGTCAATGCTTATTTAGTTCCTTGCAATAATCTATTTTGCCATAATTTTGCTTTTCTATTTAATTCCCTTATCTAGAGCAGCATTTTCCAACTCTAGTTTTTCAGAAAAGAGATCCATGAGGTGTTTATAAGTATCCCTGATGAAAAATAAATGGTTGTATAAGCAAATACATTTGGCAAAAGCTGACTCATTGGAAAAGACTCTGATGCTGGGAGGGATTGGGGGCAGGAGGACAAGGGGACGACAGAGGATGAGATGGCTGGATGGCATCACCGACTCGATGGACGTGAGTCTGAGTGAACTCCGGGAGTTGGTGAGGGACAGGGAGGCCTGGCATGCTGCGATTCATGGGGTCGCAAAGAGTCGGACACGACTGAGCGACTGATCTGATCTGATCTGGGCTGAAAAAAGCAGGTTTCTTTCATGCAGGACTTGTCAGAGCCTTTAATATGCTAATGGGTAGAGTGAACAGGATCAAAGAGAGCAGTTTGTAATCTGCAGGTAATTTAACAACAATCCATGTTAGCTTTTATAATTATTATCTATGACAAATTCGAGGCTTTCTAAACATACATGTTAAGAGTACCCTTTTCCCACAGAACAGCTCTCTGGATTTTTTTTTTCTTAAGTAAAAATTCAGTTTATTCACAAGTAGGACCTGATTAAACTTAAAAACTTTTGCACAGCAAAGGAAACTATAAGCAAGGTGAAAAGACAACCCTCAGAATGGGGGAAAATAATAGCAAATGAAACAACTGACAAAGGATTAATTTCCAAAATATATAAGCAACTCATACAACTCAATACCAGAAAAACAAACAACCCAATCAAAAAGTGAGAAAAAGACCTAAACAGACATTTCTCCAAAGAAGACATACAGATGGCTAACAAACACATGAAAAGATGCTCAAAATCGCTCATTATTAGAGAAATGGAAATCAAAACTACAATGAGATTTCACCTCACACCAGTCAGAATGGCCTTCATCAAAAAGCCTACAAACAATAAATGCTGGAGAGGGTGTGGAGAAAAGGGAACGCTCTTGCACTGTTGGTGGGAATGTAAATACATATAGCCACTATGGATGACGGTATGGAGATGCCTTAAAAAATTAGGAATAAAACAACCCTATGACCCAGCAATCCCACTCCTAGGCATATACCCTGAGGACACAAAAAATGAAAAAGACACATGCAATCCCATTGTTCATTGCAGCACTATTTACAACAGCTAGAACATGGAAGCGACCTAGATGTCCAGCGACAGATGAATGGATGGAGAAGTTGTGGTATATATACACAATGGAATACTACTCAGCCATAAAAAGGAATGCATTTGAGTAAGTTCCAATGAGGTGGATGAACATAGAGCCTATTATACAGTGAAGTAAGTCATAAAGAGAAAGATAAATATCATATACTAATGCATATATACAGAATCTAGAAAAATGGTACTGAAGAGTTTATCTGTGGGGCAGCAATGGAGAAACAGACATAGAGAATAGACTTATGGACATGGGGAGAGGGGAGGACAGGGTGAGAAGTATGGAGACAGTAACATGGAAACTTACCACACATAAAACAGATAACCAACAGGAATTTGCTGTATGTCTCAGGAAACTCAAACAGGGGCTCTGTATCAATCTAGAGGGGTGGGATGGGAAGGGAGATGGGAGGGAGGTTCAGAAGGAAGGGGAGATATGTGTCCCTGTGGCTGACTCATGCTCAGGTTTGACAGAAAACAACAAAATTCTGTAAAGCAATTATCCGTCAACTAAAAAATAAATAAATTAAAAAAAAATTCAGTTTATTCATCTGTTTATGACACAGTACTCAAGAGACACAGTGTTCACATCATAGATTTCACTTCCAAATCCTTGGCATGTTCATTTCTTTGGCTATAAAGAGGGACTAGATGGGAAAGTCAGGTGATGTGGAGGCAACTAAACTAACAAAAGAGTGGGTGGGGCAGGCAGCACTAACGTCACCCTCCCAAGGATGGGCACAGGGGCTGTTAGCCCAAGCCGACTGTGTGGAACTGTTAGCTGGAGCACGGAGCAGCCACCCTGGATGCTCAGGCTGTTGTGGGGTTCAGTCACCCCCACCACGCAGGTTCAGCAGCGCTTTCTAGTAGTCGCTCTTGGTGTCTTGCTGAATGTAGTAGTACAGGGACTTGCCGAACTTTACTTGAAATCAGATCTTATTTTCAACATGTCCATGCCACTATGGGGGATTCTAATCAGGACTTTACCACGAGTGCCCTAGCCATTCATGGAGACGTACAGTCTGTCAGCAAAATACAGGGGCTTGTTCTGAGTGCACTGGACCAGGTTCAGGAAAACATTTTCCAGGTCACCTTTGACCTCCTTCTTGATGCTCTCCAGCATGTCATCAGGGCTGTAGCTCTGCTACCTTTCAAATACTTTCAGGAAGTGACACCCGCTCCACTCAATCATGATGCTGATACACTAGGGAACATTAGTTTCTTTCCTCTTCACACCAGCATCATAGAGATAGCGGGAGTCCTGGTCAGTCAGTTCATAATCAACAACAGAGCCATTCTCTGCTCTTCCACCCTTTGTGAGGGCAACCATCAGCTTGTGGAAGTCGCCAGATGTGTTAGAAACAATGTCCCTCTCCAGACCGGTCTTGTACACTTCCATGTAGACTCTGTTGATTTCCTGCAGCTCCTGGTTGGTCCTTAAGCAGATGATCTCAATGAGAGAGTCCTCATCAACCCCCAGTCCCTTCATGGATGCATTCAGCTCAGGAGCAGCATACAGAGCAGGTATTTTCAATAGGCCCAAAATCACCGCCTCCAGGTGGCAGAGACAAGGCTGACTTCAGTGCTGATGCAAGTTCCTTCTTGGTCCTTCACTGGTAGGCGAAGGTGATATCCTGGCTCTGTTCATTGCTGCGGTTGGTCAGGATGTTGACAATGGTGACCTCATCCACACCTTTGGTCTTGATGGTTGTCTCAATGTTCAGAGCATCCCACTCAGCATGAAAGTTGGTGTATGCTTTGACTAACTCATGTGCACTTGGAGGTGTGAAGTGATCACCCTATAAGGTGAGCTTGGGCAGAATTTCAAGAATGGTAGACATTTTGAAAGAAACTGGGCTGGGTGCAGTGCACTCGGTGTCCCCAGATGCAGAGCGCACTCTCTAGATTTAATGTTCAATGAAGCATACTTGGGGGAAGGTTAACCCAGCTCACTCCCTATTGCTGTAAAATAAGTATTTTATTCATGTCTGTGAGCAAAGAATTAAGGTAAAATATAGTGCAGTGTAAAAAAGCACAGTTATATGAAAGAACCTTATCCAGGATTTACAATCTCCAAACAAAGCTAGATCCTGAAAAAAATAAAAATAAAAACTAGATCCTGTTTGGATAGGAAGTCATTTATTCTGCCTCTCTCACCAGAACTAATGATCCTATAGTTTTTTATGGTCCCAATGACTTTCTATCTACCTAAAAAAGGATGCATCCATGCACGTGAACCATTTATTAAGAGAAAAACTTATGGGACATAGAGAAAATCCACAGGTTATTTTGATCAGTCATGAATTCACCCACTCATTCACCGAAATATACACATGTACACACACACACACACATATTGAGTTAGCCAAAAGGCTCATTCACGTTTTTCTGTAAGATAATATGGAAAATCCCAAATGAACTTTCTGTCCAACCCTATGTATATTATAGATATATGTAGATATATATACATAGACACCCATATGTATATATGTGTATATGGACTCGTTATGTATAAAATAACAGGTCTTGGAGATAAAATTTTAAATTTAATGTTCTAATTTAATCTTAAATTAAATGTTGTAGGTCCTGGAGATAAAATTTTAAATCAAGTAGATTACTTCCTTGCCCTCCTGGAGTTTTACATTCTAGTGGACAAGTGCGATAATACATGGATAAATAAGGAAATATACAGTATGTTAGTATAAGTGCACTGGGGAAAAATACATCAGGATGAGAGGCTCAGAGAGTGACAGAGTAGTAGGGGAGGGTGTTGTTTTAAGTAAAGGAGTTGGGAAGGCTTCACTGACAAGGTGATATTTGAACAGAGACCTGAAAGCAGCAAAGGCCGAATCTTGCAGAGGGTGGAAAGGCCTTGACTGATGAGTGTGAGTACTGTGCGGTAGAATGTAGCCACCGTGGAGCCCGCAGCGAGGAGAGTGATGAAGCTGCGAGAGCAGTGGGTGGATCTGCAGCAATACGGATGGACCTAGGGGCGATCACACCGGGCAAAGTCAGACAGAGGAAGACAAATATCATATGCTATCACTTATATGCAGACTCTAAAAAAAATGATACAAATGAACTTATTTACAAAACAGAAAGAGCATCACAGACTTAGAAAACAAATTTATGGTTACCACAGGGAAAAGGAGGGCTTCCCTTATGGCTCAGGTGGTAAAGAGTCTGCCTGCAATGCAAGAGATCAGGGTTTGACCTCTGGGTCAGGTAGATCCCCTGTAGAAGGGAATGGTTACCCACTCCAGAATCCCATGGACAGAAGAGCCTAGTGATCTATAGTCCTTGGGTCTCAAAGAGTCGGACCCGAATGAGTGATTAACACACACAGGGAAAAGGTGGGGGGAATAAATTAGGAACTTGGGATTAACATATACACACTACTATATATAAAATAGGTAACCTACTGTATAGCACAGAGAACTATACTCAATATCTTGTAATAATCTATAATGGAAAAAATCTGAAAAAAAAAATCTCACCTGAATCACTTTGCTGTATAACTGAAACTAACACAATATTGTAAAAATAAAGTAAAATTTAAAAATCAAAAATGAGGAATGAGTTGAAGAAGCTGTCAGATCATCTGGACCTTATAGGTATTTGTCAAGACTTTGGCTTTTACTCTGGGGAACTGCCTCAGGATCTTGAGCAAAGATCAAGCTTCATTTTGGTTTCAAAGGATCACATTTTCTGCTTGATTGAGATGAAATATGGTGGACATGGAGGGCAGAGGTGGGATCAGGGAGAGCCATCTAGGTACAAAGGCCATGGTGCCTAGGACCTTAGAAGCAGTGATGGATGGACCTCCAGGAGTGAAGTTCCTTATGGGAGAAGTAACACCTGTCAAATTGCTCATCACTCAACAGACCCCTCAGGAGCTCGGCTGACATGTGGAGCAAGGCTCTATGTCTTTCTGAGACTGGGGTGTCCAGCCACCACGGTTAATCTTGCTCAGTGAGTAAATTAGCTTGTTAGAAACCTGTCATCTTCTTCCTCTCCCAGAGATTCTTAAATCAAGATCTAAATTGAGATATCTGGCAGATTACCATAGCTACAGGTGCCTGGCAACCAGGACTAGACTGATGGCCATTGATCTATGGGTTCCGGATTCTTCCCAGGGATGGAATGCACTGAAAAGGGCATCCAAGTTCCTGAAATAGTCCAAAGCAGAGAGAAAACCACACAGTCGTTGCCCTGTTCTATCTGACTGGCCTTTGTCTCACACAGACAAGGGGGCCAGCTCCCATCCCATCATGGGTTCACTCAGATATGGGGCCATCCAAACTACTCCCACCAGAAGACATGTAAAGATCTAAAGGCAGAGACAAAGACACTAGTCATGAGAACAGAGGAGATGAAGACAATCAAACAAATACTTAACCGTTCAGTGTTGGAAAGGAGGGAGCAGAGAGGGAGCAGGAGAGAGGGTAAGAGGGAGTCAAGGTTGGAGACTAGGAGCCTTGGGCCAGATTGGCCCAAGCCTATTTTTTTTTTTTTTTTGTAAATAATGTTTTATTGGAAAACAGCCATACTGTAATCATTTACATATTGTCTATGGCTGCTATCACGGTGCAAAGACAGAACTGATTAGTTATGATCCACAAAACCTTTTGTCACCCAGGTGGTGCCAAAGTGGTAAAGAACCCACCTGCTAATGCCAGAGACTGAAGAGACATGGGTTCGATCCCTGGGTTGGCAAGATCCCCTGAAGGAGTGCATGGCAACCTATTCTGATATTCGTGCCTGGAGAATCCCATGGACAGAGGAGCCTGGTAGGCTACAGTCTATAGGATTGCAGAGTCAGACATGACTGAAGTGACTTAGCATGCACATATGCACACAAAATGTTTAATATGTATTACTTGATCATTTGCCAAGAAAAAAAATTGTTCTCTTCTGGTCCAGTGGTTCCTAAGATGGGCTGGAGGACCTGGTCATCTTGTTCACCAGAGAGACTGGCTTGGTTCAAGGCACAGAACCATGGTGGGCCATGAGGCATACTAAAGAAACAGTGACAACTTACAAAATTAGAGCCAACATTGCTTTTATGATGAGGAGATCTGCCACCACTGCAGCTGCTTGTCTCAGCTGGCAGGGTACCGAAGAGTATTTCCCCCTCAGGGCTTACCCTGCATGTGGGGAGCCAAGACATGGTGGGCATAGAGACAGGACAGGAGGAGGAGCAAGGCCCCCAAAGGAGAATGATTGATACATCAGGACTTCAACGCTGTTTTCATCAACTTCACTGCTGTGGACTGTGAAATTGTGTCCCATCCCTGAAAAAATTTCATGTTGAATTCGTGCTGAAGCCCTAACCCCCAGTGTGTTAGTATTTGGAGGTGGGGCCTTAGGGAGGTAATTAGGTTAAATGAGATCATGAGGGTGGGGCCTCATGATGGGATTAGTGCCCTTAAAGAAGAGACACATCAAGCCCTCCCTCCTCCCTCTCCCTCTCTCTGTCTCCCTCCCCTCCCCCTCTCCCTCTCTCTCTCTCTGTCTCTGTATCTCTCTCTCCCTCCCTCTCTCCTTTCTTCCCTCCTCTCTCTCATTCCTTCTCTTCCTCCCTCCCTCCCTCTATCTCTGTCTCTCTCTCTCTCTCCCTCCCCTCCCCACTCTCCTGCTCTCTCTCTCTGTCTCTCTCTCCCCACCTCCCTCTCTTCCTCCGTCTCTCCCCTCGACCTCTCACTTCCAAGTGGGGCACGGTGAGAAGATGGCTATCAAACACGAAAGGGGGCTCTCATGGGAACCCAACCATGCTGGCACTCTGACCTTGGACTTCTAGCCTCCATAATAGTGAGAAAATAAATTCCCATTGTTTAAGCCACAATTCCCATTGTTTGTTATGGCAGCCACAATCAACAAAGACATTCACTAAACTGTTTGACCCAACACAGTGTGGCTTGGGGAGCAGCTGAACAGGCATGACTGCAGAGAGAAGATCACAGAAATATCCTATTCCTTCTTCCTTAAGTGATAGGGACTCTCCTGCTCTAGGAAAACCAAATTTTAATTTTATCTCTTCCAAGCACCCAACCAGAAATCAAGCAGAAAAATGTACCTGGTACAAGATGCTGGCTCCATTTTTCCAAGAAACTGTTCCTCGTTAATGGTCCATGGACACCGCCCAGTGTTCCCCAGGTTTCCCTGCAGTACTTCCATTTGCTGCTAATTATTTTCTGGAACAAGAGCTCATGGAAACAGGCTACAGAAAGCTTCTAAAATAGCCAAGGATTCTGGTTTCTTTCTTGCAACCTTAATTTATTAGAGAGTACTACTGCCTGGAGAATTCCATGGACAGAGAAGCCTGGCAGGCTACAGCCCATGGGATCGCAGAGCTGTACCTGACTGAGTGACTAACGCTTCCACTTCACTTCCACTTCACTAGTGTTCACCAAAGTGATCATCTATGTTGGGTTGGGAGAATTTTGAAAGATTTGGGAATTTCAAAGACTTTGTGGGGCAAAAGGTAAAATAAGAACAATGGTGAGGCTTCTCCCACCCACCCCTCATATCATATTGACCGAACCAAGGGAAGACAGTGAGTGAGTTTTTATTCCCTTGACCTTCCATTACATAAGCCTCAGAAATTCTCTGAAGGTAAGAAATGGTGAGAGGAACAGACATTTTGTTTTACAGGATTCTTCAAACCCGAGGTCTCCTTGGTAAAGCTCTGTAGCCACACAGCTCTTCTATCCTCTGTTGAGAGCCGGAACTGAGTTTGCTTTGATGACAAAATAATTTAAGACCTTTCTCTAAAAATGTTGAGTCGGGCCCTGAGAATGCTGTTGACTGTGCTGGAGTTGTTTCCTGACGCCTTGTGTTGTGTGCTGTGTGAGCTTAGTCGCTCAGTCGTGTCTGACTCTGCGACCCCGTGGCCTGTAGCCCGCCAGGCTCCTCTGTCCATGGGGAGTCTCCAGGCAAGAACACTGAGTGGGTTGCTTTCCTTCTCCAGGGGATCTTCCCAACCCAGGGATTGAACCCAGGTCTTCTGCATTGCAGGTAGATTCTTTACCATTTAAGCCACCAGGGAAACTCCTTGATGCCTTGCTGGATGCGAGGGGTACAAATAGCTTACACTTAAAAGGTGGAAGAAATTGTCTCTGGGGTCCTACCCTTTCTGCAGAATGACGGGAATCCATCGCTTTCTTCTCCGGGAGCCACATGGCAACAAAACGGGCCCATCTTCCATGCAACTCATTTTCCCTTCTTGAAGATCTGTGGTGGTTTTGCCTTTTTTCTTCAGCATTTTTTGTCCTTGACTGTTGATTTCTTCTACCTCCTGTTGTTTTGTTAAACCTGAAAAGAGTCTAGAGGGAAAGGAATGAACACAGGCTCTGATTTCCCTGTGGGAAGGGGAAGTCTGGGGCTCCCCAGGTTGCTTTTCTACTGAGCTGGAAGTCAGTGCTATTCTGAACTGTGTCTCTTCTTTTGAAGCCTGGGGAACATTAAAACACACAGTTAAATTTAACTGGCCTGAGAGGCTAATGGAAAAATTGGAGACCATGAAGAGGTCAAGAGCAAGGGAGAAATATCAATGGTCAATAAACATGCTAATAAATGTTACATTTTACAATAATCAAAGTTGCTAATGCAACTCAAATGACAAGATTTCATTTTCTGCCCGTCACATTAGCAAACAGTATTAAAAATATATATGTAATGGCCTCTGACCTGTATGTTTTCACCCATGAGGTTCTGAGGGAGGTGCACAGACACCTCAGCACTCTCTCCTGAGTAGGTGCTCAGGTGGGGTTTGTACCCCCTTGCAAGTCCTGCTTAGGTGGCCTTACTAGCGCCTCACTCTGGGGTGCCGGAGCCACCAGCACCACCTCCACGAAGCGCTGCCAGGACTTCTCGCTTGCACACTCTGTACCACCCCCGGTGCAAGAAGGCTGCATCCCTGGCGCACAGAGGTCGAAAGTTAAGTCTTTGGTAGATGAATGGATAAAGAAGCTGTGGTACATTTACCAAATGGAGTGTTACTCTGCCGTGAAAAGGAATGAGATGCTGCCATTTTTAGTAACGAGGATGGACCTAGAGATTATCATACTGCAGTAAGTGAAGTAAGTCAGAGGGAGAAAGACAAACATCATATGACATCGTTTATATACGGAATCTAAAAAAAATGATACAGATGAACTTACTTACAAAACAAAAAGAGATTCACAGACTTAGAAGACAAGCTTATGGTTATCAAAGGGGAAAGGGTAAGGGGAGATAAATTAGGAGTTTGGGATCAGCAGATACACACTAACTATATATAAAATAGATAAATGACAGGGCCTATTCTGTAGCACAGGGAACTATATTCAAGATCTTGTAATAACCTAGAATGGAAAAGAATCTGAAAAAGAGTATATATATATATATATATATATATATATATACACATATACATATATACACACATATATGCATGCACACATATATGCATATACACATGTGTGTGTGTGTGTGTGTGTGTGTTACATTGCTCTACACCTGAACACTTGAAACTGATAGGGACAGAGTAAAGACACAAAGTAGGTGATTAAATAGCTAATTTCACTAGGGAATTGTAAGTAGAGAAAAAAGTATGGGAGAGCCCTCTAAGTTAAACATCACTCAAAGCAAGTTTGCTTAACCACAAAACCAAGCGGGCTTACTTAGCAACAAACCCATGCAATGGAAACATGAGACATGCCCCCGAGACAGTGCTACATCCTGCCCACTGATGTCAGTAAGTTACTGATTCCTAGGACATGCTCCTCTATTCACACTAAAGACAAAAATATAAGCAAAAGTGACATTATACTAAAACCTGAGGTGCTTTACCATACTTTAGTATACATTACTGCCTTTTGGGTTGTTTCCATTGCGCTGTGACAATCCCAACCTGACCACCTGCCATGGAGGAGGAGTTGATGATGGAAGCGTGACATCTACGCAAGGAGGAAGAAGCTGTCTTCTTCCCCTCCCCATGTCCTTTGATTATAGAAGTGTAGCCCACTAAGTTCTTGGCAAGGTACTTCTGTGCCACCTGCTTGTAAGCCTCACAAGCATCCTATTCTAATAAATCACTTCTTATCTATCACTTGCCTCTTGGTCTGATGAGACATAAACAACTGGATTCCCCCGAGATACATTTCTGAGATTTTACAACTAACACAACACTATAAATCTATTGTAGATCAATTTTTTTTAAAGTTTCCAGGAAACTTCTTACACTTTCTAAGATCACACAACCAGTCTACAGCAGAGCATGGATCTGAACCAACAAATGTTTGTCTCCACGTCAAGGTCTTGGTGCTCCACTGCTTAATGAAAGGGCTTTCAAGAGGTTTGGACTTAAAATGAACCCCATCACCTCCCAAGGTATTCCTTTAGGTAACTGATCCACAATATGGGGCCAGGTGTATTTCTCCCCCCTCCCACCCCCATGAGCCACACCTCCCTGAGGTCGTGTTGCCTGGGCCTAGAAGGACAGACTGTGTGCTCTGTAGGAATTTTGGGCCAGCAGATAGATCTCCAGCACACCCAGAACCCTGCACCTCAGCTGCTCCCCATCATCTCAAGAGTGGGGAACAGCAGAGTCCATATGCCTCACCCTCCTGATGGATGTAAGGAAAGCACATTGTCAGCACCAAACATCACTCTGTGTCTGTAAAACTCATTATAAACATCACCAGGAATGAGAAAAAAACAAAGCATCTCTATTTACAGTGTGAGAAAGAGAAAAACAGAAACCTTCCAAGCATATGCTTGATCATATTTCTGTACTGGGAGGGGAAAATTACCTGTAAATCTTTCCTTTGTGGTTGATGCAAAGCTGATGGATCTTCCCTCTGGAGATAGATGTTTATGACTCCCTGATGGCTGGGGCAGAAAGCAGGCCCCCTCTTTCCCGTGCCAGCCCACTGGGACCCACATCAAAGCTGTTTTGTTTAAACTGGGCCACGCCTGCCCAACCGACCCCACCCCATGCCTTTTTGGATCCTCTTTCTCTCTTTGTGGAATCTGCAGTAAGCTCTGCAGCTGACCTCAGGGGTCACCCACAAGAGCTTTCCTGTTTGAAACTTGTTCCGCAGGCTGCGTTCCCACCGCCTTTGAGTCATTGTCCTCCAGCCCTGACATTCACACCCCCAAAAGATGAAAGAGCTCCACCATCTCCGCCGTCCTGAACACAAAGGCGGCAGGACTTCTTGTTGTTGTTTAGATTTGCTCTTGGTTTTTAAAAATAAAAACCTATGTTGCACTTGTTCCTTACTACAAAAGCAATACCTATTTATCATAAAAATATTCAAACAGTGCAGACAAACAGAATGGAGAAATAAAAAGCACCCATTATTGCACCAAAGAGTAAGCACAGGGAGCATGTTGGAATACATCTTTCTGACTTTTCCCTCGGCAGAGATCTATCTACCTAGTGCTATGAAAGGAGATCACACTGAAAATCCAGGAATGAACCTGCTTTTTCATGAGGCCCTATGTGGGGAACATCTTTCCATGTCATTAGATATTCTGTATGTTTTATTATATTTTACAACACGAACCGGGTTTAGTAGTTTTCATCTGAATATAAAAGCAATTCACACTTAAAAATTTCATCTCCTTTGCTCAGGCCGTTGCTTTCCTGGGGCTGTTGAGGAAATACTGTGGGTCACTCAGAAGAAGGCAAGCTAGATTTTTTTTTTTTTCCTTCTGAAAAATGAGGACATTGCTAATGTTCTCTTAACTCCTAGGGGCTTTGACTACCTGCTTTGGAGAGCTTGACGACACTCTTGTGCAAAGATGTTCCCTCTCCCTTACATCCTCAGGTCAAGTCAGAAGAGGCCCAGGCTCTTGCCCCACTTCCTGTTTCCTCCCCACCTGCTGCCATATTGGAAGTGATACCAGTTATCTTCCCCCTGGGGAACCTGCCTCCCCAGGAACTATTACACAAAATGCAAACCTCAAAATCACAACTCTTTGGAGGAAAAAGTCAGCCCAACTTCCCCATTGACTAGGAGACCACTGGGATCTACCCTGCCTTCTAGTACCACTGCTGTCTTTGCTCCGTTCATGGCCTTTTGGTGCTCTAGGGCCAATGATGTTTCTGGGTCATTGGTGGTGATGCCAACCCCAGGCCCAGTCCAGCTCCGCACATGGCAGCCACTGTGCTGGGAGACAAGGATATCTCCACTCTTTGTACTGCAAGGCCAGCTCCAGGTGCCTCTCACTTAGTATCCAGGGCCTGATGCTTCTGGTCCTGTCCCTCCTAGAAGAGCTATTTCTACTGGGACTTCAGCCAGGGGAATCAGATCAGAAATGGGTTCAGGAACCCAGGTCTTGCCAAGCAGAACCACTATTTATCCCATTTTCCTCTTATGTGGATCCACAGCCATACACCTGGCATCGTCACCTCCCTTTTCAGCACTGTATGTATTAAAGAGCTCCTTTATCCCCCTTTCTGGTCAGTAGGACACTGGGGCAGTGATGGAAGGATTCAGACCCTCAAAACAGTGAGCCCCCCCCGGCAGCTTCACCACGTTGACCCTAGATAGCATTGCTGGCTTTCTGCTTTCAAAACAATAGGAAATAGTAACATCGAAAGGGAGACCAGACCCCCACCAAGAGGCCGGGGAAGAAAGAGGACATTTTATTCGTGATGGAGGAGGAATAATTTCCCTTCCTCACCTTTTATTCTCTAACCCAAACATAAGCCAGGGAAACATTCAATGTGTTTTGCGGTAAAAAGTAAAATCCAAGCTAGGTTTTAAGTGGGTCACCCTGCTAAACAGCAAAATTAATCTTCAATGGATCATTCCCTCTGTCTTTAAATGAACAATTATTGTTTCTAGAGAAACAGCGTGGTGCCGTGAAAAACCCCTGGGGTTGGAGTCATGAAATCCAAGTTGTTCTACCCCTCCCTCTTACCACCTTGTGACTCTCAGACAAGTATTAGGCTCCCTGAAGCCTTTCTGTCTCTGCCTAAGTTTGGACTTGACTGCTGCTGAATCACTTCAGTTGTGTCCGACTCTGTACAATCCTATAGATGGCAGCCCACTAGGCTCCTCTGTCCCTAGGATTCTCCAGGCAAGAATACTGGAGTGGGTTGCCATTTCCTTCTCCAATGCATGAAAGTGAAAAGTGAAAATGAAGTTGCTCAGTCGTCCCCGACTCTTAGCAACACCAAGGACTGCAGCCTACCAGGCTCCTCCGTCCATGGGATTTTCCAGGCAAGAGTACTGGAGTGGGGTGCCATTGCCTTCTCTGTTGGACTTGACAGTGGAACCTTAATACCCAATGTCTGTTAACCAAGAGTCCGTGCATCCTTGAACAGTGCTGAACAGTTCACCATCAACATTTGCCAAGGCAGCTTATTTTGCTGTGCATCATGATGATTTTATGATTTCCAGGGGAAAAAAACAAAAACCCTGAAAATCCAAATACTTTCTCAATATGTGGGAATCATTAAAGTATCCTAGCAAGGTCAGTTCAGTTCAGTTCAGTTCATTTCAGTCGCTCAGTCGTGTCCGACTCTTTGCCACCCCATGAATCGCAGCACGCCAGGCCTCCCTGTCCATCACCAACTCCCAGAGTCTACCCAAATCCACGTCCATCGAGTCAATGATGCCATCCAACCATCTCATCCTCTGTCATCCCCTTCTCCTCCTGCCCTCAATCTTTCCCAGCATCAGGGTCTTTTCAAATGAGTCAGCTCTTCACATCAGGTGGCCAAAAGACTGGAGTTTCAGCTTCAACATCAGTCCTTCCAATGAACACCCAGGACTGATCTCCTGGTTGGATCTCCTTGCAGTCCAAGGGACTCTCAAGAGTCTTCTCCAACACCACAGTTCAAAAGCATCACTTCTTCGGTGCTCAGCTTTCTTTATAGTCCAACTCTCACATCCATTCATGACCACTGGAAAAACCATAGCCTTGACTAGACAGACCTTTGTTGGCAAAGTAATGTCTCTGCTTTTGAATATGCTATCTAGGTTGGTCATAACTTTCCTTCCAAGGAGTAAGCGTCTTTCAATTTCATGGATGAAATCACCATCTGCAGCAATCTTGGAGCCAGAAAAATAAAGTCAGTCACTGTTTCCACTGTTTCCCCATCTATCTGCCATGAAGTGATGGGACCGGATGCCATGATCTTCGTTTTCTGAATGTTGAGCTTTAAGCCAACTTTTTCACTCTCCTCTTTCACTTTCATCAAGAGGCTCTTTAGTTCTTCTTCACTTTCTGCCATACAGGGTGGTGTCATCTGAATATCTGAGGTTGTTGATATTTCTTCTGGCAATCTTGATTCCAGCTTGTGCTTCTTCCAGCCCAGTGTTTCTCATGATGTACTCTGCATATAAGTTAAATAAGTAGGGTGACAATATACATCCTTGACGTAATCCTTTTCCTATTTGGAACCAGTCTGTTGTTCCATGTCCAGTTCTAACTGTTGCTTCCTGACCTGCACACAGCAAGGTATCATAGTTGGTTTACTATAATTTATTACCCTCCCTGAAATTCAGTTTCCTCAACTACTATGATATCTAACATCAATTCTATAGGCCAGACACTAGTCTAAATGTTTAGGTATATTAACTTATTATAATTTCATAGCTGCAACTCTATAAGGTAGATCCTATTATTATGATCATCCTTACAGGTGAGGAAACTGAGTCAAAAGCTTTTCAGTGATTTTCCCAAGGTCACAGCTCAGAAGTGGCAGAACCAGGATTTGAACCCTGCAGGCTGGCTCCAGTGTCCATAGTCTTCAGTGTATGTCATGACACCTCTAGCTCTGAGATGATGGAATGGTGAATGAGATTCACCTCCCAGGACTGTTGAAAGGACTAAATGTACACAAGACACTCTACCTGACACACAAAGTCCCCAAGATATGAAAAAATATTACTATGCTATTATTTCCTAAATAAATCTGATTAAGCATTCTGTTACTAGTTGAAAACTATCAAAACTTCATGACAACATAGAGAAACCCAGCTATCATATACATAATGAATTAAAGCGAAATACAGTTCTGGTTGTGCCTATGTACAAATTACATTCACATTGTATAAGTGCATCAGTCAGTTATTGCTGCATAACAAACAACAAGTACTTATTCCCCCTATGTCTGCTGGTGACTTTGCTGTGGTTCAGCTGGGTTTTTGCCCCTGAAGTAGGTTGAACTCAGGTCTGCTCCACACATGTCTGTCCTGGGGCCCAGGCTGAAGGAGCTTTTTCCATGGCAATGACAGTGGTACAAGAGGGCAAGTCCAGCAGCACAAGTATACTCTAAGCCTCTGCTCACATCATCCCATTGTCAAAGCAAATCAGGGACTTCTCTGGAAGTCCAGTGGTTAAGACTCCACGCAACCACTGGAGGGAGCAGGAGTTTGGTCTCTAGTTAGGGAACTAAGATCTCACATGGCACAGCCAAAATGAAAGCAAAGTAAATCACATGCCTGAGCAAAATACGGGGATAAGAAAGTACACTTCACACCCCACGAGACCAGTGTAAGTCATAGGGCCAAGCATACTTCTCCCCGTGGGAGTGGAGGTGAGCGGGGACGTGCTCTTGAAGGACCAGATATAAATAGAAAAAAAAAAAAAAATGAGAAGTATGATAATTTGGTGAGATTGAGGGTATTTTTGTCTTCCTTTCTTCCCAAAATAACACTTACTATATTGTCTTTGAGATTGAAAGAGAAAAACAAAACAAAAGGAAACCTCAAGAATCAGTCCTAAAAAAACAAGCTGGGGATTAGCAGATACACCCTGCTGCCGCCGCTGCTGCTAAGTCGCTTCAGTCGTGTCCGACTCTGTGCGACCCCAGAGATGACAGCCCACCAGGCTCCCCCGTCCCTGGGATTCTTCAGGCAAGAACATTGGAGTGGGTTGCCATTTCCTTCTCTAAGATACACACTACTACCTATAAAATAGATAAAACAACAAGGACCTACTGTATAGCACAGGAAACTATTCAATATCTTGTAATAACCTAAGTAGAAAAGAATAATCTATAGTAAAGAAAAGAACCTTTCAGGAAAAAATCTGAAAAAGAATATATAATGTAATGTAACATATGTATATAACTGAATCACTTTGCTATACATCTCAACATTGTAAATCAACCATACTTCAATTTTTTTAATTTAAAAATAAATAAACAAATGCAAACAAATTTTTTTAAAAAGGAATAATTTGAAAAGAAAGATTGACACTGAAAAATGTGAAAGTGTTAGTCGCTCAGTCATGTCCAACTCTGCAACTCCATGAACTGTGTAGGCTGCCAGGCTCCTCTGTCCACGAAATTCTCCAGGCAAGAACACTGGAGTGGGTTGCCATTTCCTTCTATAGGGGATCATCCCAACCCAGGGATCAAATCTGCATCTCCTGCATTGCAGGCAGATTCTTGACCATCTGAGCCACCAAGGAAGCCCAAGCCTGACACTAAGTAACCTTTGTTCACTCATTCAGCAAACACTTGCTGAGTCCTCCTCCCGCTGCTGCTGCTGCTAAGTCACTTCAGTCATGTCTGACTCTGTGCGACCCCATAGACGGCAGCCCACCAGGCTTCCCCGTCCCTGGGATTCTCCAGGAAAGAACACTAGAGTGTTGCCATTTCCTTCTCCAGTGCATGAAAGTAAAAAGTGAAAGTGAAGTCTCTCAGTTGTGTCCGACTCTTAGCGACCCCATGGACTGCAGCCTACCAGGTTCCTCCGTTCATGGGTTTTCCAGGCAAGAGTACTAGAATGGGGTGCCATTGCCTTCTCCGGCTGAGTCCTCCTACGCACAGTTAAATCCAGTCCCTGTCCTCAAGCAGCTCACAGTCTAGCAAATGAGCAATCATGATCATGACAATGGTGATGACGATGACAATGATCATGGTGAGAGACGAAATTAAGTGGCCCATATCCAGGTGCTGTGTAAGCCATTTACATGGTATAATCTGTAATTCTATTACAAAGCTCCATAAAGGAGGTTCTGTTACAATCCTATTTCATAGGAAAGAATCAGACTCAGCCCACATGTGGCAGAATTGGAGTTCCTACCAGGCAGTCTAGCTTTAGACCCTGCACTCTTTAGCACTTCACTCCCCATACACTCGGACCCTTAACCTGTCCCACCCCTATATCTTCACAACAACCTCTCTCCATGTACCTGAGTTAAAAGATTACTTACACAACATGCCCTCCTCTGGGAGGTTTCGCAAACACAAAGTCTGTGCATTTAACCAATTAGATTCCATAGACAGGTGTGGGCAAAGAGTGCCAGCCTTCAGTAAAGAAACTGACTTTTTGATCGGCTTGGAGAAGACGTGAAGAAAGGGAGACACAATTGTGTTCATTTCCTAGGTTGATGGTGGCTGAGGATCCACTGAGGGTGTCAACTGGCTTTTCTCCGCCTTGTATAGAAGCAGTAAAGAGTAGGCCTTGCACACAGCATCAAGGGAAATGGGCGAAGCCAAAGGGGACATTTCCAGATTACAAGGACCTTTTTTTTAGAAAGAGACCCCTAAGCAGAGGGCAGATCCCTTTTCCAGAGGCAGAGTGTTGAAGCAGGTCAAGCAGGGAGCGAGGTACAGATGGACGAGATGGCTTCACAGGACACCCTAGAATTCAGCAATTCCTCCATCAGGTTCTTTTTTCTACCTCCTTTTCTGTAGATGGTTGTTGGTTGTTTTTTTTGTTTTTGTTTTTTTTTTTTTTTAATGTGAACCATCTTTAAAGTCTTTACCAGGCTTGTTACAGTATTGCTTTTGTTTACTATTTCAGTTTTTTGGCTGGTAGGCATGTGAGGCCTTAGTTCCCCAACCAGGGATCGAATCAGCACCCCTGCATTGGAAGGCAAAGTCTTAACCACTAGACCACCAGCGAAGTCCCCTACCTCCCTTTCTGGAGGCTGTTTTCAGAATGTGCCAAGCAGCAGAGGTTTGGTCAGATACCAAGGTCCAGTTCCATCCTGATGATGGCAACCACTCCAGTATTCTTGCCTGGAGAATTCCATGGACAGAGGAGCCTGGCAGGCTACAGTCCACAGGATCACAGAGTCGGACACAACTTAGTGACTACCTTACCTACCTGGATTTCCTCACCTTCCCAGATCACCCTGGGTTCTGCTCTTGTGCATCCTTCCTCTGGGAGGTCAGTGAAGGGGAAACTAGCCCCCACTTACCCCCACCAAAAGACAACAGAACAGGGGAGCCCTGTAAACACTGGCACAGAACTCAGCTCTTTCAGCTACAGTCACGGTATCTCATACTCAGTAGCTAACACTAAGAGTACCAATGAAAAACAACAGCCAGCACGAGGCCATTTGCTGAATCAAGTGGGAAAGAACTTATCTGTCTGTCCGTGTCCGATCCAACCCATCACGAATGACCTGACGAAAGGGCTGAATGAAAGCGGCAGCGGCCCTGCCAGAGAAATCCGACACGGAGGCTGCCGGCAGTTCGCTTTTCTTAGAAATAACGGCCAGTCGCCTTAAGTACAGTAACAGAAAAATCAGAGTCCGACTCTCCCATTAAAACTGGGTCACCCCGCACCAGAGTGGGCCTGGGTTAATAGATAGCTCCCAGCCAGCTCACCTGATTAACAAGCTGTGAGGTTTTCACCAATGGGTTTCCAGATTTATCAGCCCTCACCTGACCGACAGGAAGGAAATTAAGAGATTAAAGAGGCACTATTTTTAATAGGGTTTTATAACGCATTCCTTCCAGCCACCTTCTGCTGCTGTCCCAGCCCTCGCGCTGTTATCACGTAAAGATGTCAGGAAGTGCACGCGTATCTGTCGAGCCCCTGCCACCGCCCCGCTCTGGTTCTGCTGTTCCATGATGTGGGACCCAGGACAATCCTCCAAAGCTGGGCAAGGAACAGTCCGGGGAGGGGGCCGCCCCGCCCTCACTCTCCTTCCCCTCCCCGTCTGAAGACGGTAGACAAGGGGCGTTGCCCATGGCGTCCGGCTGCCTGTAAGTCACGGGACACGCTGTGAACATACCCTCCCATCCCCTGGCCTCTTCTTTCATTGCTGCCTTGGTTCTTTCTCGATAATCTTATCATAACTCCTGTCAGGAGGTGACCTTAAAATAAATTCTCACTAAGATATCACTTTTATTTCATTTATTTATGTTTTATTGAAGTATAGTTGGCTTACACTATTGTGTTAGTTTCAGGTAAACAGCAAACTGACTCAGTTACATATACACACACACATACATTCTTTTTCAGATTCTTTCCGTTATGTTATTACAAAATACCGAATATAGTTTCCTTGTTGGTTACCTATTTTATATATAGTAGTGTGTATCTATTAATCCCTAATTACTTAATTTATGCACCCCTGCCTTTCCTCTTTGATAACCATAAGTTTGCTTTTTATACCTATGAATCTATTTCTGTTTTACAAATATATTCACTTGTATCATTTTTTAAAATTAGATTCCACATATGAGTGATATCATATGACATTTGTCTCTCTCGGTCTGACTTACTTCACTTAGTAAAATAACCTCTAGGTCCATTCATATTTCTGCAAATGGCATGGTCTTATTCCCTTTTGATGGCTGAGTCATATTTTATTGTATATACATATATCATATCTTCTTTATCCATTCATCTGTTAATGGACATTTAGGTTGCCTCCATGTCTCGGCTATTGTAAATAGTGCTGCTTTGAGCATGGCGGGGGGTGCGTGTGTCATTTCAAATTATACTTTTCTCCAGATATATGCCCCTACAGTGAGATCACTGGAGCATATGGCCATTCTACTTTTAGTTTTCTGAGGAATTTACATGCTATTTTTGAGGAACCTCAAAACTGTTAGTTCTCTGAGGAACCTCCATATCACACATAGAGACTGTACCAATTCACATTCCCACCAACAGTGTAAGAGGGCTCCCTTTTCTCTGCAGCAACGGCACCACTTTTACAGAATGTGATCTGGGGCCCCACTGTAGGTGGAGTGCCTGGTGGAAGATGGAGGCCCTATTCTGTGACTAGTTGAAGGATCAGAAGGGGGGCCCCAGAGAAAACAGGGACTAGGACACGGGGGAGTGAGGCAGCGGTGAGGGGAGAAGGCAGCACAGAGCCTGTGGGGAAGGGGACAGAAACTAAAGGCAGACAGGAGCCAGGACAGCATGGGTGAGCCTTGAAAAGTGACATGAGCCAGTGCCGAAGGAATCATCTGTGCGGCCCCACTCATAAGAGGTACCCAGGGAAGCCAAGTTCACAGAGGCAGCAAATAGAATGTGGTTTCCAAGGGCTAGGGGTGGGGGTGGGGAGTTAACTGCTTTATGGATACAGAACTTCAGTTTGGAAGATGAAAAGCTCTGGATGGTGGTGATGGTTGTGCAATTATGTCAATGCACTTAATGGACTATATATTTAAAAGTGGTTTAAATGGTTCATTTTGTTATATATATATATATATATATATTCATGATAAAAAACGTTCAGGGCATCGGGCTGAGGTTAGTTTAGTTTTGTGTGGAAGACCTAGTCTGGTAAGAAGCAGATTCACTGTTCCTCTGAAATTCAGGGGCAGAGGGCAGAGTCGGGGGCAGGGGCAGCTGGACCACTAGGCCTCTCCAGGAAATGCCCTCTCGATAGCATCTGAACTTGGGAACCTGGGGTCTTTCCACCGGCCGAGGGGAGGTGGAATCCTTCACTGGGAATCATCTCAAATGTACAGCCGACATTCCTGATTCCTGCTCGCCCGGGAGGCAGCCCAGGGGTCTGGCAGTGAATGGGACTGCCCTCCCCTTCCTTAGGCCTCTCTGGGAAGGCTGACGGATTAAAATGGAAAGGTGTGAAGGGTGACTTGTGTATAAGCTCTGACTTTCAGATTGGGATGAAAACCCTAGCAAATCTGACCACATGGAGGTCACAAAACTGTACAAGAAACTGGAAGAGACTGTGGTACCCAGAAGCCCCGCTGCAGCTGGGGTAAATTAGGTCAGCGTGTTCTTTGCACATCCACTGGGTCTGCCCCGAGTCTGGTCTCGTGCAAGAGGGGAGACTTCCTAGACAGTTTGGGAGCTTCTGCTGGGGGAGGCTGGGCCTCCTGAAAGTCTGGGCTGGCGGTCACACTAGCATCCTGTTTTGCTGCAGGCAAGCATCTTTTTTCTCTGTTATTTTTGTCTCTGGCCTTGGCTTGTTTTTCCCAGTGCCGCTCCTTGGCTCCTAACATTTCTTCCCTGGTTTATTAAGAACTGAGATAAATCACCTAATAAATCTTGGCTAAGCCTTTTTTTTTTTCCCCAAACCTCCTCAACAATTGCCAAAGTCACAAAGTTGCATCTTTCCCGCAGTGGGAGGCTAACAAAATAGCTGGTGTGCTCAGAAAAATGTATAGATGAAGAAAACAAAGGGAAAATCTTTAATTATTCAGAAGCCTCCCACTTCTGGTACTAAATTTACTCACCCGGGTTTGATTTAAAGATGCAGAGCTGTATGTACCTGAGCAGCAAGCAGGCAATGCCACGCCCATCAGCAGAGGAAGCAGCCTGCCTCCCTCTGCAGCACAAAGAAGACGTGCATAAATTAACTGTCTTTCCCTGTTGATGGGATGGTTCCTGGGAGTGCTCCTAGCATTTAATTATTAAAGGTCTCCCTCCCCCACTCACATAGATGCAAACCTCTGCTCCTTCGATTTCTTAAAACCATTGAATCACACAGTTCTGGCATTTGAAAGGAATTCAGACATCTTCTAATGTCACCTCTAATTGTCACAGAAGCACAAGATTCTATGGATATTAAAAGTTACCTATTCTGGACTTCCCTGGTGATCCAGTGGTTAAGAATCCGCCCGTCAAGGGAGAGGACACAGGTTGGAGCCCTGCTCTAGGAAGATCCTACATGCCTTGGGGCAACCACTGAAGCCCACATGCTCCAGAGCCTGTGCTCCTCAACAAGAGAAGCCACAGCAATGAGAAGCCCAAGTGCGGGGACTAGAGAGGAGCCCCCACTGACTGCGGCTAGAGAAAGCCCGCATGTACCAACGGAGACCCTGCGCAGCCAAAAATAAACACATAAGTAAACGTTACCTATTCTGACACCAATTCTCCCTATGATTGACTGAACTGATAATTAGAATACACAAATCTACTTAGCACTCCAATAGCACTTTATACAATACACACTTCGTTCATACTTTGCTCATTCAATGTAAATAGTTCTTTTTTAAAAGTTTAAACTTTACTTTTTGAAAAGTAATATGTTCACACAATTGGTCATTTGAAAGGTAAAAGAATTAAAAACCCTAACCCTACAGACACCTAGTTCTCCTCCATAGAGGCAACTAACAACAATGCTTTCAGTGTCCTTCCTGAGATATTCTATGTCTATACACTTAACTATGTCATTTTCTTCCCTCCTTTTTACACAAATCTTTTCACACTGGTCTGCATTTATACTTTATTCTGGAGATTTTTCTGTTTCAAGCTTCATTCTTGTAGAGAGTTCTGTGACATTTCATTACATGGAGGGGCCATAATCTAGGAACATTATGGTTGCCTCCAATCTTTTGTTTTATAAATTATGCTACAATAAATAATCTCCTGCTTCTGATATTTTCTACCATTATTTCCTTCAGAGAGACTCCCTGAAGTGTAATCACTGGGTCCATAGGTATGTACATTTGCAATTTTGATTGTTTTTGTTGTTCAGTCACTCAGTCGTGTCCAATTCTTTGTGACTCCATGAACTGTAGTCCGCCAGGCTCCTCTGTCCACGGGATTCTCCAGGCAAGAATTCTGCAGTGGGTTGCCATTCTCTTCTCCAGGGGATCTTCCCTACCCAGGGATCAAACCTAAGTCTCCTGCATTGTCAGGTGGACTCTTTACCATAGAGCCACCAGGGAAGCCCCACAATTTTGATAAATCTTGCCAAATGTCCTCCCCTAATTTCAGTTCTCACCAACAATAGATGGTGTGTGGCTTTACCAACAGTGTGTCAGGAAGCGTTTGACTTTTGCTATAATTAATCATTAACCCGCCTCTCCCCTTGGCCCCCTTCCCTCATTAGAATGTGAGCCCACCAAGCTTCGTCAGAAACTAACATGGTACCTGGTACATGACAGATTCCCAAGGAACACTAGAAAGCGCTTGTTTCGCTGCCACGTGTACTAAAACTAGAACAACGCGGAGAAGACAGCACGGCCCCTGCGCCAGGATGATACACAAATTCCCCAGGCGCACCATAATTTTAGAAAGTAGATCTTAAGAGTTCTCAACACACCAACAAGTAATAGGTAAGGTGATCATTTCTCCACATATACGTGCATTAAAGCAGCACAGTGTACACATTAAACTTACATAATGTCAATTGTATCTCAATAAAACTGGAAGGGGGGGTGGACAGGGAGGAAAGTGAATCTCTCCCCAAAGTAAATTAATATACTTTAATAATGTACATAAATGGATGGGTGAATTGATGAATTATAGGGTTCTTTAAATCAGAGCTAGAAATGATGACTCTCATTTTCTCCATTCTGTGAGTCTGGGTATGCTGCATTTCATTTTATTTAAGTGCCATTCATTGGTATAAATGTACCAATGGTATAAATGGTATAATTTGAAACCAGGATGATCTGTCCTCCAAATTCAGACTCAGCCTGAATTTCCAATGTTATACTATTTCCAAACATCACATTTCCCTCTGAGGACTGTGCATCATGATATTGGCATGTTAGAGCATAAGAATCTGTGGAAGAGACAGCAAATTTGCCTCCATCCTTTCCTACTAACAGGACCCCAATTCTGTTTGGGGTGACAATATGCTCAGGTAGAAAGGCAGTTTTAGCCCCCTCCATTAAGCAATGAGATGCAAGCAGAAGTCTCTAGAAAGTATTTTCTGAGAAAGTCTTTAAAGGGGAATACCCTCTCCTGCCTGAGATACAGACATAATGGCTGGTGCCTTGGCAGCTACTTTGAGTGGTTATGAAGAAAAGGATCACACTACACTACTCAGCCATAAATAATAATGAAATCACGCCATTTGCAGCAACAGGGATGGACCTAGAGATTATCATACTAAGTGAGGTAAGTCAGAAGGAGAAAGACAAAAATCATATAAGTTATAAGAAGAATCTTTAAAAATATATGCAAATGAACTTAGTTACAAAACCAAAAGAGACTCACAGACATAGAAAATAAATTCATGGTCACCAAATGGGAAAGGTGGGGGAGGGATAAATGAGTAGTTTGGGATTAACCTATACACATGAATACACATAAAACAGATAAACAACAAGAACCTACTGTATAGCACAGGGAACTATATTAAATGCCTTGTAATAAATTATAATGAAAAATAATCTGAAAAATTATATATATATATATATATATATATATATATACATACAACTGTGTGTGTGTATATATATATACACACACATCACTTTGCTGTGCACTAGAAACCAATATAATGTTGTAAATCAACTATACTTCAATTTTTTAAGTTTAAATAATAAATAAAATGCAAAAAGAGGGATCACACCATAAGAAGAGAGTAGATTTCTAGAAGTCTGAGTCTGTTCATGGAGCTACTACATCTGTCCTCAATTGCCCACATTAGGACTTCTCTTTAGGTGAGAAAATAAAATCTTGAATAATGGTGTTAGCCACTACATTCTAGGTCCTTACTAGTCATGATCAAAACTGATTCTTCTCTGACACAAGCCCTCTAACGCTCACTCCGCTACTAAACTTAGAGAACTCACTCTCTCCCAGTCTTCTTGCTTAAGAAGAATCAGAGCACCATGCTAGCTGGTGTTACCCTGCCCTGTGCCCTGACACATGCCATAATGAAACCTCCTCATTCCTGTCTGCCAGCCTAGCATGGTCAGGTCTGCGGCTCCTGGTTCCATACCAGGACTAGGAATTTACCAGTAACTACCAGGACACTGACGGCAGACTCCTGGCCTGTCTGACTTCTCATCTCCTTATGGCCTCTCTAGAGAAGTGAACCTGGGGTCAAGGGAGCCCAACAGTTAGCACTCATCACTATTCGTTTGCTCTTCGGCAGTTTTTGTTTTTTTTTTTTTACAAAGCACATTTGTGAGCTGTATGTCTTTTGACTGTCACAACAACTTTGACCAATGCACGGAGAGAGTATTGGTTTGGCCCCCATTTTAAAGTTCAGGAAACTGGTTTCTGGAATGGTTGAATCATTTTTCTAAGGCATACAGCCAGGATGCAAACTCAGCATTTTGGTGCCAAGGTCCTCACTCTTTTCAATATGCCAAAGGTCCCAATCCACTTCTTCAATTCTAATGTCACAACTCAGTTAAGGCAGCCTCCTTGGAAGCAAATTAGTCTGGCCATCAGCTTCCTGTCTCTGTCTAGTATTTGATTATTCATCATCACCAAAGGGCTGATCCACTCACCTGAATCAAGAGAATATCTACATGGTGTACAAAAAATTGGTTAAATCAACACCATCTGTGTCCACTGCACAGTTACTGTCTGTAATGGGCAATGATGACATGAACAAACGATGATAATTCTGTAAACATCCAACAGATGAATCACTTCTCTGAGAACAATGGCAGTTTCTTCACGGTTGCTTTGAGCATAGTGGGGGACAGTGACAAGCGAGGCTGAGAAGATGCTGGCTCTCAAAGAAGAGAAGATACAAGGTCAGACTGGCACCTCCCAATTAGTCAGGGCAGGTTTCCTGGGGAAGACAGTGTGTCAGACGCTGTATCATTCAGGAAGGAAACAAGTTCAAGAAGATAAGTGCCAGTTCAAACAGAGGCAGAAATGGAAGAATAATAATAAGAGTCAGCATGATCTTTGCATAGTACTAGACAGAATTCTTCAGTGTGGGAAATAGAAATTGGCTCTGGCTGATGTAAGCACAAAGGGCATTTGCTGAAAAGATACTGGATCACTTGCGTTAATTGCCAAGAATTCGGGAGGACCAGGCTCTGAAAATGAACAGGAGCAAA
This sequence comes from Bos indicus x Bos taurus, assembly GCF_003369695.1. NCBI lineage: Eukaryota > Metazoa > Chordata > Mammalia > Artiodactyla > Bovidae > Bos > Bos indicus x Bos taurus. The sequence goes on along the minus strand of NC_040097.1, from coordinate 54,995,470 downwards.
GAGATGCGGGGCATCCAGGACCACACTAAATCCCAGCACACTGTCTGGCAGTGGACACAAGTATCCATTAGCTGTTTCTGCAATAACGCTGTCTAATCAACAGCGACAAACACATGGTGAGAGATGACAAGTGTTTGTTGCTTGTGTGTTTGGGTCACTCAGAGGCTAGGAGGCAGCTTTGGAGTCTTGACTGGACCCCTCATGAGACTCCAGCTTGGCTGCTACTAGCTGTTCTAGGCCGGTGTTGCCTGGGGTGACCCAGCTCTGCCCACACGTCCAGACCAGGCACACCCACATGGCAATGGCAGAGGAGCAGAGGAATTACAAAGGCCCAGGATGTCTCTTGAGGCTCAGAACTGGCAACACCATCACCTGATTGACCAAAGCAAGTCACAGGACAAGCCTGCCCTAAGGATTAGGGGAACAGAGTGTCTCTTTTCTTTGGCGGGAGGTGGGGTGGAGAAGGGCGGGGAGCAGTGAACATAGTTGCTTTACACTGTTGTCTTAGTTTCTGCTGTACAGCAAAGTGAATCAGCTATGTTTATACATAAGTTCTCTTGAACCTCTGCCCAGGCTATCCTGACAAAGAATGAGAGGTGTGTGGTTTGTCTCAGCCTAGATCAGCCCGCCGACAGGTAGATGAGCCACAGACATATGAGCAAGCCCAGCCCAGATCTGCAGAACCATCTAGCCAACCCCCAGTAGAACCAAACACAAGAACAATAAACACTTATTGTTATACGCCCCTGTGGTTTTGTGGTCATCTGTTACCAGAAATCCCTGGGACAACAGATAACTGGTATAGCCTGCCAGCAGGTTGCACATCAATAAACTCATCTCATTCTTAGCCTGCAAGGCAGATGTGAGAATTTTCATTTGCATGGAGAGATGAGGTAAGCTGTCTAGGGTTGCTCACGCTGGATTTGATAGTAGTTTTCTCCCCATGACCCTGGAACATAATTAGAAAGAAGTGGGTTCATGACCCTGACTGGCACTTCTGGGATGAAGCATTTCCTCACCTCATCTGGGCACACAGTGACTCTGAAATGAACCAGGAAGACTTGGGCAAAGACCGAGAAACTCTTCCAAGGCTAATCCCATCAGAATGGACCCTGGAAACAATGCAAGGTCATTCCCTGCCCTTGAAAGTTCTTGAAATCAGGGAACTGCCAACAAGGACCTGGAACACTTCATGATTTCTCCTGGCAAGAGGCTTGGCTATGATAGGATTGGGTCTGTCCCCTGTTCTTAAAGGGTTGCTGCTGCTGCTGCTGCTGCTAAGTCACTTCAGTCGTGTCCTGACTCTGTGCGACCCCATAGACGGCAGCCCACTAGGCTCCCCTGTCCCTGGGATTCTCCAGGCAAGAACCCTGGAGTGGGTTGCCATTTCCCTCTCCAATGCATGAAAGTGAAAAGTGAAAGTGAATTTGCTCAGTCATGTCTGACTCTCAGCGATTCCATGGACTGCAGCCTACCAGGCTTCTCCATCCATGGGATTCTCCAGGCAAGAGTACTGGAGTGGGGTGCCATTGCCTTCTCCCTTAAAGGGCTAAGGGTGCACTATCCATACAGATAATTCCATAGAACTTAAGCTAGTACCATAGATGCAGCGTGGTAGGACAATCAGGATGCCCAGCACATAATAGGCACTCACCAGACATCAGGCCCCTCCTTTGCCCTTGCACACAGATTTACAAAATCATATCATGCTTATGTGCTAAGTCACTTTAGTTGTGTCTGACTGTTCGCAACCCCACAGACTATAGCCTGCTAGGCTCCTCTGTTCATGCGATTCTGCAGGCAAGAACACTGGAGTGGGTTGCCATGCCCTCCTCCAGAGGAATTTCCTGACCCAGGGGTCAAACCTACATCTCCTGCATTGGCAGGCGGGTCCTTTACCACAAGCGCCACCTGGGAAGCTCACAGAGTCTTATCACCAGGTCTTTTTATTTCCACAAATCACAGCTCTTGGGGCCTGACAAACTCAAAATTATGTGTTGGCTCCTATATATATATACTGTAGGCCTACTATGTGCTAGGTGCCAAGACTATAGAGACCAAGAGCTGACCTGGAGCACACAGACTCTAGGGGGAAACAAAAGTTCTCACAATCAGAGTTAATAACTAACCAAAGTTAATGTTTTACCATCATGCCACGCACTACACTTGGGAAGATACAATGAGAACGTCGGATTGTTATGTTAAAAGGTGATTTTATTCATTTAATCTCTATTAAAAAGTATCATGACTGATTTTCAATTTTTATAAGGAAAAAGGCACAATATTAATTTCCTGCATTGATGAATATATTATACATTTTAACACACAAAAGCTGAAATCTATATTAGCTTTGATAACATCTCTTCTTGCCTAAGTCCACAGAACTATAAAAATCCTACTTTACAGCTGAAAATAAAAACTTCATAATAACATAAAAGCTAAATTTATGCATTCATTTAAACTCTATTATAAAGACACCACAAATTATTGTTTTAGTGCCTTTGAAAATAAATATCATTAAAAGGTGAAGGATCTTTTTCCAAGGCAATTCCTGTCTACAAAGCCACATTCTGAGGGAAAATTGGCAGAAAGTTCAAGGAAAACACGAGAAGACCAACGTTAGAGAGTTTCTTTAGTAACAAAGTGGAATTGCCAATAAGACCTTAACTTTACTGCATACATGCACCAAGCAGCCATCACCAGAAAGACCCAGCTGTATGATCCCTATTACCTCCTCCCAGGGGGGTTTGGAGACCATCGTGAGAGCTGTCCAACCTCATCTGTGCCCTCAAAGTCTTTTCTTGGAAGAGGACATTCTGACCATCCAGGCCATGTGCTTTCAACACAAGGCCTTCTGTAGAGATTCATGGATTAGCATCCAAGGGCTAATTCTTCATCAAGATGACCAGCAGTCATGCAGCAGGAAGGGAGTAGGGTTCGGAGTGAGGGAGACAGGAGATGCTGAGTCTGAATTAAGGAAAAGTTCTGAAGAAAAGGGATGCCAAGCACAGACATAACTGAGCAGGTGATGCAGTTGGGGATGCTCCCGCCGGCAGCAGGAAGAGCCATAGGGTCTGCCAAGTGGGGACTGGGTGAGGAGGAGACCTACCGAGACCAGCACATCACAAAGGCTCAATAAGCATGCAGTGAAAGGCCCGCTGGACTACAGCAGACCAACGGTTTGGCCGTAGTTATTCTGTCCATATGGTGAAATTCACAAAGTCAACATTACCCCTGAAAATCTGTCAAATGGCCCATGCGTCTTTAAAAAAATTATTTATTTATTTTTTGGACCACGCCTTCCTACATGTGGGTTCTTAGTTCCTGACCAAGAATGGAACTAGCACCCCCTGCATTGGAAGTGCAGAGTCTTAACCACTGGACCACCAGGAAAGTCTCTGTTACTTACATCTTGACAGTTAAACTTGTTGCAGCCATATCTATATGCTCCAGATCAGAAGCCAACACAGCAACACACTGTTACCTCTCCCTGAGCTCATCACAAGCAGGTTTTTTCCCAGCAATGGGACCCATGACTGTATCTTCAAATAAGTGCCAGATGAAGCATCTGGCTTGTGTTAAAGATCATGTTGTAAGAAATGACACACACCTTTAAACACCAAAAACACACTCAATGTAGCAAGAGGTACATGTGATAAGAGGCTTGTGGTGACTCAAGCCAAATAGGAGAGAGCAGATTGAACTCTCAGCACACTCAGTCCAGGACAGAAACTTACAGCTGTCCCATGGGGGCCCTGAGAACATTCCTCGTCCCAGTGAGCTAAGGACTTGATGAGGGTCAAGCAGTCAGTGTGTCCGGAAACATACAACAGATCAAGGTCAACAAAAATAAAAACAAAACCAGGTCTCCCTCTGACAGAAAATCCGCAAAGCTGGCCAGCACTGGCGATTTGAAGGCACAGGATTTCAAACACATCCTTGATTTTCTGGGAGAGTTCCAATTTAAATATTTTGACACCATGATAATCCTGACCTGAGCCTTGAAAGATAAGTAGGACTTAAATATTCTGCCAAGCAAGACAGCCAAACAAAAGACAATATGAAGTGGGGAAGGGAGTAACAAAAAAAGCTCTTTTTCCTTTTTTCTCCTTTTGCTCAAAATGTCAGAACATACATGCTTTGTGAACATATCCAGCACAAAGTAGTCCCTGAACACACATTTATAAACACGCCTCAGCTCAATAATATGGCCTTAAAAATTCCATGTTACATGGTCTTTCCTTGGGTTAAGTGAACGTGGACACAGAGATGTACCACTCAGATGGCTCTCTAAGAAAGAACTCAAGGAGCATGGGAAGGGACTTCCCTGGTGGTCCAGTGGTTAAGACTCTGTGCTTCCAATGCAGGAGGTGCAGGTCCAATCCCTGGCCGGGGAACTAAGATCCGATGTGCTGTGCAACCAAAAGAAAAGGAGTATGAACATCCAACAACCTCCACTTTCAAGTCAAGTTCATGCTCTTCTCAAGAGGTTTCCAGCCAATGACTGAGCAGAGCAGTGATAGAGGATCAAACCATCTCCACCCAGCACAGGACCCAATAAAGGACTGTCTTGCTCTGAGGCTCTCCCTGGAGCTGGCCGAGGCTCCGTTTAGTGTGCACCCTGGTCTGATAGCTCCCACTGTGCAGTCCTGCTCCATACTCTTTTGATTCCCCGTGTGTAACTCCCCAGTAAGTATTTTACCCTCCTGAATTCATCTCAGCATCTGCTTCCCTGAGAGCCCAACCTGTGATGAGCAGTATCCTCAGAGGTTCTCTACGAAAAGGCCAGTATCATGGGGCACAATAAGCCCCACCCAGCCATGCACACCTTAAATGAGATGGGAGTGGAGCCCTGCACAGGCATGCTTTAATGGAGGCAGAGAACGGATAGGACAAGCCTGGGCTGTTTTCATGGTGTTATGTTGCCTTAGTGGCCAAGAAAGGGTAGAACAGTTGACAAAGCTTGTAAGATGCTGTCACTGCATTAATTTTCAGGGCAGTCCCTTTAGGGGTCCTGAGTAACTCCCACGTCTGCCAAACAAATATCACTTTGGAACAAGACTTTCTTTAGATCCCAAACTTTGCCCTAAACTGATTGAAATTTGTAGATGTTAAATATAAAGTTGAAGATAAATGTGATGCTTCACATTTAGGGACTAATTCTATTGATACATTTACACTGTAGGGATGTGGCTGGATTTTAATAGGCATTTTTGTTAAGGATGATCAGTGACTTAAGTGCGCCTGGGATGTTTGTGTCCTGAACACCCGGTCATCCTTGATAAGAGTGAGACCTACATCCACCTGACCCCAGAGATAGCAAGGACTCGACAGTCGGCTCTTGGGGCAGCCAAGCAGTAGGACACACGGGCTACCCCTGCACCTGCTGAGACCCGTGGAGGAAAGGCTGCTCCCCACTCTTAGCGAAGGCAGGACCCCAGTTGTGCAAGAGCCCCCACCTGGGCACCTGCGAGCCGCATGCTGCAGCAGTGGAGCAGGCCCACGGAGAACCTGGACCCTCCCAACCCCTTCTTGAGCCAGAGCCTTCCTTTTTCTTCCCCCGTTGTGTCTCAGAACCCCAGAAGGCAGTCTCAATGCTTGCTTGTGTTTTCCAAGTGTCCTAAAGATCTGCATGAACATCCATTCATTTAGGGGCAAAAACCCACTTCTAGTTTCAATCTCGTCCCTGAAACTGAGGACTTAATCTCTAATCAGTGCAGTACAAGAGCCACAGAGAAATGTTACTCACTAAAAAGCAAGCACATGCGTTTATGTCCATTACATGCTTGCCTTGCAAGGTGGGGGATGGAAAAGGAAAGAAGTGCCAGTGTCCCAGCAGAATTCACCTGTCCCTGTCATCCATTAAATTTTCCCATGACCAAACCAGCTACTTAATGTATGTGTTTTCTTCCTTCATCTCTCCTTCTACCTCTCAGCTTCTGCTTACTCACAGTATCTTAATATTTTCTGCTTGCTGTTCTTCCATGTCTTCTCAATTCCTACTCCTGTTTCTCTCCTTATAAGTTTCTGCAGATACTTTCAAGGCCTCTTTGCCTGCCCCTAAGGCCACCTCAGCTGTGGTAGAGTTTCCAGCAGGTTGAGCTGCCCTTTTGACTTCACCAGAGGTCCCATGGGTACTTGCTCAGCTGCAGCAAGTACAGTCCAGAAAAGTAAATGAATTAACTCCCTAGAAGTAATAGCCCTCAACTGGTAGAGTTCTTATTGCTCATTGTATTACTTATTGGGATGGGCCCTCCATGAATGAGTGAGTCAGTGTCTTGCTCACCCGTCCTCTAGAGGGACAAATCCGTATGAGTCCACACAGTTTCTAAAAGGGTCCCCAATAGAGGCAAGCTCCAGTTGTCCAGAATAACCACTCACTCACCCCATAGTTTTTTCCTCCTACGCATCCCATTTTCCTATCATAGTCTCTATATTTATAATTCCTGGAATCACCTCTGATGTTAGTTATCCAGAGAGAAAGAACCAATAGGATGGATAGATAGATGGGTTGATAGGAAATTTATTATAGAATTGGTTCAGTCAGTTATGGAGGCCAAGAAATCCCACAGTTGGCCATCTACAAGCTGGTGAGTTAACAAAGCCAGGGTGTAATTCAATCAGATTACAAAGGCCTGAGAACCAGAGGCCCACAAGTGTAAACCTCAGAGTCCAAAGGCCTGAGAACTAGGAGCTCTGATCTCAAAGGGAAGGAGAAAAGAGACAGGAGAGAGAGAAAATTTGGATTTCCCTGGTGGTCCAGAGGTTAAGGATCTACCTGTGAATGCAGGGACACAGGTTTGATCCCTGGTCCGGGAAAATCCCGCATGCCACGGAGCAACTAAGACATACACCCCAACTACCGAGCTCCTGTGCTGCAACCACTGAAGCCTGCACTCCTAGACCCGGTATCTCTGTACTGAGTCAACCGAATCACATGCTAATTTGATCAGGGTGTTTGATCCAGAAACACCCTCACAGACATGCCTAGAAATAAGGCTTTACCAGCTATTTGGGCATCTCTTAGGCCAGTCAAGTTGATACATAAAGTTAACCATCACACTTCCCAAATAAACTTCCTACACCCACGTTATCCTCTCAGAATCTTCTCCTGGAAGAACCTACACTTTAAAAAAAGGTCCCGGTTCACATCCCAAGAGAATTGTATTGAGACAGAGCTCTTCACACATCACTGCCCAGACCAGCTATTACTGGCTGCTCTTGGGTTCGGGTCTTGGGTCTAAACAACCACATGGTATATTGCATGGCTGTAAGAGCTGCCTCCCTTGTATAAGGCCATGAGTGGGACCGTCTTCCTTAGGAGGACTCTGAGCAGGACAGGTACTCTGACCAACCAGTTCAGTACAGAACCTGAGTATCTGTGTCTATATCTAGGCATTCTGATGGTACACCCCACAGCCCACCAGCTAGGACATACACACCGTTTCAGATGCCCACGTGCATTATAAGTACAAGTTACTCAAACACCTCCAGAGACTCAGCCACACAGCTTTGTTTCTGCTTCCTCCTGAATTCCTTCTTGTCATAGAATACTTTGTGATGGACTCTGCCAAGAGAGGCCTGAACATCCAAGGACTTGACAGGCAAAAGTGTGTGTGAAAGGAAATAGGGAGTGAGCTGGAGCCAGCTGGGAGAGTCAACAGATGATGGCACAAGTGTGACCCCAAGGAAAGAAGGAGAAGAGGAGCTTTCGTGGAGGCATTTGAGATCCCTGTGCAGCTGGAGGAAGGTTTGGCAAAGCTCTGTGGGTGTCCTTGAGCCATGTTGATAGCAAAGGATTCCCCTGCCTCCTGGACTAGGTCCTCACTACACAAGTCTTTGGTGGGAGCAGCACAGAGGAAGTATGGCCTTGGCACAAACGCAAGCCAGATTTCAAAGTGCAACAGCAATTAAATGCCCCACTCTGCCACTCATGGACTATATAATTGTCCCCCTGTTAGGGATGCTCTCTGCTGGAGGACCACATATCTTACTATCTCTGGGCTGGCCAAATGATTTGCTTTGGCCAATGGAATGTGAACAGAAGTGAAATGTATCACTCCTGTGTGTGTTTTAGTCACTAAGTTTTGTCCAACTCTTTGTGACCCCATGGACTGTAGCCCTCCAGGCCCTTCTGTCCATGGGATTTTCCAGACAAGAGTACTGGAGTGGGATGCTGTTTCCTTCTCCAGTATCACTTCCAGACAGCAGCTTTAAGCACCAGCATAGGGTTCACCATCTCCTTTTTGTCTTCTTTCTCAACAAACCACAGAGTCCCAGATAGAAGCTACTTCATCAACCTGAGTCCTGAGTCAAGGATGACAAGGCACAGAGCCACGGTCGACCATGGTCACGCAGTGCAAACAAGAAAGAAATCTTGGTTGTTGTAAGTCATTGAGATGCTATGTGCTTAGTTACCACAGCATAACCTACCCACACAGACGAATACACAACTTCAGGCACCTCTACTGGTCCTTTTCTCCATCCATATAAAAAAGCCAGATGATCCTAATGTAGGATTAGAGAAATTATTTGTTTTCTCCATCTGCCTTTCTCCCATTGCCACAGGCAAAAAGTTGGATACTTTAATGTTTGTTAATTTGTATTGTCAGTTTTCTCATCAGCTAGCAATATTAAGAAAAATGCTTATGATTTTATATCCAGAATCTAAATTTTTTAAAGACTTTTTTGATGTGGATCATTTTTAAAGTCTCTACTGAATTTGTTAAAATATTGCTTCTGTTTTATGTTTTGGTTTTTTGGACACAAGGCATGTGAGAGGGCTTCCCAGGTGGTGCTATTGATAAAGACTCCACCTGCCGATTTGGGAGTCACAGGAGACACAGGTTCAATCCCTGGGTCAGGAAGATCCCCTGGAGTAGGAAATGGCAACTCACTCTAGTATTCTTGCCTGGAAAACTCCATGGACAGAGGAGACTGGTGGGCTATAGTCCGTGGAGTCACAGAGAGTCAGACACGGGCGAGCACACACAGATAAAGGCATATGGATCTCAGCTTCCTGATCAGAGATCGAACCCACACCCCCTGCATTGGCAAACACCAGACCACCAGGGAAGTCCCTGGAGAAAAGAATAGGTATCTTGATTTACAGTCTGAACTTTGGTGATAGAGTTCTCACTTAACAGCACTGCCCTGCTGGATTCCTCTTTGGAAACCTTTTCTTTTTTTTTTTTTTCAGCTATTTGTTTACTTTTTATTTTCTAATTTTATTTTACTTTTAAACTTTACATAATTGTATTAGTTTTGCCAAATATCAAAATGAATCTGCCACAGGTATACATGTGTTCCCCATCCCGAACCCTCCTCCCTCCTCCCTCCCCATACCATCCCTCTGGGCCGTCCCAGTGCACCAGCCCCAAGCATCCAGCATCGTGCATCGAACCTGGACTGGCAACTCGTTTCATACATGATATTTTACATGTTTCAATGCCACTCTCCCAAATCTTCCCACCCTCTCCCTCTCCCACAGAGTCCATAAGACTGTTCTATACATCAGTGTCTCTTTTGCTGTCTCGTACACAGGGTTATTGTTACCATCTTTCTAAATTCCATATATATGCGTTAGTATACTGTATTTATGTTTTTCCTTCTGGCTTACTTCACTCTGTATAATAGGCTCCAGTTTCATCCACCTCATTAGAACTGATTCAAATGTATTCTTTTTAATGGCTGAGTAATACTCCATTGTGTATATGTACCACTGCTTTCTTATCCATTCATCTGCTGATGGATATCTAGGTTGCTTCCATGTCTTGGCTATTATAAACAGTGCTGCGATGAACATTGGGGTACACGTGTCTCTTTCCCTTCTGGTTTCCTCAGTGTGTATGCCCAGCAGTGGGATTGCTGGATCATAAGGCAGTTCTATTTCCAGTTTTTTAAGGAATCTCCACACTGTTCTCCATAGTGGCTGTACTAGTTTGCATTCCCACCAACAGTGTAAGAGGGTTCCCTTTTCTCCACACCCTCTCCAGCATTTATTATTTGTAGACTTTTGGATCGCAGCCATTCTGACTGGTGTGAAATGGTACCTCATAGTGGTTTTGATTTGCATTTCTCTGATAATGAGTGATGTTGAGCATCTTTTCATGTGTTTGTTAGCCATCTGTATGTCTTCTTTGGAGAAATGTCTATTTAGTTCTTTGGCCCATTTTTTGATTGGGTCGTTCGTTTATTTTTCTGGAGTTGAGCTGTAGGAGTTGCTTGTATATTTTTGAGATTAGTTGTTTGTCAGTTGCTTCATTTGCTATTATTTTCTCCCATTCTGAAGGCTGTCTTTTCACCTTGCTAATAGTTTCCTTTGATGTGCAGAATTACTATTCAACATAGTTTTGGAAGTTTTGGCCACAGAAATCAGAGCAGAAAAAGAAATAAAAGGAATCCAAATTGGAAAAGAAGAAGTAAAACTCTCACTATTTGCAGATGACATGATCCTCTACATAGAAAACCCTAAAGACTCCACCAGAAAATTACTAGAACTAATCAATGACTATAGTAAAGTTGCAGGATATAAAATCAACACACAGAAATCCCTTGCATTCCTATACACTAATAATGAGAAAACAGAAAGAGAAATTAAGGGAACAATTCCATTCACCATTGCAACGGAAAGAATAAAATACTTAGGAATATATCTACCTAAAGAAACTAAAGACCTATATATAGAAAACTATAAAACACTGGTGAAAGAAATCAAAGAGGACACTAATAGATGGAGAAATATACCATGTTCATGGATTGGAAGAATCAATATAGTGAAAATGAGTATACTACCCAAAGCAATTTATAGATTCAACGCAATCCCTATCAAACTACCAACAGTATTCTTCACAGAGCTAGAACAAATAATTTCACAATTTGTATGGAAATACAAAAAACCTCGAATAGCCAAAGCGATCTTGAGAAAGAAGAATGGAACTGGAGGAATCAACCAACCTGACTTCAGGCTCTACTACAAAGCCACAGTTATCAAGACAGTATGATACTGGCACAAAGACAGAAATATTGATCAATGGAACAAAATAGAAAGCCCAGAGATAAATCCACGCACATATGGACACCTTATCTTTGACAAAGGAGGCAAGAATATACAATGCATTAAAGACAATCTCTTTAACAAGTGGTGCTGGGAAATCTGGTCAACCACTTGTAAAAGAATGAAACTAGAACACTTTCTAACACCATACACAAAAATAAACTCAAAATGGATTAAAGATCTAAACGTAAGACCAGAAACTATAAAACTCCTAGAGGAGAACATAGGCAAAACACTCTCCGACATACATCACAGCAGGATCCTCTATGACCCACCTCCCAGAATATTGGAAATAAAAGCAAAAATAAACAAATGGGACCTAATTAACCTTAAAAGCTTCTGCACATCAAAGGAAACTATTAGCAAGGTGGAAACCTTTTCTTAAAACACATACCCTGTGTGGCTCTTTGTTTTCATCGATTGTTCCCCATTATGTACCATAAGCCTCCTTTTTTCCCCTCTTTTGCAAATCCTTTACAGTGGATTCAAGGGAATACAACTACATTTAAGAATTTCTTGTTCTGGCTGAATTTACACAACTTCCGGTGAATAGGAAAATAATTCTGACACCCTGACAAGAGATTCATAAATACGAATCCATTTTGGCATCTGTTTCCTCGATTATAAAATAAAAAGAGGGAAAGGGAAGCACCTAGCAGATGCTGGTTTAGAGCAGCTCGTTTGGTCACTGGCTTCCTTGCTGACCGGTGCTAGAGGCCTGGTACTAAGGGCATGTCTGGATTTGAGGTCTAACCTCCTTCACTTACCAGGGGTGCAAGGGGCTTGGGAACCATGTGGGGGATTCCCTTTGATTTAATCATGGATTAAGATCGACTTTGCAAACTTTTGACAAGAAAGAGCACACAGAAATTTCTGGAAGAGATGTTTGTGAGGAGGCTGGTCTTCAGATAAAAATAGAAACAAGGCGGAACGCTGACTAATTAACAAACCTAATTATAGGGATTTCTTACAGACAAATGCTCATGTCAGCTTTTTGCTCGTCAAAATGGTCACTGGTGGTTTCCCAGTCAGAAGAAAATAAAAAATCATGCGTGGGAAGGCTGTGAATTTTTGGCCAAAGAGAAGAGCTGGGGATGTGTCTGGAGATTTCTTGTGCTGGGGTAACAGTCTTACAATTTCAGGTTGGGGTTCACCCACTCTGTCTCCTGAGTCTCCTCAAATCTGGAGACAGACTCCCTGGTTCCTCTGGATACCAAATACATTTGGTTTCTAATAGAATCAGTGAAGTATGTTCCATTTCGGGCTTCCAGCTGTAGTAAGATATTCCGACTGGTGGAAATCAATTCAATTGAAGTACCCTTGAGCACAAATCACATGAGATGAGACTGTAATTGAGGGAAATTATAGTCATAACTTTGCTTTAGAAGCTAAGTCACTTTCTCTCTGCATGATCTCTGAAATGGTACGGATGCTCTCGGCTCTCAGCACTGATGCAGGTGCCAGAACACATCTTTGCTAAAGAGAGTTTTTAAAATGTCTTTATCTGTCTGGGGTGTGTCATCATTATTAAAAACAAAAGCAGAGAGGAAAATAATACAAGTTGAAACGTGTTCAAGGGGTTCCCAGCCCGACATGTGCTGGCAATACGATTAATGACCGCATTTAGCGGGCTCCTGAAGCATGCCGTCAATCAGCACACACATGCCACAGTGCAGAAGAGCTAAAAAGATGACTTTTCACAAGCAAGCTCTCCAACAGCGTTTCCACAGTCAGTTTCTATAGTTTACAGTCCCATAATTGTGCACATCACACAAGGTTTCTGACATGCCCACACTCGCAGGATCACAGAATGTGGTTCAAGAGGGCACCTCGGTCTCCAGGTCATAAATATCTATCCACTCACACTGCCCCCCATTCCCACACACTCAGTACTCCACTCCACAGATGAGAAAAACCGAGGCCCATGGAGGTCAAATGAGTTGCCCAAGGTCACACAGCAAATCAGAGACAACCAGAATGAAAATCCAGGACCAGAACAGTTTCTTCTCTAGAATTCTGTCTCATCATTCATCAACAGCTTCAAGTTGCTGTTTTTATTTTTCCAGAAGGGATTAGGCTATGAATTATAAATAAATCAATAGTACTACATACTGTGTCCCCCAAAGGTAACCGGGTACAGGACGTCTCTGCTTTTAAGATGCAATTAAAATGCGGTACATTCCTAGAAACAGATGTTATGGAGCTAACCATCCTCAGGCAGACCCGGGCAACGCTCCACCCACGCAGGTAGAAACCATCACACAGACCAAAGACTGTAGAATAAATGACCAAGAAGGTGAGATGGAAAGCCTAAGGGTCCATTGCTGCTGCTAAGTCACGTCAGTCGTGTCCGACTCTGTGTGACCCCATAGATGGCAGCCCACCAGGCTCCACCGTCCCTGGGATTCCCCAGGCAAGAACACTGGAGTGGGTTGCCATTTCCTTCTCCAATGCGTGAAAGTGAAAAGTGAAAGTGAAGTCACTCAGTCGTGTCCGACTCTTAGCAACTTCATGGACTGTAGCCTACCAGGCTCCTCCATCCATGGGATTTCCGAGGCAGGAGTACTGGAGTGGGGTGCCATTGCCTTTTCCGAGGGGTCCATTAGGAAAGAGCAAATAAAGAAGACAAATGTGGCAGGTTGAAAAGTAGACCCTGCCTGAGCATACAAATGGAGCCCATTCATCTCTGAGGACAGCAGACCCTAAATGGCTGGTGCTCCAAGCTCTGCTCCCTGTTATTTGAATTCAGCTCACCGAACCTTCACTGAGACCCCTGCCATGCGCCAGGCTCGAAGAGAGGCATGGGAATATTTACAGCAGTGGACCAAACAGCCCCTACCCTCAATGAGCTCACAGTCTCATAGCAAAGACAGAGCAGAAAGAGGGTTTTTCAGTAAAGTCTTAGGTCTTAATGCACACTGCCTCCGGGAGCACACAGCCCAGTCATTCAGGTGAGGAATAGAAAGAGAGAGACGTAGGGAACAGATATGTGGACCCAGTGGGGGAAGGGGAGGGTGGGATGTATCGGAAGACTGGGATTGACGTATATATGCTACCATGTGGAGAAGGCAAAGGCAGCCCACTCCACTACTCTTGCCTGGAAAATCCCATGGACGGAGGAGCCTGGTAGGCTACAGTCCATGGGGTCTCAAAGAGTCGGACACGACTGAGCGACTTCACTTTCACGCATTGGAGAAGGAAATGGCAACCCACTCCAGTGTTCTTGCCTAGAGAATCCCAGGGATGGGGGAGCCTGGTGGGCTGCCGTCTATGGGGTCACACAGAGTTGGACACAACTGAAGTGACTTAGCAGCAGCAGCAGCTACCATGTGTGAAAGAGATAACTAGTGGAAAGCTGATGTATAGCACAGGGAGCTAAGCTCAGTGCTCTGTGGTGACCTAGAGAGGTGGGATGAGGGCAGGGTGGAAGACTCAAGATGGAGGGGATACATGTATGCATAGAGCTGATTCATGCTATTGTTCAGCAGAAACTAACACAGCATTGTAAAGCAATTATATTCCATTTAAGGGCTTCCTTAGAAGCTAAAGGCAAAGGAGAAAAGGAAAGATATACCCATCTGAATGCAGAGTTCCAAAGAATAGCAAGGAGAGATAAGAAAGCCTTCCTCAGTGGTCAGTGCAAAGAAATAGAGGGAAACAACAGAATGGGAAAGACTAGAGATCTCTTCAAGAAAATCAGAGATACCAGGGGAACATTTTATGCAAAGATGGGCTCAATAAAGGACAGAAATGGTATGGACCAAATAGAAGCAGAAGGTATTAAGATGAGGTGGCAAGAATACACAGAAGAAGTGCACAAAAAAGATCTTCATGACCCAGATAATCACGATGGTGTAATCACTCTCCTAGAATCAGACATCCTGGAGTCCGAAGTCAGGTGGGCCTTAGGAAGCATTACTACAAACAAAGATAGTGGAGGTGATAGAATTCCAGCTGAGCTTTTTCAAATCCTGAAAGATGATGCTGTGAAAGTGCTGCACTCAATATGCCAGCAAATTTGGAGAACTTGGCAATGGCCACAGGACTGGAAAAGTTCTGTTTTATCCCAATCCCAAAGAAAGGCAAGGCCAAAGAATGTTCAAACTACTGCACAATTGCACTCATCTCACACAATAGCAAAGTAATGCTCAAAATTCTCCAAGCCAGGCTTCAACAGTATGTGAACTGAGAACTTCTGGATGTTCAAGCTGGATTTAGAAAAGGCAGACGAGCCAGAGATCAAATTGCCAATATCAGCTGGATCAACAAAAAGCAAGAGAATTCCAGAAAAACATCTACCTTTGCTTTATTAACTACGCCAAAGCATTTGGCTATGTGGATCACAACAAAAGGGAAAATTTTCAAGAGATGGGAATACCAGACCACCTTACCTGCTTCCTGAGAAATCTGTGTGCAGGTCAAGAAGCAACAGTTAGAACTGGACATGGAACAACACACTGGTTCCAAATCGGGAAAGGAATACGTCAATACACAAGGCTGTATATTGTCACCCTGCTTATTTAACTTATATGCAGAGTACATGATGCAAAATGCCAGGCTGGATGAAGCACAAGTGGGAATCAAGATTGTGGGGAGAAATATCAATAACCTCAGATATGCAGATGACACCACCCTTATGGCAGAAAGCAAAGAGGAACCATAGAGCTTCTTGATAAAAGTGAAAGAGGAGAATGAAAAAGCTGGTTTAAAACTCAACATTCAAAAAACTAAGATCATGGCATCTGGTCCCATCACTTCATGGGAAATAGATAGGGAAACAGTGGAAACAGTGACAGATTTTGTTTTGGGGGGCTCCAAAATCACTGCAGATGGTGACTGCAGCCATGAAATTAAAAGACACTTACTCCTCGGAAGGAAAGTTATGACCAACCTAGACAGCATATTAAAAAGCAGAGACATTACTTTGTCACAAAGGTCCATCTAGTCAAGGCTATGGTTTTTCCAGCAGTCATGTATGGATGTGAGAGTTGGACTGTGAAGAAAGCTGAGCACCGAAAAATTGGTGCTTTCAAACTATGGTGTTGGAGAAGAGTCTTGAGAGTCCCTTGGACTGCAAGGAGATCAAACGAATCGATTCTAAAGGAAATCAGTCCTGAATATTCATTGGAAGGACTGATGTTGAAGCTGAAACTCCAATACTTTGGCCAGCTGATGTGAAGAACTGAGTCTCATTGCAAAAGACCCTGATGCTGCGAATGAATGAAGGCAGGAGGAGAAGGAGACGACAGAGGATGAGATGGTTGGATGGCTTCATCGACTCAACGGACATGAGTTTGAACAAACTCCGGGAAATAGTGGAGGACAGGGAAGCCTGGCATGCTGCAGTCCTTGGGGTCACAGAGAGTCAGACACGACTGAGTGACTGAACAACAGCAACAAAGGCTGGGTTGCAGATGCTGAAGTAGAATAACCATCGTGTTACTAACAGTTGTTGGTTGTGAAGTTTTGGAATCTGTTCAGGACATCAGTTCTAAAAGAGGAAGTGAGATTTGAACCAGCACATTGGGAGCAGTGATGGCAAAGAAGAAAATGCTCTGAAATCCTGGTCCTGCCACTTACCAGGCCTCTCAGTGGGGATTGTGAGCCCTAACCTACAGGATTGTCATGTGGCTACAGACACTGACAGTCCATTCAGAATGGTATAAACTAGATTCCACAGCCGAGAAACTCCCAGCCTAACATGAAAGCAATGGAAACGCATTTCCACAGTTCTGGAAGCTGGATATCTGGGACCAGGGTGCCAGCCTGATCTGCTGAGGTCCCTCTTCTGAGTCACAGCCTTCTTGCTGTGTCCACCCCTAAAGGAAGAGGCCAGGGATTACTCTGAGGTCTCTGTCATAAGGTCACTAATCCCGTTCACGAGGGCTTTGCTGCCCAAAGACCCAACTCCAAACCCTCACCTTGGGCATCAGGTTTTCAACACATGACTTGGGGGTGGGGGTGGACACAGACCCTTGGACCATAGCACATGCCTTCAAAAGACATGTAACAGAGTTCAAAAAGCAGTGTGTATGGAGTTTATTCAGCTGGGTGGGAAACTGAAGACGAGTGAGACAGGTCACCTTTTCTGAAAAAGACCATAGTCATGTTTCAGGTCCCACGTGTTCTTCTAGAACCTTGCCACAGATAGGAATCTATCTTTTTTTCCTTTTTTAGCTTTTTTCCTTTTTTTGCCACACTGTGAAGCATATGGGATCTTAGTTCTCTGACCAGGGATCAAACCTTGTCCCCTGTACTGGACGCACAGAGTCTTAACCATTGGACGGCCAGGAAAGTCCCTGGAACCTGATATTTTAAAAGTATGTTCCTTACATGTTGCAAACCTTCTACACTGTAGTTAAAAGTCAGCCAAAGAACAAATAGAACAAATCATGGGAAAGGCCAGTGATGCTGCTTTCAGGTTTGGGAAGGTGACATACTTTTAAATAAATCCACCAGCTTACAAAGACAAAAATTAAGCTATGGGGCAAGGCTCTCTGCATTAATCTCTGGATTATAAGCAAAAAACGATGACTCCTGGGAAACCCAGAAGCCACCCAGGAAGGCTCTCTGAGAATGAACACAAGTCATCCAGCCCTCCTGCCTCCCGCCACTGCCTAGAAGGCAGGAAGGGTGAGGTCCTGAGGAAGGCGGGGGCCAGCTGTCCTCGCTGGATCAGGTGGGAGGGGGCTGCCAAGCCCAGGGAGCCCCCTGGCAGCTGGCAAGGCCACCCTGGGTGACGCTCAGGCACATAAGGATCAGCCGGGGCTGCTGCTGCAGTTCACAGCCAAGGGTGACTTACTCCCCACACAATGCAGAGGAATAAACAGTGTGAGTGAGCCTGCTTGGCCTTGGCCAAATTCTTGCCTGCCAACTCCAGAGCCAACCCACTGAGAAGTGTCCCGGCTCTGCTCCCGGCTGAGCTGCTTGAATAATACCCCACAGGTCTTAAGCCAGAGAAGCCCAGCGCATACATATTATCTCTCTCTTTCTCTGCCCCACCATCACACCCCTCCCTCTCCTGCTTTTGTTCTTAGCTGCCTCTGTCGGTATTAACCCAAATTTCTCTGAAAGAGCAGGTTTTTCTCAGAGATTCTCTCACTGACACGTGAGCAGTGAGGTCTGAGGCATGCATTAAAATTCTGTAAAATGCACTGACCACCTAGGATGGTCCAGACCCTGAGTTGGGCCCAAGGGCTACATAGATACGGACTTGGAGGGTATCCCCATCTAGTGAAGACAAAGATGCGACAAGAACCAGTGCTGCCCTTGGGATCTCGGGTGTGCTAGGTTTATCATGCTTGCTTTTGTAACTCAAGGTCATGCTTCTGGCTCTCATTCTGCCCCAGTGTCAGAAAAAGGATTGATCTGGGTTTGTTCCGCCCTGTGCTTCCTAGAGCTGGGTCTCTGCCAGAAGTTAACACAGTCAGAGGGCTTCCCAGGTGGTGCTAGAAATAAAGAAGCTGCCTGCCAATGACAGAGGTGATGCGGGTTCAATCCCTAGGTCGAGAAGATCCCCTGGAGGAGGGCATGGCAACCCCCTCCAGTATTCTTGCCTGGAGAATCCCCATGGACAAAGGAGCCTGGCAGGCTACAGTCCATGGGGTCACAAAGAATTGGACACGACTGAAGCGACTGAGTATGCACACACAGTCAAAGAGGGAAAACAGAGGCCTCTGGTCACCATCCAATCCCCGTGGCTGCACGGCATCCCTCTGCCCGTCTGGGCAGCCTTTAATTTATGGTGGGGCAGGGGTGATAGCGGGGGCAAGAGGCCATTTCTGAAGGATAACCCAACAGTGGCTGGAAGACAGAGTAGGGGAGGGCAGACAAAGACTGCAGTAGAAGATGAGCTCATAGGAGTTTTATGAGTCCAGGGAAGCCTGATATGTTTGGTCAGTTGGGGGGTGACTGCAGGAGAAGGGCGATGGAAGGGAATGGAGAGGAGTTTGGGCGGGGGGCATTGATGGCATTTGGGGCTGAAGAGGTGTGAGGTCCAGGAGAGGGTGGTGTTGAGGACAGCCCTAGGTTTTGGGCGATCCTGTGGCTGCACGTGGAGCTGAAGCGAAGCCAAGTACAGTGAAGTTGCTCAGTCGTGTCCAACTCTTCGCAACCCCATGGACTGTAGCCTACCAGGCTCCCCAATCCATGGAATTCTCTAGGCAAGAATACTGGAGTGGGTTGCCATTTCCTTCTCCCGGGGATCTTCCCGATCCAGAGATCAAACCTGGGTCTCCTGCATTGCAGGCAGATGCTGAGGAGCTGATGCGGGTGGCAAATGTGTTCTGCTCTCGGCCTGTTGACTGAGAACTGCTGGGGGTGGGGGGTGACTGCGGCGGCTGCCCAAAAAAGGGCTGAGGGGGCAGAACAGACACAGACATCCTCAGAACCCAGGGGGTGTCCTCCCATGGACAAGGACAGGCCACCCAGGCAGAATGTGGAGCCTGAGAAGCAAGAGAGCAGAGGACAGAGGCCCGCCAAGGAGAAATATACAAGAGGCGGACAGAGATGGTACATCAATGAGGGGGTAGGAGTCAGGCGAGTGCAGAGGCTGGTGGAGGCATCAAAGGGATAGAGTCGTCAGAGGATGCGCCTCATAGGACCAGCTGCTGCTGTGGGGTCTGTGGGGTGAAAACAGGGAAAGATAAGCCCTTAGACTAGAGGCTAACCCCTGGCACGCTGGGGTAGGCCACCATTACGTTGTAGGGAACTGGTGACAAGCAGCTAATATGTGTTTCTATGTTCATGACATTTACTAATTGAAAGGTGTTAATAAGCAGAAGGGGAAAGGAGAAGCCAGTGAGTGCATGTCACCCTCAGAAGCTAGTTGCCCCTACATGGGGTGTGTAATCTGAACATGACACTCATTACCACGCCTGCTGGGCACCAGGAACGGCAGGAGAAGGCTCCCTGACAGCACATGGGTCCCCACTAGCCCATACGCCTGAACACCAGGCTTACTTAAGAAGAGTGTGCATCCCTTGGTCTGTGGGTAAAGATGGGTATGCCCAGGCAGGACCACACTTTGGAATAATATCCACTTCTTGTGATCTCAAGAGGTGCTCACTCCCCCAACCCTAAAACATTCTCTGCTATGGGATTTTTAAATTCCCCTGGTGGGCCAGTTCTTTATAAAGTTACTGAAGACCCTGGTGTATAGCAGGTACAGATAATCAGGATGAGTAACTTAAAAATAATAAAATAAATAATAAAGGAGCATGAGCTCTAAAAATTGTAAATCACTATATTGTACACATGTAACTTATCACCTATCAGTTCAGTTCAGTTCAGTCCAGTCACTCAGTCGTGTCCGACTCTTTGCGACCCCATGAATCACAGCATGCCAGGCCTCCCTGTCCATCACCAACTCCCGGAGTTCACCCAAACTCATGTCCATGGAATCGGTGATGCCATCCAGCCATCTCATCCTCTGTCATCCCCTTCTCCTCCTGCCCCCAGTCCCTCCCAGAATCAGGGTCTTTTCCAATGAGTCAACCCTTCACATGAGGTGGCCAAAGTACTGGAGTCTCAGCCTCAGCACCAGTCCTTCCAATGAACACCCAGGACTGGTCTCACTTAGGATGGACTGGTTGGATCTCCTTGCAGTCCAAGGGACTCTCAAGAGTCTTCAACACCACAGTTCAAAAGCATCAATTCTTCGGCGCTCAGCTTTACTTCAACTTAAAACAAAAGAATAAAATCTTGACTTCCTGAAGACAGTGTGGAGAAAAGTGAATCCTCCTACACTATTGGTGGGAATGCACATTGAGCCAGTCACTATAGAGAACAGTATGGAGGTTCCTTAAAAAGATAAAAGTAAAACTAAAATATGATCAGCAATCCTGCTCCTGGGCATATACCCTGAGAAAATCATAATTCAAAAAAGACACATGTACCCCAGTGTTCTTTGCAACATTATTTACAATAGCTAGAACATGGAAGCAAACTGCATGTCCATCAGCAGATGAATGGATAAAGAAGGTGTGGTATACATATATAACGGAATATTACTCGGCCATGAAAAGGAAAGTAACTGGGTCATTTGCAGATACGTGGACAGACCTGGAGGCTTTCATACAGAGTGAAGTAAGTCAGAAAGAGAAAAACAAATATCATATATTAACACATGTATGTGGAATCTAGAAAAATTTCACAGATGTTCTTATTTGCAAAGTAGAAACAGAGATACAGACATAGAGAACAAAGGCATGGACACCAAGGGGGAAAGGAAGAGAGGGATGAATTGGGAGATTGAGATTAACATATACACTCTACCATGTATAAAATAGATAACTAATGAGAACCTATTATATATAGCACAGGGAGCTTTACTCAATGCTCTGTGGTGACCTAAATGGGAAGGAAATCCAAAAAAAGAGGGGATATAGTTATACATATAGCTGATTCATTTTGCTGTACAGCAGAAACTAACATAACATTGTAAAACAACTGTACTCCAATAAAAACTAATTTAAAAAAATCCAAACTTCCTACCACGGCTTATAAGCCCCTGCATTTCTAGCCACCCTTCCCTGTTAGGCTCCTTACCCTCTATGAGCTAGTCACTCTAGCCATCTTCAATTCCCCAAACATCCCAGCTCTCTCTCATCTCCAGCCCTTTGTATATTTTCCTCCTTTTCTAGAATGTTCTCACAGGATTCACCTCAATTACTCCCTCCCCAGAAGCTGAGGAGTGAGAAGAAATGTCAGGAAAGGAATAGAAAGCAGCTAGTTTGGAGAAACAGAGAGAGTAGAGCCTGGTTTCTCTGAGCTCAGAGTGAACACACATTGAAAGAGTCTGTCTACAAGGCTTGGCAGAGACCTCAGAGTCTAGTTGATGGGCTGCTGGGGGCACACACGTGACTTCCCCAGATGACTCTGTCCTCCGCTGAACATCTAGAACAACATGCCATTTGTAAGATGGCAGAAAAATAAAGAAGTTGTTCAACCCTTTGACCTTGGAAACAACAAGGATAATGAAAGACCCAATGCAAACTCCACTTCTGACAGAATCACTCTATATGAGGAAGAGTTACTAAATGCAGAGAAAATTTAACAGACCTCTGGGAGATGCTGAAAGCACGGAGTGGTGAAGCCTGAGGGACAAAGTGAACAGTCATTTCCTTGGATCAGGGATTGGGTATGTGAGCTGCCTGGGAAGCTGCCTGGATTCTGCACAGGAATGCAAGTAACAGTGCTAAGACCCTAAAGTGGAAATTATATGGATAACATTCTTTGATTACGATGAGATTACACTAGAGATGAGTGACTTTAAAAAGGCTTTGAAAATACTACATGACAGAATCTACGGGCAACAGCTAAAGAATTCCCAAAGAAATTTCATTAATCTTTTTTAAAGATTTTTTTGATGCAGACTATTTTTAAAGTCTTTATTGATTATGTTACAATATTGTTTCTGTTTTATGTTTTGGTATTTTGGCCACAAGGCATATAGGAACTTAGCTCCCTGACCAGGGATCAAACCCACACCCCTTGCCTTGGCAGGTGAAGTCTTAACCATTGGACTGCCAAGGAAGTCCCCAAAATTCATAACCTTAAGCACTTATATTATAAATAAGAATGGATGAGAAAAATAAATTACACACATATTCTCAAGGAGCTAAAAAATAGCGAAAACTAAAACTAAATAAAGCAGAAGGAAATCATCAATAAATAAAAACAGAAATCAACTAATTATATAATAGAAAAATATAAAAGTACACAGAGAGACATACAAATGAGGGAAAGAGAAAGACAGACAGTTGTTGCGGGGGGGGAGGAAAAAACCTCCAAATTGAAAACCACATGCTAAGTTAAAAGATAAGGGTATGAAGCATAAAAAAAGAAAATGGAAAAATATGCAGATATATAGTATAAACTAAAAAAATCATAAGAAACTATTTTTATCGATTCTATTCAGATATTTTTAAAACCTGACTATGAAATAATTTGAAAACCTCAATGGAGGACTGTCCAATGAAACATGTTACTAAATTTGAACCCCAAAGCAATAGATAGTTTAAACAGACCAATTACTGTTGGTTGGAGAGGAACTAGAAAAAATAGCTACCCATCACAAAAACACCAAGTCCAGATGGCTTCACGAGGAAAACCCACCAAAACTTTAAGGGACAGAAAAGCCAATGCTATTTAAATTGTTGCAGAATCTAGAAAAGGAACTGAGGATTCTAAATTCTTTTTATGAAATCACCACAACATCAGTACCTAAATCCAACACAGATAAAACATACAACCACAGGCTGACTGATCTCGCTTATGACTATTGACAAAAACAGCTAACATAAAATATTACCGAAGAGAATCCAGCAATCGGCTAGAGAACGAGCATAAGAGTAGTTGCTGGAGTTCACACCAAGAGGAAAAAGTCAGGTCTATGCTATAAAAACATATAAATACAATCAATCAGTTACATTAATCAGTCCACTTGAAAAATTAAAAGGTATCCACATAGATGCTGAAAATGATCAGATAAGATTCACATTCATTCTTGATTTTAGTTCAAGTCATGAACTAAATCATGATTTGTCTATAAACAAAGAGCTTCCCAAGACATTGTACTCTCAATGCTAAAACCAAGAAAGAGCCAGATAAGGACAAGTTAGTTATGCTAATTTCCATAGAAACAGACAGATTCATACTTAACAATAGAGATAAACATGATATACATCTCAATCCAAGAAGTAAAATTAGAGAAACACTACAAACTATTTTCAATAAAGTAGGGAACAGGTCAATGACCTACACTAATTCCACGTTATTTAACATTGTTACAGAGGTCCTAACCAAAGCAGTTGTCTAAGAGAACAAAATTAAATGTATTTAAAAAATTAGGAGGCAATAAAATTACCATTATTTGCAGATAATATGATTATATATCTGAAAAGTCTAAAAGAATCAACCAAATAATGATTTCAATAATAGTGGTTGAGTGTATAATAATAACTCAAAAAATAGACCAATAGAAAAACAGCAAGCTGTTAGAAAATATTATAGAATAAAAGATACCCTTTGCAATTTCAATAATAGTGGTTGAGTGTATAATAATAACTCAAAATATAGACCAATAGAAAAACAGCAAGCTGTTAGAAAATATTGTAGAATAAAAGATACCCTTTGCAAAAGCAACAAAAATATAAAATAAATAGAAATAAATTTCAACAGAATTGATTCAAATTAACAAGAAATAGGCAAACTGTGTTGAAGGAAACTTAAACTGAGATAAGTATGAAAAAGAAAAGTTGAAGACATGAATATGCATGTGCTGTTTTTGTATGGAAGGACTGTCAGTTCTCCCAAAGCTAATCTCTGTATGTAATGTAATGGAACGCAATGAGAATAAAAATACCAACAGCATATTTTCTTAGAACCAGACAAACTGTTGAAATGTGTCTTGAGAAGCCAGAGACAAGGGATTTACACAGCACAGCACAGTAGAACTTCTGGAAAATAATTGTTTTTCATCTCTCTCCAAAGCTGCCTATCATGGCACCTATTTCTCCTCCTCTTTTCCTCCTCTCTTTCTCAAGCTCCCCCTCTCGACTCTCCCTACTCCTGCTGTTCCTCATCTTCTCAGGCTACCCCTCCCAATCTCATCCTTTCCCACTTAAAGAAATTTTATCTGCTTTCAAATTCCATTGCTCCTGATCACGAGAGAAGCACAGACCTCCTTATAAGAGGGGATAGGGAAAAGGAAGAGAGAAAAGCAGAGGAGAGTTGCAATTACTCTCCCCACATCTCTACCCTTAACTATAGGAAATGTATTTTGCTGAGAAAATTTAATAAATAACATGGATTAATTAGCTTTGCAAATAGCATTCATTATACAGGTGGTAACAATAGCCATGACGTACAGGGTAGTCAATGGAAAATAATAATCATGCATGTAGAATTTACCATTTATAAAGCACTATAACAAAACTATAATGTGATGGGACAGTTAATAGGATTCCCATTTTGCCTATAAGGAACTGGAGTCTTGAAATCACTTACTAGAAAATAAATCATAGTCTATAGAAGCCTCTAATCTATAGAAGATGCTCTAAGAATGAGGGTCGGGTTTTTTAAATTATTCACCCCAAATACTGAGGATTGAATCAAACCCTTTATGTAAGAATCAGCATTGGGACACATGAACACAATATTTGCATATGTACAGAGTACATATATTTAGTACCAAAGTCCCCCTACAAGGGGGACCCTGGAAAAGAAAATGGCAACCCATTCCAGTATTCTTTCCTGGAGAACCCCAAGGACAGAGGAGCCTGGCGGGGTACAGTCCACGGGGTCATAAAGAGTCAGACACGACTTAGGGACTAAACCACCACCACCACAAGGGGGAAAAGAGGCTAGAAAGAAAACAGGAATCTCCTAAGACAAATTAATGAGAATAGATACCAAGATCTTTTCTTTGCATGTTGGTTTTCTGTGGACCAACAGAGAGTTCAGAACCTCTGCCTCTTTAGAAACTTTTCACCAATAAATGCTGTAGGTAAAAGGTTTAAAATTCATGAACCAAGATGTACACAAATTATAACTTAATTTTTTCTGTGACCGGACTATGTTCCCATTTCATCAGTCTTTCGGGTCTTTTTCTCAGGGCTAACATCTTTTTCACATCTTTTCTTTTATCTGGCCTTTCAAAATTGCAAACAATATCTAAAAATTGGCTGTATTGGGACTTTCCTGGTGGCCCAGCGGCTAAGACTCTATGCCCCAATGCAGGGGACCTGGGTTCAACCCTTAGTCGGGGAATTAGGTCTCACACAACACAACTGGGAGTTCACGTGCCACAGCTAAAAGCTCTTGCCTGCTGCAATTGAAGATCCCACATGCCACAACGAAGACCTGGCATGGCCAAATAAATCACTATTTATCCTTTTTAAAAAAGAATGATTTGTTTTAAAAAATTGGTCATATTCAGGGTAAGGGCCACCTGAAGTTAATCATTTCCAGTGAGTGATAACAACCACGCTGCATAACTACGCACCCTGCTGCCTGTCACCGCATCAGTCAGGATTTGCTAGGTTTGCTGCAGTAACAGATAAGGTCAAAAATTTCTGTGGCTTAAAACAACAAAGTTCCTTTCCCACTCATCCAGCCTGTTAAAAGTG